>NC_056627.2:120571874-120896601 GCF_002870075.4 Lactuca sativa
ATATCGGTTTCAAGAATATAAGATGTTATCGTGTCACACTCCAAAACCAAGAACGGTGGAAACGTTCTGGGGCGGAGACGTCATCTACAGTATCACAACAATGAAAAGTAGTAAACAAGCAACAACATCATCCATTGCATTAATAATATAATTATTATACAAGTGTTCTATCAAATTTTGATAAACACTAAAGCATAAATCAAAATGAAAGATGAGTCTTGAACAAGCTCCATCTTCCTTTCTCCTTGCATCGGTACCTGTCTATGATGACTTGAGGATACAAGTAATTTTGAAAGCGAGTATCAGCTTTGAAGCTGGTGAGATCATAAGTAATTTAGTGTCTTAATTTGTATGTAAGAAATTGTAAGTTTATGTACTATAAGAATGGAAAATGTATATGAATTGTAAGTATTGAAAATGTATATGAACTGTAAGTATTCGAAATGTATATGAATTGTAAGTGTAAAATGTTTGTAAAACAACTGTAAACGTTTGAAAAACCCAAGAAATCCCTATGATTCCTACTAATATATAAAGCGTGTCTTCTACCAAGACCTAACTGTTCTAAATGTTCGTTACTTGTAAAAGTGTGTAATTTTCCCAAGTGTAACTATCATTATCAAAATATAGATTTTACATTAAGGGTTTAAGTGAAAAGATCACTAAATATATGTAAAGGGATAATAAATGTAGTACTTTAGTGTTGTATTATAGGAACTACTGCTGTACTAACTACCTTAAACCAGATTTATATTAAGGCATCATGTGATTAATTGCACCATACTATGGACTGGTAACAACAACATACGAATGGTCGTAATAACGGAATGACGTTTGGCACCCGCAGACCTGCAGGTCCGGCTGTAGCTAGCAGCAAGGTGTAGGATAGTCAATCGAGTATAGATCTATACGCAAACTCACGCTCTCCCTCCAAGAGAATTCTGGCTACAACTCAGGCCATGACATTTACGACATGCTCCGATATAGTGGATCACAATTATTAACGTATTCATGTATATGTAATGTAATGAACTATTCTAGCTGTAATGTACGTGCTCTCTACCTAGCAAGTATAGTAATGTAATCGTTCTAGTATCGTTGTATATGTTCTCTTTCTAGTATAGTTGTATATGTTCTTCTCTAGTATAGTTGTATATGTTCTCATAATAGTAATTATTGACTCATGAATGAACTGACTCATAGTATGATATTGTGTTCTAGTAATAGTTCTAGTATCTTCCTAAACTACCCATATGGTAGTTTACTAGTAATCTAACTGGTACGTATGAACATGGATGTATAACCTTGCTACCCAAGGGCATAGGATGAACTGGAAGAACCCTTTTATGACTATATATGTACACATGATATATAACTAATATTTAAACGACTTTCGGACGAATACCCGATATCCCACCAGACCACATCTCAAGCGTGAAAAGGAAATAGGGTGGATAGCCTTCCTAAGTCTTTTAAACATTTCTTATATAACTATACATATAGAGGCATGAAATTTATAATATAAAAGCATAAATAAGTTTTGTAAAACATTTGAACATAATTAATATCTTAAGAAAAGATCGACTTGATGTCAATCTATAAAACAGTTTGAAGGCATGGGTTTGATAAAAAAGTTTAGTATATAGAAACATTTGCTTGAAACAGAATTGTAAATAAATTTGAAATGTAATATACAGAATAAAACGTACAGTGTAATAAGGAGTTTTAAAAACATATAAAATGTTTATGAAAACATTTGAAGGAAACTGTTTGGTAAAACGGCTAATGAGTAGCCAATAATTTGAATGTTGGTTATTAATCACATGTGATTGATATAATAATTTGCATAATTCTACTTGTATCCCCCCCCCCATAAAACATTTAAAAATAGTTTAAAACATTGATTAAGGGGTATGAACTCACCTGCAGTAAGTGACTGGAATTGAACGGACTGTTATCGTAAGGAAGGATCGGACAAGTGCTTGGTGTCAAGTGAAGACTTTAGACACACACAATGATCCTAATTACATATGAAGACATATGTATATAAATAATTAGTGATTAAAACACTAATTATACAAGTATAAACATTTAAACGTGAGGAAAACACTTTTGGTCAAGTGCTAGGAGGCTAATAGGTTGCAACAAAAGAGTGCAATGCCCCTAATGGGAGTTTAAGGTCAAATGACCATATGCTTTGGAATTTACGGCCTAGGGGAGTAAACTCCTGGACGTAAACTCTCCTTAGGGTCACTAAATGAAGCTTAGAATTACTACAACCCTAGTGGTGAATTGTTTCAAGGCTAAATCAAGTGTTTGGGCTTCCTATTAACTCCTTTAAGGAGTTTACGGACCTGGGACCATATTCCCTTGGAGTTTACGGCCGCAAACTCCCTTGGGAGGGTGTTTATGGTGTTTTCAAGTCTCTAACATTTGAAGGTTATGATCTATGTTGGGTTCTAGGCATAAGGAAGGAGTTAATGTGTCATTTGACCCCTTTATAGGGGTTTATGGCCCAAGAACTTGTCTTGGCCATCAACTCCTTAATACTTGTGATTCCTTATGTTTTCTAGGCTTTAAACACTTTAGGGTACATGTCTAAAATCAAGTCTAAGCCTTAGGTGCTTTAAAAGGACCATTTAGAGCATGCTTTTTGGAGTTTACGGCCTAAGATACTCTTGGACCGTGAACTCCCAAACTTTGGTGATTCTTGCTTGATTTCATGTCCCTAATACACTCCTATACAAGTCCAAGACAATAGTATATCACGGGGGACAATCTAGGCTTGGTTTCGGGAGTTTACCGCCCAAGAACACCTTGGGGAGTAAACTCCTAAATCGAATGATTTAGCTATGTAATCTATGTTATGAACACATTTAAAGCTTTCTAACACTACTAGAAAGAGTTACTCACAATTTGGGATAAAAATCCGAAGATCCATGAAAGAGAATTTTGACTTTTCTCTAAATGGAATTCAACTAATGAACCAATTTGGTTCAGAATTCTATTTATAGTCCTGAGATATTTTTGGCAGAAAATATTTTTATTCCTAAAACGAATTCTAATGTCCTAGAGTATTGGAATAACAGTGTTGCACAAAACCCTAGTGCATCCACTCTCCTAATATCTCCTTAAGTGTAAAATCCTGAAAACTGCCAAACTTATACTCGAAATCTGAGTTTTCACTGTAACTGTTCTACTTCTATTGGCTTCAAATGGTTTGTTCAGAATGGAAATTTCGGGTTGTCACATATCGTCTCACCAATCACTCGTGATACATTTTATGGAGTGATCTAAGTGAGCGTGGGTTTAATCCAATGCTCAAATCATATTCCTAAGCAGTCATGAACGTTGCAGCAAACACTTCTAATACTTTTTTTAGACAATCCACACACTAATTCACGACAGTCTTTATTCATACCTACTTCCAACATATGAACGATTGTGGCCCGTTCGAATAATTTGACTGTTCCCAACCAATTAAATTATTCAGTAAGTCAAAACATGCAAAGTGAAACACAAGAATAATACTAATCCTATATGGCCTCAAACCTTTGAGTATAAATAAAACACCTTTTATTTATGACCATATCGATTACTCATTATTTGTCTTTTCGGGTAATCAACTTCTTACTTGAATTATTACACCTGTCCCATGCTCTTAGCATGCACACAATGTTTACCTATGGTTCTTACTTTAGATCACATTGAACACATTTCCAAACATACTCATTTCACAACTCCAAATCCTTTTCCATAAGTGAAAGAATCTCAAATTCTTGCTACTTATAGAATATGCTAGATTCTAACATTTTATGCAATGATCCTTTCGTAATGTCACTGCACCAAAGTCACAATGACTATTGCCAATGATATTACAAAATCCTCTATCAGAGATTGTTACAATACAATTCCTTAGATATGATGTCTCTCACTCAAAGAACATTCCTTTGAACATGCTTTTGCATAAAAGTTTCTAATCTAGTCATAGGTTTTCAATATTCAATTCCCAATATGGAAATGTTTCCATATTTACCATATGACAACTCATTCTTAATAGAATCTTTTCTATTCATAATAATGTCAATATGGTCCATCCAATACTATACTTCCAACTACTCACAAGCGACCAATCCTCGGCGAACTTTGGATTGTCCTTTGATAGTTGTTGAATTATCTTAGTCAAAACCGATTCTTCTCCTTCTTCCCTCTAAATGCGCTAGACATTTGGAAAATTTTAGAATGGTCAAATATTATAGCATTTGCAATCGATCCTATACCCGAAGCGTATGGGACACGATGCATAGTGTCTTACATAAAGATTTGATACTTTATCAATCTTCTGCCATAATATTTTATTTGCTATGTTCTCAAAATTCGAATTGTGAAGAGGAACCCGTAATCATAATCAAATTTTAAGAAGACACTATGTACCTTTGACTAAATTATTAACATTCCACAACCTAAGCCTTTATATTTGAAATGAAGCATAATATTCTCTCCCTTAATTATAGCAAAACAACTTTACAACTCCTACGACTTTGCAAGGTGTAACTCTTGTTTTTCTATACTTAATATTGCTAACTTGCAATACTTTCCACAATAATCATACAATCATACCATTTATGCTCCCACTATCATGATGATTATTATAAACATAACACTTATGCTCCCACTAGCTTTGACATGTATTCAGAAACAGCTTAACTTTCAGAAAAACAATACTTATTGAATCTCTTAAGTTCATGTTTCTAATACTTAATGCTTTGATAATCTTTTATCAAGGCTTCTTAAAACTTATACACCTTTGCCTTAGATGGCTCATATGTGTGTCTAAAAAATTCGGACTAATTGCCAAACCTCACAATTCAAATTATGGAAAGGGATACCGTAACCATAATCGAATTCGAGAATACAATTTTCACAATCACTATCTTCTTAAAATCTTTCTTAGTGAAAGCATTTCCTCACAGTCATTTTCATGAAGGAGGGAATCTTATGACACTTAGATTTTAATGGTGTATGTGTTCCTATCCATGTGAATTTGTGAAAACCAAAGTTTACGACAAAATCAAGCTCATATGGACCGAACTTTCTTAATCTTGATTTCTTGCCTTATGGTAGCACAGCTGCCCACCATGTCTTCCAAGCAGTTAAGCAGCTCACCCTTTCCTATCAATGTACTTTCATTGATCAAGGTGCTTGCCTTTTATGCATTCAAATGAGAGCTCGTAGGACTCACATGCATGATTAACTCAATTGGAATGGCACAGAAACAAAATATTGTCAACACGATAGGTTGTAAATCTCAACTCGTGTGCTAGTGATGACCGATAAGGTTTATTTGATTTGTTCTTGAAACCTTTCAAGACCATTAAGACTCCCACTGACTCCTTGACATATAAGATTCTCTTGTCAATCACCATTTCTTGACAAACAAATATTCAAGAGTTAGTGTAGCTTTTATCAAAACGCTTCATAAATTGGTCCTAGTTGGTCTTTGTCTTATCCAAGACATCACAACTTTTCATATTTGATGAATGTGATAAACCTTCTTAATACTTATTCACTCAATGTCACAATCTTAACTCTAAGACTTGTTTTGGAACTAAGTATGATTGACTTCTTAATTTAACCATTTCTTCAATTCTTGATTCCTCTTATTAGACATACAATTGTACTAAGATTCACTTAGAGGATCAATTGAGATATGGTTCTTAATCATTAAGACTTATCATAAAGCATAAAAGGTACTCTCCCTTCTTCTTAGAATGGAGAAACTTTTATCTTTCTGTCTACTTGATTCTTCTTATTCGTTCTGCTATTGATTTAAACCTTTTCAATCAATTCAGAATTACACTTAATCTTATAAGTATAATCATATTTACTAAACCTTTAGTAAATCATGACGAATATCTTTGTTACTCTTATGGTGGACTTTGATTAACACATAGCTTTGTGTACCCAATCTCCTAGTCCTTCACTTGACACTTTGTCAATGAATTAGTCTAATTTCCAAATATGAAATTTCTCATTCATCATGCAACCAAGTTGCATGATTCCAAGTTTCTGTCCAATTGAAACTCGGGCGATGAGAAACTCTCCCTATTTGGTAAATTCTCGACTTTTCCATAAACATCATAAACAAGAATCATATCCACTCGTTGTAGAAATATGCAAACATAAATTTTCATAACAATTTCATTGCAAGGAATAGACAAATAAATAAATAAGTCAAAACAAGATTTATTTTATTCATAAAAGTAGCAGAAAACATTTGTCCTTACAATGCAAAATCCATTGAAAACTATGTATTTCAAAAGGAAAATTTCTAACAACTCTATCATAACTATCTAAGCTCACAATCTAATCTTCAAGTCCATGCGATCGAGATCCATTTCTTTGTGATTAGACTCATCTTGCTTTTTCATCAAGCTTCCTTTATTTTCATCGAACCTGCAAAACATTCAAATGCAATCTTATCACATCATGTATTAAGAATCAACGAATAGGAACTTAATGGAGTTAGATAGTGGATTTTACCTAAAGCATAGCCATACTCTTTGACTCTCCCATCTTCTTGAATCTTCAGGCTCTTAGGGCAGACTTCTATCCAACGCCCTTTCTCTTGGCAGCAAACGCAGGTCGATTCTCCTAGAACGTCCTCGGAAGCATGGTCGGTTGACTTTCCCAACAAAGACGCTCCATTGCTTTGCCAAATCATTTCTGATTCAGCAGCAATGAGCATGTAAGTTAGGTCAATGAGGTTATCGTCATGATCCATCATATAATACTTTCTTTTGAACTCATTATATGATTCAGGGAGTGACTGCAGAACCCAGTTCACAGCCAACTCATTGGGGAATGACACACCCAACATAATCAACCTATCAATATATGATTTCATTCCTAGAACGTGGGCACACATGGATTTACCATATTCATGATCCATTTCCAATAGGGCTTTAGTGATATTGAACCTTTCAATTCTTCGATCTTGTGGGTTAGGGAGAACAATTGGAGGAGGTGGAGGAAGTGAAGCATGATTTCTTGTTCCTCGATCGAATCGTGGAATACCATTTTCATGTGGAATGCTTGTTCCACAGGATTTGGGAAGACCATAGTTGTCGAACTTTGACATCTACTGTCACACCCCAAAACCAAGAACGACGGAAACGTTCTGGGGCAGAGGACGTCATGTACAGTATCACAACAATGAAAAGTAGTAAACAAGCAACAACATCATCCATTGCATTAATAATATAATTATTATACAAGTGTTCTGTCAAATTTTGATAAACACTAAAGCATAAATCAAAATGAAAAATGAGTCTTGAACAAGCTCCATCTTCCTTTCCCCTTGCATCGGTACCTGTCTATGATAACCTGAGGATACAAGTAATTTTGAAAGCGAGTATCAGCTTTGAAGCTGGTGAGATCATAAGTATTTTAGTGTCTTAATTTGTTTGTAAGAAATTGTTTGTAAATGAACTGTAAGTATGAAAATGTTTGTAAATGAACTGTAAGTATGGAAATGTTTGTAAATGAACTGTAAATGTTTGAAAAACCTAGAAATCCCTATGATTCCTACTATTATATAAAGTGTGTCTTCTACCAAGACCTAACTGTTCTTAATGTAGTCTTCTACTAAGACTTAACTGTTCTAAATGTTCGTTTCATGTAAAAGAGTGTAATTCCCAAGTGTAACTATCATTAACAAAACATAGTTTTTACATTTAAAGTTTAAGTGAAATGATCACTAAATATATGTACAGGGAAAATTAATGTAGTACTAAGATGTAGCGCTATAAGAACTACTATTGTACTAACTACCTTAAAACGGATTTATTTTAAGGCATTATGTGATTAATTGCACCATACTATCGACTGGTAACAACGACATACGAATGGTCGTAATAACGGAATGACGTTTGGCACCCGCAGACCTACAGGTCCGGCTGTAGCTAGCAGCAAGGTGTAGGATAGTAAATCCAGTATAGATCTATACGCAAACTCACGCTCTCCCTCCGAGAGAATTCTGGCTACAACTCGGGCCATGGCGTTTAAGGCATGCTCCGATACAGTGGATCACAATTATTAACGTATTCATGTAAGTGTAATGTAATGAACTGTTCTAGCTGTAATCTACGTCCTCTCTACCTAGCAAGTATAGTAATGTAATCATTCTAGTATAGTTGTATATGTTATCTTTCTAGTATAGTTGTATATGTTCTTCTCTACTATAGTTGTATATGTTCTTCTAGTAGTAAGTATTGACTCATGAATGAACTGACTCATAGTATGATATCACGTTCTAGTAATAGTTCTAGTATCTTCCTAAACTACCCATATGGTAGTTTACTAGTAATCTAACTGGTACGTATGAACATGGATGTATACCCTTGCTACCCAAGGGCATGGGATGAACTGGAAGGGCCTTTATGACTATATATGTACATATGTTATATAACTAATATTTAAACGACCTTCGAACGAGTACCCGATATCCCACCAGACCACATCCCAAGCGCGAAAAGGAAATAGGGTGGATAGCCTTCCTAAGTCTTTTAAACATTTCTTATATAACTATACATAAAGAGGCATGCAATTTATAATATAAAAGCATAAAATAAGATTTGTAAAACCTTTGAACATAAATATTTTCTATGAAAAGATCGACTTGATGTCGATCTATAAAATGGTTTTGAAGGCATGGGTTTGACAAAGCAGTTTAGTATAAAGAACATTTGTTTGAAAACACAATTCTAAATAAGTTTGAAATGTAATATACAGAGTAAAAATATACAGTGATATAAGGAGTTTTAAAAACATATAAAATGTTTATGAAAAACATTTGAAGGAAACTGTTTGGTAAAACGACTAATGAGTAGCCAATCATTTGAATGCTGCTTATTAATCACATGTGATTAATATAACAATTAGCATAATTCTACTTGTATCCCCCCCCCCCCCCCCCCCCGCCTAAAACATTTAAAAACAGTTTAAAACATTGATTAAGGGGTATGAACTCACCTGCAGTAGGTGACTGGAATTGAACGGACTGTTATCGTAAGGAAGGATCGGACAAGTGCTTGGTGTCAAGTGAAGACTTTAGACACACATAATGATCCTAATTACATATGAAGACATATGTATATAAATAATTAGTGATTAAAACACTAATTATACAAGTATAAACACTTAAACGCGAGGAAAACACTTTTGGTCAAGTGCTAGGAGGCTCATGGGTTGCAACAAAGGAGTGCAAGGCCTCTAATGGGAGTTTAAGGTCTAATGACCATATGTTTTGGAGTTTACGGCCCCAGGGAGTAAACTCCTGGACGTAAACTCTCAATAACGTCTCTAAATGAAGCTTAGAATTAATACAACTCTAGTGGTGAATTGTTTCAAGGCTAAATCAAGTGTTTGGGCTTCCTATTAGCTCCTTTAAGGAGTTTACGGCCCTGGGACCATATTCCCTTGGATTTTATGGCCGTAAACTCCCTTGGGATGGTGTTTATGGTGTTTTCAAGTCTTAAACATTTCAAGGTTATCATCTATGTTGGGTTCTAGGCATAAGGAAGGAGTTAGGGTGTCATTTGACCCCTTTATAGGGGTTTACGGCCCAAGAACCTGTCTTGGCTGTAAACTCCTTAATACTTGTGATTCGCTATGTTTTCTAGGCTTTAAACACTTTAGGGTACATGTCTAAAATCAAGTCTAAGCCTTAGGTAGTGTTTGTGGCATCAAAACACCCCTAACTAGAGCTTTCGGCCCATGAACCAATTGGCCATGTGTTTGCGGCCTTGAACACCCCTAGGTGTTGGTATTTTGATTGTTTTGGGTATTAGACACATCCAGGTAATGTGCTAGGCTAGTCTCTTGGCTAAATGAAGGCATTTAGGGCATTTTGGGCACTTAAACATGGAGTTCACGGCCCAAGAAGCTCCTTGGCCATGAACTCACTTTCATCATAGATTGTAATTGCTTTTGGTGTCCTAAACATGCAATGGTGGGTTCTAGTTCGAGTTCTAAAGCTTTGAGGGACTTTGGGACACCTTAGGAACTAAAAATGGAGTTTACTCCCCAAGTATTCTTGGCCAGTAAACTCCCAAATTTTGGTGTCTTGTTCCGATTTTGATGTTTTCTAGTCACATACACACTAGCATACAAGTCTAAGGTAGTTACAATTCACGGGGAAAGGACTAGGTAGCATTTAAGCCACTTATCGGAGTTTACTCTCCAAGAACGTTCTTGGGTGGTAAACTCCCGAATCTCACAGATTTGGTATGTAATTGGTGTTTCTAAACACAATCTAAGCTATATAAAATAACTAGATCGAAGTACTCACAATTTGGGATAAAAACCCGAAGATCCGTGAGAGAGAATTTTGACTTTTCTCTAAATGGAATTCAACAAATGAACCAATTTGGTTCAGAATTCTATTTATAGTCCTGAGATATTTTTGGCAGAAAATATTTTTATTCCTGGAACGAACTCTAACGTCCTAGAGTATTGGAATAACAGTGTGGCACAAAACCCTAGTGCATCCACTCTCCTGATATCTCCTTAAGTGTAGATCCTGAAAAACTGTCAAACTTATACTCGAAATCTGAATTTTCACTGTAATTGTTCTACTTCAATTGGCTTGATATGGTTTGTTCAGAATGGAAATTTCGGGTTGTCACATCATCCCCATGTTGAAAGGAATTTCGTCCGAAATTAGAATTTAGGCAAGGAAGTATGCACGAATGATCGAGTCATGAGTAGGAAACTTCCTAATCGATTGGTTCTAGCGCACCTAAGTGAAATCGGGTTCTCGGTTGGCATTCCAACAAACTTTCACTAACTGGCGACGGCGTTGCTTCGTCCGCTTGACCTCTTGGTCGAGGGTCACTACGGTTCTAATACGAAGGCGAGGATCTCGACTAGTGGACTTACAAGAGTCCTAACGGAAAGGTATGGTTTCACGATCGAGACGCGAAGAGTAGAATGTACGCTACTGAATTCGTGGGGTAGGTCTAGTTTGTGCGAGGCACAGGACCGATTCTGATAAGAATCTCGGAGGTCCTGTCTATCTTGGATTTAGCTTTCCACGCTTTACGAAGCATATTAAGCCGTTCCCGAGTGAGACTTCCTAAAGAATTTGGTCAGTCACTTGGAATCTCCAAGGTTTCTTTTTCTTGTTTAACTTCTTAGACAAAGGCCACCCCTTGCTGGGTCAAAGTTGAACGGGTTTCTGTAATTTGCGAGGAGTTCTGAATAAACTATGATAGTAGGTCGGTAAGACCTAGAATTTGGCGAAAGATTGTCGGCGTATCTGGTGTCAATAAATGCTCAACGGTTTTGACAAACTGAAAGAGTACTCATAATTTCCCACATTACTAACAGTGTGTCTTAGAGATTTGACTTTTCAATTTCAAAACTCGTGCCTCGAGAACTTCGCTAAAAGTTCCTCTGTGGGAAATGTTTCCATGGGTTTTCTTCTTACTACGAGGGTAGATAAGTAAGTCATTACATGGAGAAATGACGAACTGATCCAAGTAAGAAAGACGTACCCTATTAGTTTAGCTCATGAAAGCTATGGGTGTATTGGTCCTATCCGAAGGGTATCACTACGGACTCGAAGTGTCCGTATCGAATTCGGAAGATAGTTTTCTGGACATCCTTACCTAACACTCGAACTGGTGATATTCGGATCTCAGATCCATTCCTAGAAGTAGTTTCTTTCCTTGCGTTTGCTCAACCATTTCATCTACGCGAGGCAGAGATAACGATTTCTAATGAAAATCTTGATGGAGTCCTCGATATTCGAGGCACATACGATGCAATCCGTCGAACTCTGCGAGAATAAGACTGGGGGTTCTCTAGGGTGAGAAACCTAGTCTTCTAATTCTATTTATGTGTGGTTCGCTAAGTTCTCTGTACTGTTCTTGTGTCTCTGCAAGTGTTTAGACTATAGGGCGATCTGTTTACAAGAGTCGTATTGGGTTCTAAGTTTGTTCACATGATGATGTGATTACTCGTAGACTTAAGCAGTTCCCCGTCCTGAAGTTCATATTAGAATTCATACATGGTTTCACAATCACAATTTCGGGTATACGAGTCGTATATAATTAAGATTGAAAAGGTAGTCGAATAACTGATTCTTCTTTAATTAAGCTCACATCCCATTGGGGAAAAAGAAGTTAAAGTGGAATCATCAATTCTAAACCTGTAGAAGCTTGATTATATATCACTCTTATGTATACCTTCGTTAGTGATAGATCAATCGCATGAATCCTTGGATTAAACTTGACGTACCGCACGGGTGGTACTTCGGGGATTTCTTCGGAAGGAATAAGAGGTACTCCTGGCATGAGTACTTCGGTGTTCTGATATGACGGTTTCGCTAAAAAGGCGTTTACTGAAAAGGAGACGTACGTATGAAGCTGTTTTCGTGAGGATCAAATTGAATCGATTCGTATGATAATGTCGAAATCATACTGAAACTTAAAGACATTAAATTTGAACATAAGACGTTTACAGACAAAACACAACCGTGCAACTATCAACAGAGTTACAATACTTTAGATTTACCACTAGACTATTGTTGCGAATAAGATATACTACAAAAGACAAGTATACGCAGCAAGAGAATCCCTATACAGACAGGATCTCGCTAAGGTAAGACTCTAGTTGCACTAGTTCTGGATAGTTTATAAGTCTGTTACAACGAAAAGCCTTAATTACATTAACGTAGGTTCTGGTGTAGGTTCTCCTGCAGCTGTGATCCTGAGAATCCTCCCATCTGCGCCAGAGTTCCTTGCTATAGGGCAATCCTTCTTAAAGTGCCCTATCTCCCCGCATTGGTGGCATGACTGGCAAGTACTAGCTTTGGTGACGGGATTGCGGTGTTTAGCCAGTGTTATGTGGACATGAGTGCCTTCCTCGTTACTCCACTTTGAAAATTGCTTCTTAAATCCTTCGGCGTTATAACTAATCTTGTGTGTAGGGTCAGTCCCAATGAAAGGGACTTGAGTGATGGGTCGTGCCGGTGCTCCACAGCCATGAGCATGGTGCCTAATGTTTAGGCAATTGCAACATTGCATCTCATGGCAAGCCCCATGATCATGGAAATTACACTTATCACACTTCGGGAGTTTTCCCTTGTATGGCCTATTCGGTACCGGAATGACAGGGGTTTCCACTTGCTGCTGTTGTATAGCTAGCCTTTGGGATCTCTTGCGTTCTTTCCGGGCTTGACGCTTTCGTTTCTTGTTCTCTGCTTTTCGGCTTTGTGAGCCTATGACAGTTACTGTTTGGCAACTCCCTGGATTGATACCACGATTGGAAACTTCATTCCCATCAGCAGTATTGACTGTACTGATAGTGCTACGGTGCGCAAGGACCATGGTTACGGCAGCCACCACGGCAACATTAACTGTTGTCTGAAAGGTAGTGGCGTCCATAGGAAAACCTAAGGTTTCGCTAATCAACTGATTGCTTCCGGATGACGACATGATTCTGTAACACGAAAGATAAGGGTTTTGTGAGCGATTCTGGTTGACCCTTGATGTACATAGATTGTTCATGTAAAGAGTACGACTATGTTCTCGAAAGTTTGACCTACATCCCTATGATGCAGTCTTAGTACGAAATGTAAGTATGTTCGCGAAGGTTTGACCTACATCCCTATGATGCAGTCCTAGTAATGAGTAGAAGTAAGTTCGTAGAATGGTCTTAAAATGTTTGTTGTGCAAGCCGAGGTATTGTGGGTTGGTGAATAACAAGATCCAACCACTAAAAGAGACTTGGAAATGTCTCCGGAGATAAATCACTATAGTCCAATGACTTGACTAAAGCATGTTTCAGATAGACCCAAATGAAAGTATGATAAGAGTACTTGAATGAAGAATCACACAAAAGTTAGCCGGCTGTCAATATCTTTGATATTTACGATGTAAAGATTCGGGAAAATGACCTTGTGAAGGTCTTACATCATAACCACAGAGAAGATAGTTCTTGACAGCATAAAGACCTAACTAAAGTACTTACGGTACAAGATAATTTCATAGAAAATGCCACATCGGGCATAAACAGAAAAACACGATCCCTTTTTTATAAGGAAAATAAAGTAAAGCGTCTACTACTGGCGACGGTCATCCTTCTGGTGAACTCTCAGTTCAGTCAGTTGACGTTCCACGTCAAGTAGGTGTCTTTCGTACACCCTCTGGCGTACTCGGAGCTCTATAACTTCGGCTCGTGATTCAGTCAGTGCTTGCAGCAGGGTTTCATGGTTTCTCTCTGATCTCTCGTGAGCATCTTCTAGACGAATGGTGTGGAGGGTATGCATTCTCGCATCGGCGACAACTTCGGTAATCTAATGTAGGGCTGTCCTGACTTGAATCTCATTTCGGCCCACTCTGCGGACCAAGATTGACAAGATTCTGCATGCTGAGCCCCCATTGTTCAGGTCGTCAAAGCTTCGGTCGCCATCAAATGGCATGGGCTGATCTTGTCCTTGGCTCCTTGTTTCCAAGCATTCCACCCACTCAGGGGTCGGGCCACGAAAAACCGGACGAGGGTTAGGAATTGGAAAGGGATCTTCTCGGGGTAGGTTCTCAACCTCTGGTTCGGAGTTAGCATCATACGAAAAGTCTTCATCATGGTGATCATTCAAGGGGATAGGATGATCATTCTCTGGTAACCAGCTATGACTTCATTCGGAAGATACTGGTTGCCGAGGGGATGGATGTGACAACCCGAAATTTCCATTTTGTACGAACATTAGCTATTCAATAGAAGCTAGTCCAGTTTCAATGAATTTCAGACTTTTCCGAATAAATTTGTGTACATTAGGGTTTACGTTTAAGGAGATATCAGGAGAGTGGATGCTCATGGGTTTGTGAAACTTGAGCATTCCAAAACTTCATAATGTTAGAGTCCAATTCCGGAATAAAAATATTTTCTGCCAAAATATTTCAGGACTATAAATAGATTTCTGAACTAAATTCATTCATTATTCACATTTCCAACTAGAGAAAAGCCATTTTCTCTCTCACGGATGTTCGGGTTTTCATCCCAAATCGTGAGTACACTTCTCTAGTTGTGTTATAATGTTTGTTTTATGCTTATTAACATAGATTGTATGTCAAATATATGTGATTCGGGAGTTTACCGCCCAAGAACGTTCTTGGGGAGTAAACTCCAAAATGAAGCATAAAGGCCATCTAGTCCCATTTCCTTGTTAGGTAACTAGTTTAGGATAATATGTATGATAATTTGAGGCTAGAAAACAATCAAGAACACCTAGCTTTAGGTGTTTACGGCCCAAGAGTTTCTTGGACCGTAAACACCAAATTCAAGGGCTTAAATGTGCCCTGAACACTCCTAAAGGCTTTAGACTTTAACCCTCAATTACTTCTAGCTAATATGGGGACATTAACACATCAAAAACACCCCTTAAAGGGAGTTTACAGCCAAGGAATACTCTTGGGCCGTAAACACCAAATAAGGGCACCAAAGTGTGCCTAGGGTCCCCCTTAGCCTAAATCAAATGCCTAGAAAGTATTCTACTTGTGTTTGAGACTTGAAAGAATTAAAACACACATCCCATGAGAGTTTACGGCCGTAAACTCTAAGGGATATGGTCTTTTGGCCGTAAACTCCTCAAAGGAGTATTATCTATGCCCTAAACTACCAAAAGGATTAAACCACCAAGCTAGCCTTATTCTAGAAATCATTTAGCACTTTAAATCCCTAATTACCACCAAGATTGGAGTTCACGGCCGTAAACTCAAGGGTTTACGACCGTAAACTCCATGTGTGGGGTTTATTGGGTAGTAAACTCTTATATAAGACCCTTTGATACATTAAACCCCTTTAGCCTTGTCCCATAACAACCTAGAAGCAACCATTAGGACCTATAACACTTTTACCAAGTGTTTACATGTTCCTGAGTGTCCCAAATTATTTCATTAAGTTATTTTTTGGCTAATTAGTTATATATATGCTCATTATATGATAACTAGGCTCGTGCGTGTGAACAAGTCTCCGTTTGCCACCTAGCACGGTATCCGATAGTTCAATCCAATCCACTCACCGCAAGTGAGTTCATACCCCTTTAATTAACCTTTGAAATACTTTTAAATCTTTTAAATACTTTATGGGGGGATACAAGTTAAATGCTTATAGTTATTGCATCAATCACATGTGATTACATTAATCACATGTGATTAATAACTAGAAAACCAATGATTTTATCACTGTTCAAACTGTTTATCAAACTGTTTTACTTCAAAATGTTTTACAAACTCTTTTACTTATCAATTGCTTTTATTAAACTTTGTTATACTACTTATAAATTGCATGCCCATATATATATAGATATATAAGTAATGTTTAAAGGGCTTAGGAAGGCCATCCGCCCTATTTCCTTTTTCTCGATTTGGATGTGGTCTGGTGGGATTTTGGGTAACCATCCGAAGGTCGTTTCAATATTAATTATATATCAAATGTACATATATAGACATAAAAGTACTCCTTTATTCATGCGTATCAGTACATCATTAGTAAGTTACCATCGGGGTAACAAAGGATCATACTACTACAATTTCTAGATCAATGAGTCAGTTCATTCATGAGTCAATACTTATTACTACAAGTACATATACAACTATACTAGACAGAAAACATATACAACTATACTAGAAAGAGAACATGTACAACTATACTAGAGGAAGAACATATACAACTATATTAGAACAGTTCATTACAATACATATACAAGAATACGTTAACAATTGTGATCCAGTGTATCGGAGCATGCCTTAAATGTCATGGCCCGAGTTGTAGCCAGAATTCTCTTGGAGGGAGAGCGTGAGTTTGCGTATAGATCTATACTAGATTGAAAATCCTACACCTTGCTGCTAGCTACAGCCGGACCTGCAAGTCTGCGGGTGTCAAACGTCATTCCGTTATTACGACCATTCGTATGTCGTTGTTACCAGTCGATTGTATGGTGCAATTTATCACATTATACCTTAATATAAATCCGGTTTAAGGTAGTTAGTACAGCAGTAGTTCCTATGATACAACACTACAGTACTACATTGATTTACCCATTACATATTTTTAGTGATTATTTCACTTAAACATTAATGTACAAACTATATTTGGTTAAATGGTAGTTACACTTGGGAAATTACACACTTTTACAACAAACGAGCATACAAAACAGTTAAGCCTTGGTAGAAGGTTATTTTAATAGAAAATATAGGTTTTTTTGAGAGATTCAAACTTTTACAAACACTTACAAACATTCACTTACATTTTACAAACTTACACTTGAGACACGTTCAAACGTTTTGATAACAAACACCGACACTACAATACTTATGAACTCACCAGCTTAATGCTGATAAACTCTTTCAAAATAACTTGTATTCTCAGGTCATCAGTAGACAGGTACCGAGGCCATCTTTTGAGAAGATGGAGCGCATTCAAGACTCATCTTATTATTTTGATTTACATTATATTTTTGGTGTCTAAAACTGTACAGAACACGCTTGTATTAAAATTATATATTTAATGCAATGGATGATGTTGTTTGCTTATTTACATTTACTGTGTTGTGATACTATACATGACGTCCTCCGCCCCAGAACGTTTCCACCGTTCTTGGTTTTGGGGTGTGACAATGGAGTCCAACTATGTTTTCTATGCGAGAATTTAGGGTAAGAGAATAATTATTAGACGAACTATCTAGATAATTATTTAGAAAACCTTCATTAGTTACATCGCTATTTGTGAAGTGCATATCAGCTATGTGTAATCTAAATAGGATAGACCTTCGAATAAGTGATCTTAACTCCAAATTCACACAGAATAGGGGTAAAGTAAAATTTTCACAGATTTTAAGTCTATAATATCCTAATTACATATAGCCTTAGTGTATCCACTTAACAACTATCAACTTAGTAATGAAGATCCCGTTTTAGTTCTCAAGTATAAAGTACTTATAGTAACACCAAATACTCCTATAGTATTTTAATTTTAATGTTATGTTCTCATTGTGGTAGGGTTGGTAAGATTTTAGCATTGTTGCAACCACACAATTAAACATAGGCACATGCTAGTCAACCCTCGGACAATATAGGTGATCAGGCTATATCTTCTGAGTTTTGACCGTATGTCTCTAAGCCCACTTGTGTTGCCCAACAATCGTAATTCTTTTGTACTGTCCTAGTGACACTGATTTTAGTATGAATGCAGCACGTATACTTACTTAAATATTTTATTATTTAAAGTATAAATTCTTGGTCAGAGTATTCTTAATCCCTTATGTATTTATAGTTTGTATATCTTTTATGGGTTGATATACTTAATTCACTATAAACAATGCTCTGATACCAATCTGTCACACCCCAAAACCAAGAACGACGGAAACGTTCTGGGGCGGAGGACGTCATGTACAGTATCACAACAATGAAAAGTAGTAAACAAGCAACAACATCATCCATTGCATTAATAATATAATTATTATACAAGTGTTCTGTCAAATTTTGATAAACACTAAAGCATAAATCAAAATGAAAAATGAGTCTTGAACAAGCTCCATCTTCCTTTCCCCTTGCATCGGAACCTGTCTATAATAACCTGAGGATACAAGTAATTTTGAAAGCGAGTATCAGCTTTGAAGCTGGTGAGATCATACGTATTTTAGTGTCTTAATTTGTATGTAAGAAATTGTTTGTAAATGAACTGTAAGTATGAAAATGTTTGTAAATGAACTGTAAGTATGGAAATGTTTGTAAATGAACTGTAAATGTTTGAAAAACCTAGAAATCCCTATGATTCCTACTATTATATAAAGTGTGTCTTCTACCAAGACCTAACTGTTCTTAATGTAGTCTTCTACCAAGACTTAACTATTCTAAATGTTCGTTTCATGTAAAAGAGTGTAATTTTCTCAAGTGTAACTATCATTGACAAAATACAGTTTTTACATTTGAAGTTTAAGTGAAATGATCACTAAATATACGTACAGGGAAAATTAATGTAGTATGAAGATGTAGCGCTATAAGAACTACTTCTGTACTAACTACCTTAAACCGGATTTATTTTAAGGCATTATGTGATTAATTGCACCATACTATCGACTGGTAACAACGACATACGAATGGTCGTAATAACGGAATGACGTTTGGCACCCGCAGACCTGCAGGTCCGGCTGTAGCTAGCAGCAAGGTGTAGCATAGTCAATCCAGTATAGATCTATACGCAAAATCACGCTCTCCCTCCAAGAGAATTTTGGCTACAACTCGAGCCATGACGATTAAGGCATGCTCCGATACAGTGGATCACAATTATTAACGTATTCATGTAAGTTTAATGTAATGAACTGTTCTAGCTGTAATGTACGTGCTCTCTACCTAGCAAGTATATTAATGTAATCATTCTAGTATAGTTGTATATGTTATCTTTCTAGTATAGTTGTATATGTTCTTCTCTACTATAGTCGTATATGTTCTTCTAGTAGTAAGTATTGACTCATGAAACAACTGACTCATAGTATGATATCGCGTTCTAGTTATTGTTCTAGTATCTTCCAAAACTACCCATATGGTAGTTTACTAGTAATCTAACTGGTACATATGAACATGGATGTATACCCTTGCTACCCAAGGGCATGGGATGAACTGGAAGGGCCTTTATGACTATATATGTACGTATGTTATATAACTAATATTTAAACGACCTTTGGACGAGTACCCGATATCCCACCAGACCACATCTCAAGCGCGAAAAGGAAATAGGGTGGATAGCCTTCCTAAGTCTTTTAAACATTTCTTATATAATTATACATAAAGAGGCATGCAATTTATAATATAAAAGCAAAAAATAAGATTTGTAAAACCTTTGAACATAAATATTTTCTAAGAAAAGATCGACTTGATGTCGATCTATAAAATAGTTTTGAAGGCATGGGTTTAATAAAGCAGTTTCGTATAAAGAACATTTGTTTGAAAACACAATTGTAAATAAGTTTGAAATGTAATATACAGAGTAAAAATATGCAGTGATATAAGGAGTTTTAAAAACATATAAAATGTTTATGAAAAACATTTGAAGGAAACTGTTTGGTAAAACGACTAATGAGTAGCCAATCATTCGAATGTTGCTTATTAATCACATGTGATTGATATAATAATTAGCATAATTCTACTTGTATCCCCCTCCCCCATAAAACATTTAAAAACAGTTTAAAACATTGATTAAGGGGTATGAACTCACCTAAAGTAGGTGACTGGAATTGAACGGACTGTTATCGTAAGGAAGGATCGGACAAGTGCTTGGTGTCAAGTGAAGACTTTAGACACACATAATGATCCTAATTACATATGAAGACATATGTATATAAATAATTAGTGACTAAAACACTAATTATACAAGTATAAACATTTAAACGTGAGGAAAACACTTTTGGTCAAGTGCTAGGAGGCTAATGGGTTGCAATAAAGGAGTGCAAGGCCTCTAATGGGAGTTTAAGGTCTAATGACCATATGTCTTGGAGTTTACGGCCCACGGGAGTAAACTCCTGGCCGTAAACTCTCAATAACGTCTCTAAATGCAGCTTAGAATTAATATAACTCTAGTGGTGAATTGTTTCAAGGCTAAATCAAGTGTTTGGGCTTCCTATTAGCTCCTTTAAGGAGTTTACGGCCCTGGGACCATATTCCCTTAGAGTTTACGGCCGTAAACTCCCTTGGGAGGGTGTTTATGGTGTTTTCAACTCTCAAACATTTCAAGTCTCATTTGACCCCTTTATAGGGGTTTACGGCCCAAGAACCTGTCTTGGCCGTAAACTCCTTAATACTTGTGATTCGTTATGTTTTCTAGGCTTTAAACACTTTAGGGTACATCTCTAAAATCAAGTCTAAGCCTTAGGTAGTGTTTGTGGCATCAAAACACCCCTAACTAGAGGTTTTTTCCCATGAACCAATTGGCCATGTGTTTGCGGCCTTGAACACCCCTAGGTGTTGGTATTTTGATTGTTTTGGGTATTAGACACATCCAGGTAATGTGCTAGGCTAGTCTCTTGGCTAAATGAAGGCATTTAGGGCATTTTGGGCACTTAAACATGGAGTTCACGGCCCAAGAAGCTCCTTGGCCGTGAACTCACTTTCATCATAGATTGTAATTGCTTTTGGTGTCCTAAACATGCAATGGTGGGTTCTAGTTCGAGTTCTAAAGCTTTGAGGGACTTTGGGACACCTTAGGAACTTAAAATGGAGTTTACTCCCCAAGTATTCTTGGGCGGTAAACTCCCAAATTTTGGTGTCTTGTTCCGATTTTGATGTTTTCTAGTCACATACACACTAGCATACAAGTCTAAGGTAGTTACAACTCACGGGGAAAGGACTAGGTAGCATTTAGGCCACTTATCGGAGTTTACTCTCCAAGAACGTTCTTGGGCGGTAAACTCCCGAATCTCACAGATTTGGTATGTAATTGGTGTTTCTAAACACAATCTAAGCTATATAACATAACTAGATCGAAGTACTCACAATTTGGGATAAAAACCCGAAGATCCGTGAGAGAGAATTTTGACTTTTCTCTAAATGGAATTCAACAAATGAACCAATTTGGTTCAGAATTCTATTTATAGTCGTGAGATATTTTTGGCAGAAAATATTTTTATTCCTGGAACGAACTCTAATTTCCTAGAGTATTGGAATAACAGTGTTGCACAAAAACCTAGTGTATCCACTCTCCTGATATCTCCTTAAGTGTAAATCCTGAAAAACTGCCAAACTTATACTCGAAATCTGAATTTTCACTGTAATTGTTCTACTTTTATTGGCTTGATATGGTTTGTTCAGAATGGAAATTTCGGGTTGTCACATCATCCCCCTGTTGAAGGGAATTTCGTCCCGAAATTAGAATTTAGGCAAGGAAGTATGCACGAATGATCGAGTCGTGAGGAGGAAACTTCCTAATCGATTGGTTCTAGCGCACCTAAGTGAAATCGGGTTCTCGGTTGGCATTCCAACGAACCTTCACTAACTGGCGACAACGTTGCTTCGTCCGCTTGACCTCTCGGTCGAGGGTCACTACGGTTCTAATACGAAGGCGAGGATCTCGACTAGTGGACTTACAAGAGTCCTAACGGAAAGGTATGGTTTCACGATCGAGACGCAAAGAATAGAATGTACGCTACTGAATTCGTGAGGTAGGTCTAGTTTTTGCGAGGCACAGGACCGATTCTGATAAGAATCTCGGAGGTCCTGTCTATCTTGGATTTAGCTTTCCACGCTTTACAAAGCGTATTAAGCCGTTCCCGAGTGCGATTTCCTAAAGAATTTGGTCACTCACTTGGAATCTCCAACGTTTCTTTTTCTTGTTTAACTTCCCAGACAAAGGCCACCCCTTGCTGGGTCAATGTCGTACGGGTTTCTGTAATTTGCGAGGAGTTCTGAATGAACTATGATAGTAGGTCGGTAAGACCTAGAATTTGGCGAAAGACTGTCGGCGTATCTGGTGTCAATAAATGCTCAACGGTTTTGACAAATTGAAAGAGTACTCATAATTTCCCACATTACTAACAGTGTGTCTTAGAGATTTGACTTTTCAATTTCCAAACTCGTGCCTAGAGAACTTCGCTAAAAGTTCCTCTGTAGGAAATGTTTCCATGGGTTTTCTTCTTACTACGAGGGTAGATAAGTAAGTCATTACATGGAGAAATGACGAACTGATCCAAGTAAGAAAGACGTACCCTATTCGTTTAGCTCATGAAAGCTATGGGTGTATTGGTCCTATCTGAAGGGTATCACTACGAACTTGAAGTGTCCGTATCGAATTCGGTAGATAGTCTTCCGGACATCCTTCCCTAACACTCGAACTGGTGATATTCGGATCTCAGATCCATTCCTGGAATTAGTTTCTTTCCTTGCGTTTGCTCAACCATTTCATCTACGCGAGGCAGAGATAACGATTTCTAATGAAAATCTTGATGGAGTCCTCGATATCCGAGGCACATACGATGCAATCCGTCGATCTCTGGGAGAATAAGACTGGGGGTTCTCCAGGGTGAGAAACCTAATCTTCTAATTCTATTTATGTGTGGTTCGCTAAGTTGTCTGTACTGTTCTTGTGTCTCTGCAGGTGTTTAGACTATAGGTCGATCTGTTTACAAGAGTCGTATTGGGTTCTAAGTTTGTTCACATGATGATGTGATTACTCGTAAACTTAAGCAGTTCTCCGTCCTGAAGTTCATATTAGAATTCATACATGGTTTCATAATCATAATTTCGGGTATACGAGTCGTATATAATTAATATTCAGAAGGTAGTCGAATAACTGATTTTTCTTTAATTAAGCTCACATCCCATCGGGGAAAAAGAAGTTAAAGTGGAATCATCAATTCTAAACCTGTAGAAGCTTGATTATATATCACTCTTATGTATACCTTCCTTAGTGATAGATCAATCGCATGAATCCTTTGATTAAACTTGACGTACCGCACGGGTGGTACTTCGGGGATTTCTTCGGAAGGAAAATAACTAAAAGGTACTCCTGGCATGAGTACTTCGGTGTTCTGATATGACGGTTTCGCTAAAAAGGCTATTACTGAAAAGGAGACGTACGTATGAAGCTGTTTTCGGGAGGATCAAATTGAATCGATTCGTATGATAATGTCGAAATCATACTGAAACTTAAAGACATTAGATTTGAACATAAGACGTTTACAGACAAAACACAATTGTGCAACCATCAACAGAGGTACAATACTTTAGATTTACCACTAGACTATTGCTGTGAATAAGATATACTACAAACGACAAGTATACGCAGCACGAGAATCCCTATATAGATAGGATCTCGCTAAGGTAAGACTCTAGTTGCACTAGTTCTGGATAGTTTATAAGTCTGTTACAACGAAAAGCCTTAATTACATAAACGTGGGTTCCGGAGCAGGTTCTCCCGCAGCTGTGATCCTGCGAATCCTCCCATCTGCGCCAGAGTTCCTTGCTATAGGGAAATCCTTCTTAAAGTGCCCTATCTCCCTGCATTGGTGGCATGACTGGCAAGTACTAGCTTTGGTGACGGGATTGCGGTGTTTAGCCAGTGTTATGTGGACACGAGTGCCTTCCTCATTACTCCGCTTTGAAAATTGCTTCTTAAATCGTTCGGTGTTATAACTAATCTTGTGTGTAGGGTTAGTCCCGATGAAAGGGACTTGAGTGATGGGTCATGCCAGTGCTCCACAGCCACGAGCATGGTGCCTTACGTTTTGGCAATTGCAGCATTGCATCTCATGGCAAGCCCCATGATAATGGAAACTACACTTATCACACTTCGGGAGTTTTCCCTCGTATGGCTTGTTCGGTACGGGAACGACAGGGGTTTCCACTTGCTGCTGTTGTATAGCCAACCTTTGGGATCTCTTGTGTTCTTTCCGGGCTTGACGCTTTCGTTTCTTATTCTCTGCTTTTCGTCTTTGCGAGCCTGTGACTGTTACTGTTTGGCGACTCCCTGGATTGATACCACGATTGGAAACTTCATTCCCATCAGCAGTATTGACTGTGTTAATAGTGCTACGGTGCGTAAGGACCGCGGTTACGCAGCCACCACGGCAGCTGTAACTGTTGTCTGAAAGGTAGCGACGTCCATAGGAAAAGTTGAGGTTTCGCTGATCGACTGATTGCTTTCCGGATGACGACATGATTCTGTAACACGAAAGATAAGGGTTTTGTGAGCGACTCTGGTTGACCCTTGATTTACATAGATTGTTCATGTAAAGAGTACGACTATGTTCTCGAAAGTTTGACCTACATCCCTATGATGCAGTCCTAGTACGAAATGGAAGTATGTTCGCGAAGGTTTGACCTACATCCCTATGATGCAGTCCTAGTACGAAATGGAAGTATGTTCGCGAAGGTTTGACCTACATCCCTATGATGCAGTCCTAGTAATGAGTAGAAGTAAGTTCGTAGAATGGTCTTAAAATGTTTGTTGTGAAAGCCGAGGTATCGTGGGTTGGTGAATAACAAGATCCAACCACTAAAAGAGACTTGGAAATGTCTCCGGAGATAAATCACTATAGTCCAATGACTTGACTAAAGCATGTTTCAGATAGACCCCAATGAAAGTATGATAAGAGTACTTGAATGAAGAATGACACAAAAGTTAGCCGGCTGTCAATATCTTTGATATTCACGATGTAAAGATTCGGGAAAATGACCTTGTGAAGGTCTTACATCATAACCACAGAGAAGATAGTTCTTGACAGCATAAAGACCTAACTAAAGTACTTACAGTACAAGATAATTTCATAGAAAATGCCACATCGGGCATAGACAGAAAAACACGATCCCTTTTTTATAAGGAAAATAAAGTAAAGCGTCTACTACCGGCGACGGTCATCCTTCTGGTGAACTCTCAATTCAGCCAGTTGACGTTCCACGTCAAGTAGGTGTCTTTCGTACACCCTCTGGCGTACTCGAAGCTCTATAACTTCGGCTCGTGATTCAGTCAGTGCTTGCAGCAGGGTTTCATGGTTTCTCTCTGATCTCTCGTGAGCATCTTCTAGACGAATGGTGTGGAGGGTATGCATTCTCGCATCGGCGACAACTTGGGTAATCTAATGTAGGGTTGTCCTGCCTTGAATCTCATTTCGGCCCACTCTGCGCAACAAGATTGACAAGATTCTGCATGCTGAGCCCCCATTGTTCAGGTCGTCAAAGCTTTGGTCGCCATCAAATGGCATGGGCTGATCTTGTCCTTGGCTCCTTGTTTCCAAGCATTCTACCCACTCAAGGGTCGGGCCACGAAAATCCGAACGAGGGTTAGGAATTGGAAAGGGAGCTGCTCGGGGTAGGTTCTCAACCTCTGGTTCGGAGTTAGCATCATACGAAAAGTCTTCATCATGCTGATCATTCAAGGGGATAGGATGATCATTCTCTGGTTCTTCTCCAAACCAACCAGCTATGAATTCATTCGGAAGATACTGGTTGCCGAGGGGATGGAGTCCAGCTATGTTTTCTATGCGAAAATTTAGGGTAAGAGAATAGTTATTAGACGAACTATCTAGATAATTATTTAGAAAACCTTCATTAGTTACATCGCTATTTGTGAAGTGCATATCAGGTATGTGTAATCTAAACAGGATAGACCTTCGAATAAGTGATCTTAACTCCAAATTTACACAGAATAAGGGTAAAGTAAAATTTTCACAGATTCTTAGTCTATAATATCCAAATTACATATAGCCTTAGTGTATCCACTTAGCAACTATCAACTTCGTAATGAAGATCCCGTTTTAGTTCTCAAGTATAAAGTACTTATAGTAACACCAAATACTCCTATAGTATTTTAATTTTAATGTTATGTTCTATTGTTCTCATTGTGGTAGGGTTGGTAAGATTTTAGCATTGTTGCAACCACAAAATTAAACTTAGGCACATGCTAGTCAACCCTCGGATAATATAGGTGATCAGGCTATATCTTCCCAGCTTTGACCATATGTCTCTAAGCCCACTTGTATTTCCCAACAATCGTAATTCTTTTGTACTGTCCTAGTGACACTGATTTTAGTATGTATGCAACACATATACTTACTTAAATATTTTGTTATTTAAAGTATAAACTCTTGGTCAGAGTATTTTTAATCCCTTATATTTATAGTTTGTATATCTTTTATGGGTTGATATACTTAATTCACCATAAACAATGCTCTGATACCAATCTGTCACACCCCAAAACAAAGAACGACGGAAACATTCTGGGGCGGAGGACGTCATGTGCAGTATCACAACAATGAAAAGTAGTAAACAAGCAACAACATCATCCATTGCATTAATAATATAATTATTATACAAGTGTTCTGTCAAATTTTGATAAACACTAAAGCATAAATCAAAATGAAAAATGAGTCTTGAACAAGCTCCATCTTCCTTTCCCCTTGCATCGGTACCTGTCTATAATAACCTGAGGATACAAGTAATTTTGAAAGCGGGTATCAGCTTTGAAGCTGGTGAGATCATAAGTATTTTAGTGTCTTAATTTGTATGTAAGAAATTGTTTGTAAATGAACTGTAAGTATGAAAATGTTTGTAAATGAACTGTAAGTATGGGAATGTTTGTAAATGAACTGTAAATGTTTGAAAAACCTAGAAATCCCTATGATTCCTACTATTATATAAAGTGTGTCTTCTACCAAGACCTAACTGTTCTTAATGTAGTCTTCTACCAAGACTTAACTGTTCTAAATGTTCGTTTCATGTAAAAGAGTGTAATTTTCCCAAGTGTAACTATCATTAACAAAATATAGTTTTTACATTTGAAGTTTAATTGAAATGATAACTAAATATATGTACAGGGAAAATTAATGTAGTACTAAGATGTAGCGCTATAAGAACTACTACTGTACTAACTACCTTAAACCGGATTTATTTTAAGGCATTATGTGATTAATTGCACCACACTATCGACTGGTACCAACGACATACGAATGGTCGTAATAACGGAATGATGTTTGGCACCCGTAGACCTGCAGGTCCGGCTGTAGCTAGCAGCAAGGTGTAGGATAGTCAATCCAGTATAGATCTATACGCAAACTCACGCTCTCCCTCCAAGAGAATTCTGGCTACAACTCGGGCCATGACGTTTAAGGCATGCTCCGATACAGTGGATCACAATTATTAACGTATTCATGTAAGTGTAATGTAATGAACTGTTCTAGCTGTAATGTACGTCCTCTCTACCTAGCAAGTATAGTAATGTAATCATTCTAGTATAGTTGTATATGTTATCTTTCTAGTATAGTTGTATATGTTCTTCTCTACTATATTCATATATGTTCTTCTAGTAGTAAGTATTGACTCATGAATGAACTGACTCATAGTATGATATCGCGTTCTAGTAATAGTTCTACTATATTCCTAAACTACCCATATGGTAATTTACTAGTAATCTAACTGGTACGTATGAACATGGATGTATACCCTTGCTACCCAAGGGCATGGGATGAACTGGAAGGGCCTTTATAACTATATATGAACATATGAAAAACATTTGAAGGAAACTGTTTGGTAAAACGACTAATGAGTAGCCAATCATTTGAATGCTGCTTATTAATCACATGTGATTGATATAATAATTAGCAAAATTCTACTTGTATCCCCACCCCTAAAACATTTAAAAACAGTTTAAAACATTGATTAAGGGGTATGAACTCACCTGCAGTAGGTGACTGGAATTGAACGGACTGTTATCGTAAGGAAGGGTCGGACAAGTGCTTGGTGTCAAGTGAAGACTTTAGACACACATAATGATCCTAATTACATATGAAGACATATGTATATAAATAATTAGTGATTAAAACACTAATTATACAAGTATAAACATTTAAACGTGAGGAAAACACTTTTGGTCAAGTGCTTGGAGGCTAATGGGTTGCAACAAAGGAGTGCAAGGCCTCTAATAGGAGTTTAAGGTCTAATGACCATATGTTTTGTAGTTTACGGCCCCGAGGAGTAAACTCCTGGCCGTAAACTCTCAATAACGTCTCTAAATGAAGCTTAGAATTAATACAACTCTAGTGGTGAATTGTTTCAAGGCTAAATCAAGTGTTTGGGCTTCCTATTAGCTCCTTTAAGGAGTTTACGGCCCTGGGACCATATTCCCTTGGAGTTTATGGCCGTAAAATCCCTTGGGAGGGTGTTTATGGTGTTTTCAAGTCTCAAACTTTTCAAGGTTATCATCTATGTTGGGTTCTAGGCATAAGGAAGGAGTTAGGGTGTCATTTGACCCCTTTATAGGGGTTTACGGCCCAAGAACCTGTCTTGGCCGTAAACTCCTTAATAATTGTGATTCGTTATGTTGTCTAGGCTTTAAACACTTTAGGGTACATGTCTAAAATCAAGTCTAAGCCTTAGGTAGTGTTTGTGGCGTCAAAACACCCCTAACTAGAGCTTTCGGCCCATGAACCAATTGGCCATGTGTTTGCGGACTTGAACACCCCTAGTTGTTGGTATTTTGATTGTTTCGGGTACTAGACACATCCAGGTAATGTGCTAGGCTAGTCTCTTGGCTAAATGAAGGCATTTAGGGCATTTTGGGCACTTAAACATGGAGTTCACGGCCCAAGAAGCTCCTTGGCCGTGAACTCACTTGCATCATAGATTATAATTGCTTTTGGTGTCCTAAACATGCAATGGTGGGTTCTAGTTCGAGTTCTAAAGATTTGAGGGACTTTGGGACACCTTAGGACCTTAAAATGGAGTTTACTCCCCCAAGTGTTTTTGGGCGGTAAACTCCCAAATCTTGGTGTCTTATTCCGATGTTGATGTTTTCTAGTCACATACACACTAGCATACAAGTCTAAGGTAGTTCCAATTCACGGGGAAAGGACTAGGTAGCATTTAAGCCACTTATCAGAGTTTACTCTCCAAGAACGTTCTTGGGCGGTAAACTCCCGAATCTCACAGATTTGATATGTAATTGGTGTTTCTAAACACAATCTAAGCTATAAAACATAACTAGATCGAAGTACTCACAATTTGGGATAAAAACCCGAAGATCCATGAGAGAGAATTTTGACTTTTCTCTAAATGGAATTCAACAAATGAACCAATTTGGTTCAGAATTCTATTTATAGTCCTGAGATATTTTTGGCAGAAAATATTTTTATTCCTGGAACGAACTCTAATGTCCTAGAGTATTGGAATAACAGTGTTGCACAAAACCCTAGTGCATCCACTCTCCTGATATCTCCTTAAGTGTAAATCCTGAAAAATTGCCAAACTTATACTCGAAGTCTGAATTTTCACTGTAATTGTTCTACTTCTATTGGCTTGATATGGTTTGTTCAGAATGGAAATTTCGGGTTGTCATATCTACAAAACGGGAGAAACAAATTCAAGTTAGTTGATTGATTGATTCCTTAGTAAATCACCCAAATGAGATACTAAGGCTAGGACCCAACACAATATTCTACAACTCGGGAGAGGGATGTCGTAACCCAAATTGCAGAACATTTGAAGGTAAGTGAATGACGACTCACTAATTTCCACCATGAAAAAAGAAATTTAAGTTTTAAATCTATGAAAACTCCTAGATCCTTTGAAATTCATTGAACATTTCAATGGCATGTTTAAATCTCGATATGCCCCTCTAGTTTGTGACTGGGATGCCGAGGATCACAAAGCGGGTGTGAATAACCATGCAAACTTACATGGTGCCCTCACATGTTACAGTCACCTATTCGATGTGCCGGTAAACCACACACGCTCCACCGAACTATGAAAAACATTGAGTCACCCTTTGCTACCTTTGCTTAGAACCATTTAGTGTGCCGGTAAACCACACACGCTCCACTAACGTCTTCGCAAGGGCACAAAGTGTAATTTCATGGAATTGCATCAATTCACTTTGCCTAAGTAACTAAGATTGGGAATTTGAAAAACATTTAGTTATTTTTATATTTCATTATACTTATAATGGAAGGTTTTGTCCTATCCTACCCGTTCGGCTAACGACCCTCCACTACTCAAGAGTGCGGTGGGTAAGAGTGGATACCTATTCAATCGCCATTTTATAGGCAATTTCATTAAACACCCTTTATAGACTAGCTTCGTGAATGAGGCCTACTAACGGTAAGACTGACTTTTACTCATACATATATATAATGTTAGACTTTCAATGTTATATATAGTATAGGGTGCATTTTACAACTTTTAAAATACTAGGTGGTCAAATTTAACAATTATACTTTTAATTCAATTAAATTGTAAACCAAAACTTTTACAGATTTATTAAACCTCTTTTAATTATACACCTTAATTAATTAATAAAACCATAAGGGTGTGATTTGAACTTTTTCAAAACAATACTAGGGTTTTAGAATTTAACATTCCTAATTAAACTTTTAATCAACTTTTAAATTCCAAAACTTGAGGGCAAGTTTTGAAACATTTCAAAACATTAGATTTAGAATTTAAATATACATCAAAATTAAACTATTAATCAAAATTTAAATTCCAAAACTTGAGGGCAATTTTTGAAACATTTCAAAACATTAGGGTTTCAACTATTTAAATTTCAAAACTAAACTTTTGAGTTCAAATTTAAACTATAAAACCTAAAGGGGAAATATGAAACTTTTCATAACACAATGATCAAATAACAAATAATTCTAATTAACATTTAATCACATAATTATCCATATTTTATTTATTTAATGATTTCTTGCAAAACAATTTACCAATTTAATCAAAATAATTAATCAATTATCACATAAGGAAACAAATATTTTATTAATTGATCAATATCTTCAATTAGATCAAGAATATAGTCATATATATCATAAAATCGGATTTATATTGATCTTATATGATAAAGGCAAGTATCTCAAAGATAAACAACAAGAAATCCCGAAAATTGCTCCATCTGACGCTCGAACTCGCCGAGTACCCCCATGGACTCGCCGAGTAAGGGGCAACTAGCCGGGTCCATCATGCAGAACCACAAAAATCGAATTTTTTTAACATACAAGGCATCAATACAATAGAAACCAATCTAGGCTCTGATACCACTGATGGGTTTTGGCCACAAGAACATCCTATGTGCTCATACAAACCCTAATGCTTGGATCTAGGTTTCTCTATTGTACATGCAAGTTATCCAAGACTATAGACCCTAATTCTAGCATACAAGTAATCATATTAACATAAGAATTGGTTTAAGATGTTACCTTGATTGTTATGTAGCAATAACAATCACAAATCCTTCTTGTATTGACTTTAGAAAGCTTAGAGTCACAAATGTCACTCCTCTACTGGTTCACAAACACCAAGCGCAAGAGGATGAGGAGGAGAGAGATGGAGGCTGCCCAAAACGTGTTCTAACACTAGAAGAGAAGTTCCCCACGTTTTTGAGCCTTAAGGGTTCTATATATAGTGAGGCTATTAGGGTTATCTAACAAGGAAACACTAATTTGGATGCTTAAGCCCTAAGCAACCCATGGACCCCTTTCCTTAAGGCCTTGGATGATTTCTTATGGGTTTCCCCATAGAATTCGTCCACTCCTTAATATAAGGCAATCCATAGCCCAAATTGCAATTATCTTATAATTACAATTCCATTCCCTTCAGTTTAATTAATCCCTTTTAGTCACAAAACTAATTACCAATTAATTATTGACTAATATTAATTAAACAATATGATTTCTCCTTTAATATATTATTCTCATAATATATTAATAAATCATATTTAATCCTTTCTCTCCATAATTCATCCTATCAAGTTGCTTTGGTGAAGGCAACCTAAAAGGACCATGCACCATCGCGTCAAGTACATACCAAAATAGTTATGTACTTAGACACTAATCCAACAAAAACAACAACAATAACAACAGTACCAACAAAAACAGCAAGAAGAAGTTTTAGAACAAGAGGAAGGGTCAATTTTCACACGAACCTTCCAAGAAGCAATAGATAGTGGCGGTCCATGTTGCTACTACCCCCACTGTTGCTCCTGTTACCCCTACACCAGCAAAGCAATATGCTGGGCAACCTACCGAAGTGCAGAAAATGCAATTTCCATCACAACAGAAATTATCGGGAGAAGCACTTTAACAACTGCCACAAGAAAGGGCACACTGCCCGTTTCTGCAAGGCACCGGCATGACCAATTACCCAAGTCCCTGGAGTCGGTGAGGGCCAGGCGTGTCATGGGTACTGTGAGGTTGGACACTACAAGAGAGACTGACCTAAGGCAAGGAATGATGGCGGCATAAGAAGAGTGTTGGCAATAGGGCAGAATGAAGCAATAGCTGATCCCACGGTGGTTATGGGTACGTTTCTCTTCAATAAGGCTTATTTATACATACTCTTTGATTGTGGTGCGGAGAGGAGTTTCATGAGTCATCAATTGAAACACATACTAAAACAGAACCTCAATCACTCAATAAGATATTTACAGTAGGAATGGCAAACGGTAGAACAGAAAGCACAAACGATATGTACATAGGCTGCACACTAACTCTAAACGAACATTCATTTCAAATCGATCTAATGAAGATCACTATAAAGAGATTTGATGTCATCATCGATATGGATTGGTTAAGCCTACACCATGCCGATATACTTTGTCATGAAAGGGTCGTTCGCCTAAATCTACCAAACGGCGAAACTCTTGTCATTTATGGTGACAAACCTGGTACCAATTTACAAATCATCTCTTGCGTCAAAGCCCAGAAATACCTGCGTAAGGAATACACATAGTAGATAAGAAAAAAAGCGAAAGACCTCAAAGACATTCCAGAAGTCTGCGATTTTCCCGATGTCTTCCCTAAAGATCTTCCAAGAGTCCCACCAGAAGGACAAGTCGAGTTCATAATCAATTTAATTCCCGGATATAACCCAATAGCTAATTCACTGTATTGTCTAGCGCCATCTGAGATGCAAGAATTATCCAGCCAATTAAACGAACTACTTAGCAAAGGATTCATCAGAACGAGCTTCTCACCTTGGGGAGCACCAGTCCTGTTCGTAAAGAAGAAGGATGGATCTTTCCGCATGTGCATCGATTATCGGGAAATCAACAAGCTCACTATCAAGAACCGATATCCCCTACCATGCATTGACGAGTTGTTCGACCAACTCCAAGGAGCGAGTTATTTCTCAAAGAGCGATTTGAGATCCTGGTATCATCAGCTTCGAGTCTTGGAAGGAGATGTTCCCAAAACAGCCTTTCGAACTCGTTATGGTCACTATGAGTATGTAGTGATGCCCTTTGGATACAAAAATGCACTGGCAGTGTTCATGGACTTAATGAACCGAGTGTGTCATTCATTCCTGGATAAATTTGTGATCGTGTTCATAGACAATATACTCATTTATTCAAAGAGTAAAGAGGAACATGGTCAACACCTCCAACAAATGCTAGAAACGCTAAGAAAAGAGAAGTTATACACAAAATTCTCAAAGTGCGAATTTTGGATTTGGAAAGTAGATTTCCTAGGTCACGTGTTTAGCAAAGATGGGATACACGTGGACCCTTCCAAAATCAAGGCAATCAAGAACTGGTCAGCTCCCAGAACCTCAATGGAAATCTGAAAATTCTTGGGCCTTGCTGGCTATTACCGAAGGTTTATACAAAACTTCTCGAAGATTGCTAAACCACTTACCACCTTGACCCAGAAGGGTGTAACTTTCAATTGAGAAGAAAGACAAGACGCTACATTCCAAACTCTGAAGCAAGCACTATGCAACACACCTATATTGTCCTTTACAGAAGGAACAAAAGACTGTTGGGTTTTGAGCATTCTAACACTTCCTAAGTGTACATGCAACCCTAAATACCTTGGATCTATGTTTTCTCTATTATACATGCAAATAAGAACATCCAAGGTATTATCCTAATCTCGCATACAAAAACTATGAATGTAACAAGATAGAATACATACCTCTTGATGTAGCTTGATGTCTTCAAGCTTTAAGAGCTTAGCCCCAATAGTGTGGAAGCCTCAAGTGGAATCACAAATCACCAAGACACCTTGGAATACTTTAGAGAATATGATTACTTGGTTCTCTCTAGTGAAATTGGCTAGCCCTTCTTTAGTGTATCCACACTAGTGCCAATTTCACCAACCAAAGACATCTTTATATAGTATGGAGGATTAGGGTTAAACCCTAATACCCATGACCTTTCATTTCCTAGGATCCATGGGTTAAACACTCCATGGACTATCCATGAAAGCTTAGCCCAACCTAAATGAACTTGGCCCATTCCATATATATAAGAGTCCATATTTAATTAGTTCCTTTTGATCACTTAATTAATTATAAATTAATTCTTGATCAATACTAATTAAATAATATGATTCCATATTAATATATTAGAACTTATAATATATTAATATTAATCATAAACATACTATTCTCAAAAGATTATCCATATAAATTGTGTCGGTGAAGTGCAACCCAAATGGACCATGCCGGGTCGGGTCAAGTACATACCAAATATAGTTATGGACTTAGACATTAATCCAACAGTCTCCCACTTGGATAAGTCTAAAACTATTATTGCGTATGACTTCAAACCTAACTGGCAATCGTAGCTCTTAAAGCTGCTGTCGAACTCTGATCTTGTCAACGAACTTGTCCATTAGATAAGGGATCATATATTCCTCCATTCTAGATATCATATGGACTGAGACATGGATTATAATCATTCTCTCTGTCCATTTGTTGTTTCCCGATTTCCGATTTATGACGACTGACTAATTGAACAAATCAAATCAGTCCTGGCCCGGCCGAGCACTTCCATTTGTCATCATCAAATCATCGAGGGGCCCACAGATATCGCTTTTATCCCGAAGGTAAAAGGAACGGATAAACTTCGACTCATATGGCTTGTTCTACTACTTGTTGAATCATACACAAAGGCACGTTTTATAGCACCGAGTTACCAAATGCGTTTTCGTGCAATCAATGTACTATCAACTCATAGTAACAACTCATATCTCTAGGTTTGAAGAATATAAGATATTATCGTCTCATGATCACTCGTGATACAATCCATGAAGTGATTCCAATGAGCGCGGGTTGAATCCAATACTCAGAACTTATGAGCACTCATGATTGCTGTAGCCTTGTCCAACACCTTAGACCTCTACAACCCATCATGACAGTCTTAATTCATATCTACTTCCAACATATGACCGACTGTGGATGGTTTGAATAACTTAGTCATTCCGGAAGAATAACCCAGTTTATTCGGGAAGTCAAAACATGCAAAGTGAAACACAATAATAATAGAATCCAATATGGTATCAACCCTTTGAACATAAATAAAACACCTTTTATTTATCACCATATGATTACACATTATTCATTGTATACTGTTTCAGCTATCAACTTTATTCTTGAATTTAAAACAATAGTTGTCCCATGCTCCAAGCATGTACACTATGTTTTCTTAAACACTAGTTATGCCATACACCAAGTATGCATACTATGTTTGTCTATGATCTTTACTTTGTGAACTAGATCCATTGAACATAACTTCAATGATTCTCTTTTCACACCCCCAAATCCATACTGCAAATGCAAGAATTCCAAATTCATGCCATTTACTGAAATCTGTTAGATTCTAAACTTATATGCATTGATCCTCTTGTAATGATTATGCACAAAGTCAGAAAGACTTGACAACAATCATTACAGAGTATTCCAAAGGAGATCAGCTCCTTGGAAACATCCTTCTTGCATTAAGTTTCCTAATCTTAAACAGATTGAAAATTCTAACTTTGAAACATTTCCAGATTCCATTTTGACTATCACTTCTGAACAAGAGTTGCCTCCTTACAGACTATGTCAATATGGTCCTTCCAGAATTATCACTATACTTCCAATTGTCCTTGAGCAACCAATCTTTGGTAAACCTTAGATTGTCCTCGACAATTGTTTAATCCTTTTAGTCATATCCAGTTCTAAACCTTTTCCCTTCTTAATGCCCCAGGCATTTGGAAAATTTTAGAACGGATGAATATAGCACATGTAATCGATCCTATATCCGAAGCATATGGGACACGATTCATGATGTCTTACATAAAGACTAAACCAGTCTTTTGCTATAATATTTCCATTTCAATTTGCCAAGTTCTCATAATTCAGATTATGAAAAGGGATGCCGTAATCATAATCGAATTTTAGAACGCAAATAATGGACCCATATACAGAATTTCCTTATGTTGAGCCATTCCAACATGAAATTCATATATATCCTTGACTAAATGATTAAAACCTCAGATCTAAACCTTATAGATTTGATATGAAGTATAATTTCCTCTCCCTTAATTATAGCAAAACAACTTTTTCCCAATTGAAATTTTTTGTTTTCTATAATTAACATTGCTAACTTGCAATATTTATCATAATTATCATGCTCCCACTAACATGATGATTATTAGCATAACACTTATGCTCCCACTAGCTTTGACATGTACTCAGAAATCAGCTGACTTTCTTACCAAAGTTCAGATTTCTGATACTAGAGTGTTTTGATAAGTCTTTATCAAAATCATACACCTTCCCTTAGATAGCACACTTGTGTATCTAAACAATTATGAAGAGGGATGCCGTAATCATAATGTTTAGACCTTTTTGCCACTTCTCACAAGTCCAGGTTAGTGTGCCGGTTAACCACACGCGCTCCACTAATGACTTTGAGAATGCAAATATCACAATTGCTATCTAGCTAAAATCTACTTAGTGAAAGTGTTTCCTCACCATCATTTTCATGAATCGGAGAGAAACCTTATGACACATAGATTTACTGGTGTATGTGTTCTTATCCATGTGAATTGTCAAAATCATAGACACAAGACAAGGATAATGACAAATCCAAACTCATATGGACTGAACTCAATCTTAATTTCTTGCCACCTGGCAGCTCAAGGGCCTGCCATTGCTTCCAAGTTGTTATGCAACTAATTGAGAACTCTAAGAACTCATATGCAAAGCCAACTTTAACTGGAATGGGCACAGAATAAGTCAACACGATAGGTTATAAACCTCAAGTCGTGTGCTAGTGAAGAACTTCAGGTTTTATTCTTGATTAGTTCTTGAGACTTTCAAGACCTTTAAGACTCCCACTGTCCTCTTGACCTATAAGACTCCCTTGTCAAATATACAAGAGATAGTGCGGATTCTAATCAAGACAAACACTTTATCCAATTGGCCTAAGTTGGTCTTTGTTTTATCCAAAACATCACAACTTACCAATTTCAAATGTACAAGAGTAGAAAACTTTTACTCTTACATTTGACAAGTGTTTTAAACCTTCTTTAAGACATGTCACTCAAATGACAATCTTGGAGTATGACTCTAAGACTTGTATTGGAACGAAGTATGACTCATCTTCTTGATTTAACCATTTCAACAATTCAAGTTCCTCTTCTTAGTCATAAGAATGCACTAAGATTTCCTTAGAGAACTAATTTTGATATGGTTTCTTAATCATTAAGATGATCACAAAAACTGATACTAAAGTACTCTCCCATCTTTTCAGATTTGAGAAACTTTTATCCTTCTGCCTAATTTGATTCTTCTTATTCGCTCTGCCTTACATTGGAACCTTTTCCAATGTCTCAGAGTTACACTTAAGCATGTAAGTATAATCATATTTACTGAGCTTTAGTAAACTATGACGAATAATCTTATTGATCTTTTGTGGTGGACTTAATCAGTGCACAAGACTGTGTACTTGATCCTTTAGTCCTTCACTTGACTCACACATCCATGTGAACCAGTAATTAGTCTTAATTTTTCCAAAACTTGAAAGTTCTCATTCATCATGCTATACAACTTGCATGATTCCAAGTTCCGGTCCAATTGAACCTTGGGTGATGAGAATCTTTCCTTATTTGGTAAATATAGACATTACCACAAATGAAAGAATCAACTTCATATTTCCACTCTTGCTCTTAATGGAATCATATAAGCAACAATTTTTCCTCAAAAGCCATTGTAAGGATATTTTAAAATAAATAAAATCAAAAATTTTCTTTTATTTTAAAACTTTGCGGAAAACCTTATCCTTACAATCCATATGAAAACTTGTTGTTATCTATTCCTAAGCAATATCTCATAACTCCTAAGAAGTAGCTCAAGAATCCGATTTTTCAAACTATGCGATAGAAATCCATCTATGCGATCAGATTCAGCACATTCTTCCTTTAAGTTTCTTCACTTTCCTTTGATTCTTAAACCATCACCATGCGACCCGGTCACATCATGTATCAAGAATCTCAGAATAGAAACTTAACAGAGTTAGATAGTGGATTTTACCTGAAGTAGAGTCAAACTTATTGACTTTAACATCCTTAGGTAAATTTGGCAGCTTCGCAACCAATGCCCTTTCTTTGGCAATACAGACATATGGACCCTTTGATAATGGTACACAGGACTGTCACAGACTTAGCTTTTCTCTTTACCATTTGGTCAACCGAGTTGACTATAGCCGATCCCTTTCCATTGGGAAGAGAATGCTTTACTGGATATCCAATGTCATCATTGTCAATGTCCATAAAGTTTTAGGAAGTTGATCTTAACAAATAGATAAGATCATTAAGGGTCTTGTCATAGTCTTTTTCATAGGTGTTCCAAAAGAACTCACTATGTGACTTAGAAAGTAGTTGAACCACCAACTTTCTCAAGACTTTGACACCCAACTCTCCCGACTTGTCAATATGTGACTACATCTCCAAGATGTGACCACACCTAGACCTTGCCTTGCCTAATAGGGCCTGAGTGACCTTAAACTTTTCAAGAACTTGCGGGTTAGGGAGAATAATTTGAAGAGGTGAAGAAGTATGATATCCATGGGACATCATCTTCATTAGGAAACCTTGTTTCAAGAGATTTGGGAAGATCATAGGTGTCTAAACCAGACATCTTTTGGGAGATATTCAAGATAGTTGATTTAAAGTCCTTAATATGACACCCAATATGAAATATTAAGGCTAGGACCCAACAAACTATTTTATAACTTAGAAGAGGTATGCCGTAATCCAAGCTATAGAATATTTGAAGGTAGGTGAATGACGATTCACCAATTTCCACCAAGATAAATGAAATGTATTATTAGGTTTTAATTGGTTTTGAAACTCCTAGATCTTTGAGATTCATTGAACTTTTCAAAGGCATGTTTCAATCTCGAGTGTGCCCTTCAGGTTTTGTGACTGGGATGTCGAGGATCACAAAACAAGGTGTGAAGTAACCATGCAAATCACTTGGTACCCTTAATAAATTACCCCTCAATCGATGTGCCGGTTAACCACACACGCTCCATCGATACTATGATAAATATTAAGTCACCCTTTACCTACCTTGTTAAGTCCAAGTTAGTGTGCCGGTTAACCACACACGCTCCACTAACGACTTAGACAAAGTGTAAAGTGTAATTTCATGGGTTAGCACCTTATTCACATTTTTCCTAAGTAACTAAGATTGGGTATTATTAAGAGTTTAGTTACTTAGTATTATCATTAATACTTTTAATGAATGAGAATTATAGTCTTGTCGAACCCGTTCGGCTAACGACCCTCCACCGGTCAAGCAAGCGGTGGGTGAGAGTGGACACCCATTAAGTTGCCATTTTATAGGCAACAACCTTATACCCACCTTATAGACCGGCTTCGTGAATGAGGCGTACTAGCGGTAAGACTGACTTTACTCTTATACATATATATATTATTAACTTATAATATTATAAAGTATAAGGGTTGAATTTTAACTTTTAAAATTCTAAGGGCTAACTTGGAATTAAAGTATTCATAAGAGAAAACTTTACAAATTCCAAAACTTGAGGGCAAGTTTTGAAACTATTCAAAACTAATTAATTCCATAACTTATGTGTTTAAAGTAGTTTTAATCCAAAAACTCTTCAAGTTCCATAACTTGAGGACAAGTTATGGAAGACTTTAAACTAATAAAAGAATTAACTTTTCTTTATTTTATAACTTATGGAATTAATTAAGGTTACACCCTTTTTTTTATTTTATTTTATTTTATTAAATGAAGAGACTCTTGGTCCTCCATAACTTGAGGACAAGTTATGGAGTCATAAAACCATTTAATTAGAACTAGACTCTTCATTTTTGTAACCTTTGCCAATTTTTATGAGTTTTATGATTCTTAAATGTGACTTTTCATATAACTTGAGGACAAGTTACAAAAACACATTTTAGAATCAATTCTTAGATTAATTTGGATTAAAACCAACTATCACATAATATATTCATTAATCTAAATTCACTCATAAAACAAGGTAACACAAAAACTTTTGGTGATCCATAACTTATTCTTAAGTTATGGAATCCTTTAAAACATTAACACCAAATTTTGTAACTCCATAAAAACTTTGAATCATTTTTTTTTTTTTTTTTTTTTTTTTAAAACCTTTTCATATCCATAACTTATGGAGGTTTCAAAAAAAATAAAACTCTTTAGATCAAACTTTTAAAACTAATAAAATAATCATATTATTTTATCTTTTATTAAATTTGACCTAATTCAACTCATAAAGCAAATTATTCAAATTTTACAAATAATTAGTTTTTCACAAGAACAAGTAATTATCTTAAAATTTGACGAACTTCATGTTTTTTTCTTTTTTTTTTTTCAACTTTGAAAATAAAATATTTGCATCAATATAACAGAAAACAACCCGTGGCTCTGATACCACTGTTGGGTTTTGAGCATTCTAACACTTCCTAAGTGTACATGCAACCCTAAATACCTTGGATCTATGTTTTCTCTATTATACATGCAAATAAGAACATCCAAGGTATTATCCTAATCTCGCATACAAAAACTATGAATGTAACAAGATAGAATACATACCTCTTGATGTAGCTTGATGTCTTCAAGCTTTAAGAGCTTAGCCCCAATAGTGTGGAAGCCTCAAGTGGAATCACAAATCACCAAGACACCTTGGAATACTTTAGAGAATATGATTACTTGGTTCTCTCTAGTGAAATTGGCTAGCCCTTCTTTAGTGTATCCACACTAGTGCCAATTTCACCAACCAAAGACATCTTTATATAGTATGGAGGATTAGGGTTAAACCCTAATACCCATGACCTTTCATTTCCTAGGATCCATGGGTTAAACACTCCATGGACTATCCATGAAAGCTTAGCCCAACCTAAATGAACTTGGCCCATTCCATATATATAAGAGTCCATATTTAATTAGTTCCTTTTGATCACTTAATTAATTATAAATTAATTCTTGATCAATACTAATTAAATAATATGATTCCATATTAATATATTAGAACTTATAATATATTAATATTAATCATAAACATACTATTCTCAAAAGATTATCCATATAAATTGTGTCGGTGAAGTGCAACCCAAATGGACCATGCCGGGTCGGGTCAAGTACATACCAAATATAGTTATGGACTTAGACATTAATCCAACAAAGACTTCGTGGTCTACTATGATGCATCTAATCAAGGTATTGGATGTGTTCTAATGCAACGAGGAAAGGTCATCACCTATGCCTCGATACAACTCAAGACGCACGAGGTCATCTACACTACACACGACCTTGAACTGGGAGCAGTCGTTTTCGCGCTAAAGATCTGGAGACACTATCTCTATGGCACGAAATGCACAATCTTTACCGATCATAAGAGCCTTCAACACACCCTCAATCAAAGGGAACCCAACATGAGGCAAAGACGATGGGTTGAACTGTTGAATGACTACGAATGTGAAATTTGTTATCATCCAGGAAAAGCGAATGTGGTGGCTGATGCTCTTATTCGAAAGGAATACTCGAGCCGCCGAGTGAAATCCTTAACCATGACGATCCATTCACACCTTTCCACACAAATCAAGGAAGCTTAAAGGGAAGCCTTGAAAACAGAGAAGGTGACGGGTGAAGCCTGAAGGGGAATGGATAAGAATCTTGAAGTCAAGGGTGACAGAGTTCGTTACTTCGTGGATCGGATTTGGACACCAAAGTTTGGTGGATTCAGGGACGTGGTCATGAATGAGGCTCATAAGACTCGATACTCTGTGCATCCAGGTTCAGACAAGATGTATCTGGATCTCAAGAAACTGTATTGATGGTCGGACATGAAAGCAGAGATCGCTACCTGTGTAGGCAAGTGTCTGACTTGCACCAAAGTCAAGGTAGAGTACCAAAATCCTTGGGGATTACTACAACAGCCTGAAATACCCGAGTGCAAGTGGGAATGGAAAACCATGGATTTCAAAACCAAATTACCCAAGACAGCAGGTGGGCTAGACACTATCTGGGTGATCATCTATAGATTAACAAAATCCACACACTTCCTACCAATAAAGGAAACCGACAAGATGGAGAAGCTAGCTCGAACATACATCCGAGAGATTGTACGACTGCATGGTGTACCAATTTCCATTATCTCCGATAGAGATAGTAGGTTCACCTTGCGATTCTGGCAGTCGCTGCAAAAATCTCTAGGGACGAGACTATACATGAGTACCCCTTACCATCCGCAAACCGACGGTCAAAGTGAGAGGACCATACAAACCTTGGAAGATATACTAAGAGATTGTGTAATCGATTTTGGTAAATCACGGGATACCCATTTACCACTATTTGAATTCTCATACAATAATAGCTATCACTCTAGCATTAAAGTTGCTCCATTCGAAGCCCTCTATGGCCGTAAGTGCAGATCACCACTGTGTTGGGCCGAAGTGGGTGACATGCAACTAGCCAAGGGACAGGTACCCGACATCGCTCTCATAGGCCTGGAAATTATAAAAGAAACAACCGAGAAGATTGTTCAAATTCGGGAACGACTAAAGGCATCAAGAGACAAACAAAAGAGTTATGCGGACAAAATACGGAAGCCCTTAGAATTTCAGGTTGGGGACCGAGTGCTATTGAAGGTCTCACCCTGGAAAGAGTTAATACATTTCGGAAATCGTGGGAAACTAAACCCAAGGTATATCGTACCATTCGAGATCCTTGCAAGGATCGGCTCGGTAGCATACAAAATTCAACTACCGCACAAACTCAATAACGTACATCCTAACTTTCATGTGTCAAACTTGAAGAAATGTTTGTCCAATGAGACCCTCGTCGTCCCTCTAGACGAAATCGAAATCAACGCGGGTCTCCACTTTGTAGAGGAAAAAATTAAGGTCGTGGATAGGGAAATTAAAAGAACAAAACAAAGTCGCATACCCATTGTGAAGGATTCAAAGCAGAGAACTGAATATACTTGGGAGCGAGAAGATCATATGAAACAAAAGTACCCGCATCTCTTTCCCTAATCCACAAATATTTACCTTTCATTTAATTTTGAGACAAACTTCCCTCTAACGGGGGAATGATGTGACAACCTGATATTTCGAATCAATGTACTGACCTAAAAAGTCAAGAGTTGTAATTTCTTTTGATATAATGAAATTATCGTCAAAAAATAAAATGTTCAAAAGTCTCTACTGGATTTCATAAATCATAGATATCGTGTCAAGGGTTTCAGAAATATAAATAACACTAAAATTCGAGTTATAACGAAGAAGTTATGACCATCCTAAGATTCACAGCAAAAACGTCAATACGGTTAAACGTAAAACGCGAAGTTTTAATTAAACATTTTTAATCTTAGGAATCTAAATGAAAGTCGTAGATATCATTAAACTGTAAACAAACATAAAACAGAACGTCCAAATCTGACTTCGTATGAGGAAGTTATGATTTTTCGAAATTTCGGATATAGTAGTAGACAGCTAAAAACTCGAAATAGAGACGGAGCGACTTTTAGCCGACGCAACCTAAACAAGAATCAAAGGTCTCATCTATAGTAGTACAACGGCAAAAAGACTGATGAAAACGGACATCGGATGAAAAAGTTATGGATTTTTAAGGAACTTTTCCAGTCTCGGCCTGTTAAAAATATATTATTAAAAATAAACTGAAAATTTGCCGACGAAGTCTAAACGAGAATTGTAGAGTATATTCTCACCTTCTCGTACGTATAAAGAACGTAGAAAACGAAGACCGTACGCGAAAGTTATAGATTTTACAAGTTTGGGGCACAACTTCTGAGGTTGGTCCAAAGGGAACGCCCCACGTTCATGGTCGCAGACCTGTCCCTTCGACATCCCATCCAAGGTTCGTAAGTGATGACGTATTTCAGCTTTGGAGCGCGTTGTGTTAAGGGGAACGCCCTGTGTAGGGGAAACGCCTCGCGTACCCAACAGGAACGCCCCGCGTTTGCATCTTTTCCAGCCCCTATATAAAGGGTGCGGAGGTGACGGGCACAGGTTGCTAATTCACCACCAACGCTCCTGCTTTTCGCGCTTCTAACCTCTCGAGATTATCCTGATATTCCAGTTTCATATTCAAGCCTTGACAGAAGTTCTACGCTCCCAAGGGTGTCGAGAATTCCCGAGGATCCCGAGAAAACCGCTTTCTCAAGTCGAAGTTCTTCTCGGTTTTCGTCTCACCTTCTTTAATCTATCAGGTGCGGTCATACTCCCATAACTATGTTTTCAAATGTTTTGTAAATGCTTTTATACTCTTTTAAGGGGGGATACAAGTACACACACGGTTATCCTCGTGTGAAAAACATCAATCTTTTGCTACACTTTTGTTATATAATAAATCATATGTGATTTATAACTATCATATGAAAACATTCTCATACAACATATCATGATAGCACTTTGTCTTTTTGGAATGAAACATGTTGTTATATAAATATCAAACACTTTATTTACATTTTGAGTATAAATGTTGAATAATGGTATTACAAATGTTATACTTTACACACAAAGTCGACACTACACTAGGGTTTATCATACAAACGAATCACACATTTGGAAAAACTATAATAGATATAGTTTACTAGATATTCATAAGATTTTACGTACTATAATTACTATATCAACGAAATACTTTCATATACAAGAATAATTGGACTTTTCATACATAAATCTATTTGATACTAAGTTTTGTGAGACATTCAACATCACGTACTTTCAAGTATGCAGTTAAAGTCCTGTATTATATACTATAATCTCTTATAGGGAGAGCGTGATACTTGTGTATAGATCTATATGGGATTGACAATCATGCACCTAAACTGTTAGCTACAGTTAGTGTCACACCCCCAAACCTGAACGGCGGAAACGTTCGGGGGCGGATGACTTCATGTGGCAACGTAACAATTGAATACATAGTAAAGAAAGCAATACAACCATCATATATATAATTGAAAGTTTATATTTGTCAAAAAGTTACATGTTCAAATCCAATTACAATATGATGTCAAAATAAGAGATTAAACTGGCGCCGCAGCATCCCTTCATCAAAAGCATAATGATACATGAAATTACTGATTCCCTGGGACATACAAGTAATTTTGAAAGAGTAGATTAGCATTTAAGCTGGTGAGTTTCATAAGTATTTAAATGACAATGTTTGTATGAAATGAAATGTTTTGTCCTTGGTTGTGTTGTGTTTAGGAAATCCTATATTTTCTACTAGTATAAAAGTAGCCTTCTCTCAAGCCCAATGTTTGTTTCTAAAATGTATGTAAGTGTAAAATAACCAATGTGTTTGAAAACCTTGTAAATCAATGCATTTTGAATACCCCATGTGAGTTTTATAACCATACTATTGCCTCGGAATGCCTATACACAACGTTCTTCAGGCGTTGGAATGTTATGACGTTTGTCACCCCAAATGGTGGACTGTAGCTAACAGTCAGGGCGCGGGTTGTCAAGCCCGTATAGATCTATACACAAACACCATGCTCCCCCTCCAAGGGATTCTGGTATATAATACAGGACTTGAAATGTGTACTCGAACGTACGTGAAGTTAATGTCTCACAAAACCGTGGTATAAAAACAGATTTACGTGTCAAAATTTTCGTTTGTTCTTGTATATGAAAGTGACTTCTTGAAAATCATGTTTCTAGTATGTAAAAGTTAGCAATATCTTCGTAAAACTATACCTATTATAGTTTTCTAAAAGTATGACTTGTTTGTTTAGAAAAATGCTTAGAAAAGGAATCACATTTTATAACTATATAGATATTTGTAGAGCCTAAGATAGACAAGTATACATATAATCTAAGAAAATGTTTAGTTTATACATTACAACAATATATATTTTTAAAGATAGGATTCCATTGTAATATATTTTGTATACAAGAGTTCCCTATAAAGTTTATAAATCACATATGATTCTACTTAATAAAAGTGTATAAAAATCTTTATATAACACCCGATAGTAGTCGTGTGTTTTACTTGTATTCCCCCCCCCCCCCCCCCCCCCCCCGTTAGAAAGCATATAAAAGCATTTGGAATAATTAAAAAGGGTTAATAAAGGGGTATGAGTTCACTTGAAAGTTTGAAGATAGCGAGATGGAAAACCGGGCAGAGTTTCGTCTCGGGAAACGGTTTTTTTTCGGGATTCTCGAGAATCTCGGGAGTAAAATCGACCCTCGGGACTTGAGCAAAAAGACCAGAGCTTCGGGGTAGTGCGGGCACGGAAAACGAGGCAAAACACAAGAAAATAGAGAGAGAATGAGCAAAATTTTTGGGAACCCTCGCATTTGTATTTATAGAGGGCTGAACCGCCTCAGTACGCGGGGCGTACGCTCGTACGCAGCGCATACTCGTACGTCATGCATGACCGAGTCCTCGACTACCTCAGCTTCGGATGGGACGGAAAGGGGGTAGCTTCACATAGGGGCGACGTGGACGGACCGAGACCAAGGCCCTCGCGTACACGGGGCATACGAGGTTACGCGGCACGTAACTCGGATGACGATGCTGACTCCTCCTTCGGATATTACCGGATTTTGAATTAAATTTATATATAATTTATTTAATAAACTTCAAAAAATCATATCTTCTTCATGCGAACTCCGTTTTCGATGGTCTTTATATCCACGCGTAGGTGAGACTACGCTCTACAACTTTCGTTTAGACTCCGTTGGCAAATTCCGAAATTATTTTTATTATTTATTTATAAAATGACGTGATTAAGGAATTTCTTTAAAAATTCATAACTTCTTTATCTGACGTCGGTTTTTGCCAGACTTTTCACCGCTGAAATACCATTGTCGAGACCTTCGATTCTCGTTTAGGTCATTCCGGCCAAAAGTCGCTCGATCTACGATTCGAGTTTTTAGCTGTCTGCTGCTAAGCCGAACTTGGAAAAATCTTAACTTCAATATACGAAGCCGGATTTGGGCATTCTTTTTATGTACGATCCCGGTTTAATGATATTAAACATAGTAGGTAGTTAAATAGAAACTTTTTGGACATTTTATTATCAAAGTTAATTTCTTTAACTCAAAAGTGGTTACAATACTTGACTTATTAGGCCATTACAAAGAGTTGAAATATCGGGTTGTCACATCATCCCCCCATTAGAGGGAATTTCGTCCCGAAATTTAAAGTAGTAAAGATACTAGTGAACATGAAAGAGATGAGGGTACTTTTGTTTCATCTGATCTTCGCGTTCCCATGTGAATTCAGGTCCCCGCTTGGGGTTCCAGCGAACCTTCACGATGGGTATGCGACTTTGTTTTGTTTGCATGACCTCTCGGTCCATGATTTCTACCGGTTCTTCCACAAAGTTGAGGCTCTCGTTGATCTCGATCTCGTCGAGTGGAATAACAAGAGTCTCATCGGACAGACACTTTTACAAGTTCGAGACGTGGAAGGTTGGATGTATGTTACTAAGTTCACACGGTAGGATAAGCTTGTAAGCCACAGGGCCGATTCTAGCAAGAATCTCGAAAGGCCATATGTATCTTGGATTTAGTTTCCCATGCTTTCCAAAGCGTATTAAACCCTTCTACAGTGAGACGTTTAATAAAACGTGGTCTCCTACCTGGAATTCCAAAGGTTTCCTCCTTTGGTCAGCGTAGCTTTTCTGTCGGTCTCTAGAGGCTTTCAATCGTTCACGAATCTGAACGATCTTCTCTGTCGTTTCTCGTATGATTTCCGGACCGGTGAGAGTGCTTTCAGGAACTCTTCCTCTAGCTAACTGGGCATCGCCAACTTCAGTCCAGCACAGAGGGGATCTGCACTTTCGACCATAGAGGGCTTCAAACGGAGCAGCCTTTATGCTTGTATGATAACTATTGTTGTATGAAAATTCGACAAGGGGTAAATGGATATCCCATGCCTTTCCAAAGTCAATCACACAAGCTCTTAGCATATCTTCTAAAGTTTGTATCGTTCTCTCACTTTGCCCGTCTGTTTGTGGGTGGTAGGCTGTACTCATGTCTAGCCTAGTCCCCAGGGAACTTTGTAGTGGCTGCCAGAATCTTGAAGTGAATCTACTATCTCTATCGAAGATAATGGATATCGGAACACCATGCAGTCGCACTAATTCCCTTAAGTAAGTTCTTGTAATCTTTTCCATTTTGTCAGTCTCCTTGATGGGTAGGAAATGTGCGGATTTGGTTAATCTGTCGACGATGACCCATATGGTATCGAGTCCACTCGTCGTCTTGGGTAACTTGGTTATGAAGTCCATAGTAATCCGCTCCCATTTCCATTCTGGTATCTCCGGTTGTTGTAGTAATCCTGACGGTTTCTGCTACTCGACCTTAACCTTAGCGCAAGTAAGGCATTTACTTACAAAGGTAGCAATTTCTGCTTTCATGTTAGGCCACCAGTACAGTTTCTTAAGATCCAGATACATTTTATCTGAACCTGGGTGAACGGAATATCTTGAGTTGTGTGCTTCGGTCATGACTATGTTTCTGAAACCACCATGTTTCGGGGTCCAGATTCGGTCCATGAGATAGTAGGCTCCGCCACCCTTGACTTCTAGATTCTTTTCCATTCCTCGCAGGGATTCACCCGCCACATTTTCCGGTTGTAAAGCTTCCATTTTGTGCCGCCTTAATTTGTGTGGATAAGTGGGAATGGATAGTCATAGTCAGAGATTTGACCCTCCGACCAGTGTATTCCTTTCGACTGAGGGCGTTAGCTACCACGTTGGCCTTGCCAGGATGATAACGAATTTCGCACTCATAGTCATTTAGTAACTCAACCCATCGTCGTTGTCGCATGTTGAGTTCCTTCTGATCGAAAATGTGTTGAAGGCTCTTGTGATCGGTGAAAATAGTACTCTTTATTCCGTATAAGTATTGTCTCCAGATCTTCAGAGCAAATACCACTGCTCCTAAATCAAGATCGTGTGTCGTATAGTTCACTTCGTGTGTCTTAAGCTGTCGGGAGGCATAAGCAATAACCTTCCCTCTCTGCATAAGAACACAACCAAGTCCTTGATTTGACGCATCGCAATACACTACGAAGTCTTCTATCCCTTCGGGGAGGGATAGCATCGGTGCGGTGCACAATGCCTGTTTTAGCGTCTGGAATGCCTTCTCTTGTTTCGCTTCCCAGCCAAAGGCCACGCCTTTCTGGGTTAATGTAGTAAGAGCTTTCGCAATGCTAGAGAAGTTCTTTATGAATCTGCGATAGTAGCCAGCGAGACCTAGAAATTGACGAATTTCTATAGGTGTCTTTGGTGCCGACCAGTTCTCAATGGCCTTAATTTTGGAGGGGTCCACGTGTATCCCTTTCTCGCTAACAACGTGGCCTAAAAATTCGACTCTTCGAATCCAAAATTCGCATTTAGAGAACTTCGCATAGAGTTTCTCCATTCGCAGTGTTTCTAGGACTTTTCGTAGGTGCTGACTATGCTCTTCCTCACTTCGGGAGTAGACAAGTATATCATTGATAAAGACGATGACGAACTGATCCAAGTAAGGATGGCATACCCTATTCATTAGGTCCATAAATATTGCTGGTGCATTGGTTAATCCGAACGGCATCACTACAAATTCGTAGTGTCCATAACGAGTTCGGAAAGCTGTCTTTGGAATATCCCCCTCTAGAACTCGTAATTGGTGATATCCGGATCATAGATCTATCTTTGAGAAGTAATTTGCTCCTTGAAGTTGATCGAATAGGTCGTCAATACGGGGTAGAGGATAACGGTTCTTGACAGTAAGTTTGTTCAGCTCTCTGTAGTTGATTCACATACGGAACGATCCGTCTTTCTTCTTTACAAACAGGACCGGTGCTCCCCAAGGTGAGAAACTTGGTCTTATGAATCCTTTTTGAAGGAGTTCATTAAGTTGACTGGAAAGTTCCTACATCTCTGCTGGTGCGAGACGATAAGGTGACTTCGCTACTGGGGTAGCCCCTGGAACTAAGTCGATTCTGAATTTGACTTGGCGTTGTGGTGGTAATCCTGGTAGTTCTTCTTGAAAGATATCGGGAAAGTCGTGTACTACTGAAATGTTCTTGATGCGCTTCAGTTCTTGACTTGTATCAACGATGTGCGCTAGGAATGCTCGACAATCCTTCCGCAAGCACTTTCGAGCTTGGATGCACGAAATGATGCGAAGGTTTGTACTTGATTTGTCGCCGTAGATAACTAATGTTTCGTTGTTAGGGAGATTAAGACAGACTGCTTTCTCAAAGCACATGATGTCGGCGCGAAGAAGACTCAACCAATCCATGCCGACTATGACGTCGAAACTTTTAATTTGGACCTGCATGAGATTGATTGGAAAAGAATGGCCGTCCAAAGTTAACGTACAGCCCATGTATATGCAGTTAGTGTTTTCAGTTTTTCCATTGGCCATCTCTACAGTGAATGATTTTTCTAACTTGCTAGGTTTAGGTTTAAGTGAATGAATAAAGTTTTGACTCACGAAGCTTCTCTCCGCTCCACTATCGAATAATATGCATGCATATGAATTATCGAGAAGGAACGTACCAGCAACTACAGTTGGGTCAGCGACAGCTTCGTCGTGGCCTATCGCCAAAACTCGTCCCACACCGCCGGTGCCTGCTTCCTTAGGGCAGTTCCTCTTGTAGTGGCCCACCTCGCCACAATCGTAGCAAGTCTGGCCTACACCCGCACTGGGAACTTGAGTGATCGGCTTTGCGGGGTCCTTGCAGAAACGGGCTGTGTGTCCCTTTCTGTGGCAGTTGGCGCACTGCATTTCCTGACAAGGTCCATGGTGGTGGTAAGTGCATTTGGTGCACTTTGGAAGGTTACCTACATAAGGCTTTGTGGGGTAGGGATTTGTAGGGACTGTAGTAGGTACAGTGGCAGCATTCACTGAAACCAGTTGTTTCTTTGCGGATTCTTGGGAAGACCCACCCTTCCCTTTATTCCATACTCTCTTCATGTTGTTGTTGTTGTTATTGTTGTTGTTGTTGTTGTTTTTTCCTTTCTGTGGTTCTGGTGCAGAAACGGTTGAGTTCTGATGACCTCCGTAGTCAATCAGAGATTGTGCCAGTTCCGTAGCACTTTCAAAGGTGTCAGGTTTGGAAGCTAACACGCTTGATCGTATTTGGGGCGTCAGTCCCCAGATGTACCTTTCTATTTTCTTGCTCTCGGGAGCAATCATATCTGGGCAAAGGATTGCCAGATCGCAGAATCTGTTGGTATAAGTTGCGATGTCGGTACCAACCATTCCGAGAGTCCATAGTTCATGTTCGAGCTTTTGAATCTCTCCCCGTTGGCAGTATTCTCTCATCATCATGGCTTTTAGGCTCTCCTAGCTTATGGAGTTTGCCACTATCAGGGTAAGTACTTTAACGTGGCCATTCCACCAAGTTAAAGCTCTATCAATAAGGGTGAAAGTTGCAAATTTGACTTTGTTGTGCTCGGGACAGGAGCAGATTTCAAAGACTGACTCTGTCCTTTCAATCCACTATCTCAGGGCTATCACACCACCAGATCCATAAAACATCTGGGGCTTGGCATTAGTAAAGTCCTTATAGGTGCATTCTCGGGGTGGTCCATGACTCTCGCCATGGTTGGACGGGTGTGTGCCAGATCCCGAGCCATTAGTACTCGAGTTATTGATCTGTGACATGGCAGCTGCTACCGCTGCGGTGACTGCTGCTTGGAACAAAACAACATCAAATTAGGGTGGTGGAGGTGGTGGTGGTACAGGTGCTTCCCCACCGTTGCTTCGCCTTGGATTCCTACGCGGAGGCATCCTTCAACTATAGGTTGAAAAGGTAAAGATAAGAATTCCATAGAATAGAAAATTAATGTGTCTCATGAACTAAATTGCTATAGTTCAACAACAGATGCTAGTATGAGTCTTAAAATAGAATAATGAAAGTTATTTGTAAGACTGAAAGTATGAAACAAGTATTTGGTTTCTCAAAGAATTTTCAAGGTTTGAACGAAATACTCAACGTAGTAATAATAGTGTCACTTATATTAATATAAAAGTTGATACAACGATCATGAAAATTTGACCCCTATAAGGGTCTCCGATTACAAAGTTCGAGAAATTTAAAGACTTTTAGCCGAGGTCCTAAGCTATAACAAAATTTGAGTCTTTGACAAGCACTACTTGCGACGTAGGTTGCGCTTGGAGCTTGACTCTGCATCTGATTGCTTCGACTCCATTAGACGCCTATCAATAGCGGCTTGTTGTTCCCTCAGTTCAGCGAGGGCTGCAATCATTTGTGCTTGGAATGCCTCGGTTTGGAGTTGAGCATTGTCTTGTATCTTGTCCAGCCTACGGATGTCAGAAGTGTGAACCTGCACTTCCACGTTGACATCCCGGAGTCGGCTAGCTTGAACTCCGGACTGATAGGACTGATTGGCTAGCTTACCCACCATTACCGGGAGTGCCCGATCAGCCGAACCTCCGCCGCGAACATCATAGAAGTCCCGGGACATGCCGTAGGGAGGGCGTAAGTTCTGTTGTTGGCTCCAATGATGGAGGTGGCTTCCCCAGATGGGAGTCGGTCCTTGAAAGTTCCTTACGAAGACGGGAGGTTGAACGGGTGGTGGATCGATCACTTCCGGTTCTGAGTCGGTACCGGAGTCATCATCCACTTCTATGGGTTCCTCGTCCTCTTCGGGATCATCTTCGACCCATCCTCCGTTGCCTTGGTTGGGAAAGTAGGGGTCGCCGGGGTGGTGAAATCCAGCCATTTGACTGTATGAGAAATAGGGTTATAAGAGTTGAATAAAGTTGAAACTTGCAAAACATGTAAGTTAAACTAGTTTAGGTAGCAAATACACCTATAGTATTTAAATTCTTGTCTTTGATTCTAGTAACGGTTTGGTAAGTTTTGACTTGTTGCTTACTACGATCATTCCTCGATATACGTTGGTCCAATCTCGGGCAAATATAGTTGATCACGCTATATTTGTCCAAAATCTGATTACATATATCGAGTCTTAATCGTAGTGTCAACTTGTCTAAATACTTTTTGTATAGTTAGATATCATGAAAATAATTTGTTGTATGCATGTAATTGTACTTAAATGAACTATAAATTTAAGTTAAACGTAACGCTGCTTAAGCGTAAAAAGAAAAAAAATGTTTTGTCAGAGAGTGTTAGTCCCTTAAGCATTTATAGTTTGTATATCTTATGTGGTTCGATATACTTAGTTCACTATAAACATTGCTCTGATACCAATCTGTCACACCCCCAAACCTGAACGGCGGAAACGTTCGGGGGCGGATGACTTCATGTGGTAACGTAACAATTGAATACATAGTAAAGAAAGCAATAAAACCATCATATATATAACTGAAAGTTGACATTTTGTCAAAAAGCTACATATTCAAAACCAATTACAATATGATGTCAAAATAAGAGATTAAACTGGCGCCGCAGCATCCCTTCATCAAAAGCATAATGATACCTGAAATTACTGATTCCCTGGGACATACAAGTAATTTTGAAAGAGTAGATCAGCATTTAACATGGTGAGTTTCATAAGTATTTAAATGACAATGTTTGTATGAAATGAAATGTTTTGTCCTTGGTTGTGTTGTGTTTAGAAAATCCTATATTTTCTACTAGTATAAAAGTAGCCTTCTCTCAAGCCCAATGTTTGTCTCTAAAATGTATGTAAGTGTAAAATAACCAATGTGTTTGAAAACCTTGTAAATCAATGCATTTTGAATACCCCATGTGAGTTTTATAACCATACTATTGACTCGGAATGCCTATACACAACGTTCTTCAGGCGTTGGAATGTTATGACGTTTGTCACCCCAAATGGTGGACTGTAGCTAACAGTCAGGGCGTGGGTTGTCAAGCCCGTATAGATCTATACACAAACACCATGCTCCCCCTCCAAGGGATTCTGGTATATAATACAGGACTTGAAATGTGTACTCAAACGTACGTGAAGTTAATGTCTCACAAAACCGTGGTATAAAAACAGATTTACGTGTTAAAATGTTCGTTTGTTCTTGTATATGAAAGTGACTTCTTGAAAATCATGTTTCTAGTATGTAAAAGTTAGCAATATCTTCGTAAAACTATACCTATTATAGTTTTCTAAAAGTGTGACTTGTTTGTTTAGAAAAATGCCTAGAAAAAGAATCACATTTTATAACTGTATAGATTTTTGTAGAGCCCAAGATAGACAAGTATACATATAATCTAAGAAAATGTTTAGTTTATACATGCATTACAACAATTTATATTTTTAAAGATAGGATTCCATTGTAATATATTTTGTATACAAGAGTTCCCTATAAAGTTTATAAATCACATATGATTCTACTTAATAAAAGTGTATAAAAATCTTTATATATAACACCCGATAGTAGTCGTGTGTTTTACTTGTATTTCCCCCCCCCCCCCCTTAGAAAGCATATAAAAGCATTTGGAATAATTAAAAAGGTTAATAAAGGGGTATGAACTCACTTGAAAGTTTGAAGATAGCGAGATGGAAAACCGGGCAGAGTTTCGTCTCGGGAAACGGATTTTTCTCGGGATTCTAGGGAATCTCGGGAGTAAAATCGACCCTCGGGACTTGAGCAAAAAGACCAGAGCTTCGGGGTAGTGTGGGGACGGAAAATGAGGCAAGACGCAAGAAAATAGAGAGAGAATGATCAAAATTTCTGGGAACCCTCGCATTTCTATTTATAGGGGGCTGAACCGCCTCGGTACGCGGGGCGTACGCTCGTACGCAGCGCGTACTCGTACGTCATGCATGACCGAGTCCTCGACTGCCTTGGCTTCGAATGGGACGGAAAGGGGGTAGCTTCGCATAGGGGCGACGTGGACGGACCGAGACCAAGGCCCTCGCGTACGCGGGGCGTACGAGGTTACGCGGCGCGTAACTCGGATGAGGACGCTGACTCCTCCTTCGGATATTACCGGATTTTGAATTAAATTTATATATAATTTATTTAATAAACTTCAAAAAATCATATCTTCTTCATACGAACTCCGTTTTCGGTGGTCTTTATATCCACGCGTAGGTGAGACTACGCTCTACAATTTTCGTTTAGACTCCGTTGGCAAATTCTGAAATTATTTTTATTATTTATTTATAAAATGACGTGATTAAGGAATTTCTTTAAAAATTCATAACTTCTTTATCTGACGTCGGTTTTTGCCAGACTTTTCACCGCTGAAATACCATTGTCGAGACCTTCGATTCTTGTTTAGGTCATTCTGGCCAAAAGTCGCTCGATCTCCGATTCGAGTTTTTAGCTGTCTGCTGCTAAGCCGAACTTGGAAAAATCTTAACTTCAATATACGAAGCCGGATTTTGGCATTCTTTTTACGTATGATCCCGGTTTAATGATATTAAACATAGTAGGTAGTTAAATAGAAACTTTTTGGACATTTTATTATCAAAGTTAATTTCTTTAACTCAAAAGTGGTTACAATACTTGACTTATTAGGCCATTACAAAGAGTTGAAATATCGGGTTGTCATAGTTAGACCGACAGGTCTAAGGTGACAAATGTCATAACATTCCAACGCCTAAAGAACGTTGTCACGGGCGGTCTGGGTCAATAGCATGGTTATAAAACTCACATGGAGTATTAAAAACATGTTGATTTACGGGTTTATCAAATGCCTTAGTGATTTTATACATACATAAATCTACTATTCTAGGCATGAAAAAGACTATTACATTACAGTTTTGGAACTTTTAAACTACCACACACTTATGGAAAAATATTTGATTTCTAGAAGCAAACATTCAAAAACCATCGGGTCTTAGTAGAAGACTACTTTTATACTAGTAGGAAATATGGGATTTTCTAGGAGTTTTCAAACATCTACAAAGATTTTCATTCAAATTTATACAAACATTGACATTAAATACTTATGAACTCATCAACTTAAACGCTGATCTACTCTTTTAAATTTACTTGTATTTCTCAGAGATTCAGTAATACAGGTGAACTTCATCTTTTGGAGAAGTGACGCTAAGGCGTCAGTTTAAAACTCATTTTGTCATCATATTGTAACTTGTTTTGAAACAAGTATCATTCAGCAATGTAACTTTTAAATTCTATATATGATGGTTGTTTTACTTTCTTTACTATGTATTCAACTTTTAGGATACTACATGAAGTCATCCGCCCTCGAACAATTCCACCGTTCTGGTTTGGGGGTGTGACAAATATGGCCCTACACCTCCTTGGACTGACGATATTGAGGGGTGGGGCCGACGCCAGGGACAACAACCACCATTTGGCATGAACCGAGGTAACTACAACCTCCAACATGGAGGACCATCGGATCGCGCACTCCCTGTCGTGGTCAAACGTATTAGGGACATCGGCGACCAGGCTCAAGTAACTACCGACCGGGTAATGCTGATGCGGGCGGCTATGCAGGTTACCGATGCTCGCACGCGAGACCTAGAACAAGACTTCTATCCAGTGGAACGACTCATAGGAGATCTTGCCACTGCACGAGTGGAGGTCAGGGAATACCAGGAGCGACACACCGCTTTGGAGGAGCATGTACGGATCACCGAACGCAGGTTAGCCGAACTCCAGGGCGCGTCTACCTCATCGTCAGCACCACCAGACTCTACTCGCCGCGACTAGTACTTGTTTATTTGCTACCATATCGGTTTTCCGCTATGCACTTCCCTATGTATTACTGACAACATGATTAAGTGATTACACTACTCATGGAGTCATGACTCTGCTAGATTTTATTTCACTACAAGTATTTGTATGCCTTATGAAGGCAATTTTCCATGTACTCAGAATATTATTATCAATAAATAAAACATAAATATATATATATATATATATATATATATATATATATATATATATATATATATATATATATATATTCTTATGATGTGTTACCTCTTATGTGCTCTATCACTATTTTTACATGTTGATTTTATGCACACTCGTATTCGTATACTACCAAATCACCGATACTATTCTATCATCAAGGAATCGTGAAACAAAACACACGGGATACTCATTGTCCTTCTGATTCATGACAGAAAGATGTCGAGGAAACCAATCCGAAAGAACAACATCACAACACCACCACCACCGCTGCCTCCGCCGGAGGTGAACTCTGCAGCCTTTCAAGTGGCAGTTTCGGCAGCAATAACAGCAGCGCTGGCCCACATTCAAAATAGAAATAATGGTGGCGGAAATGGCCAGGGGATGGGAAGCTCCCATCAAGGTATGAATCAAGGCCCATTAAGGGACTGTACTGTGACAACCCGATATTTCAACTCTTTCTAATGACCAAAAAGGGTCAAGTATTGTAACCACTTTTGAGTAATAAAATTTACTTTCATAATAAAATGTACAAATAGTTCTATTTAATTTCCTTCTATGTTTAAATGTCTTTGAACCATGATCGTACGTGAAAAGAACGCCCAAATTCGACTTCATATAGCGAAGTTATGATTTTTCCAAGTTCGGATTAGCAACAGACAACTAAAAACTCGAATTGGAGATCGAGCGACTTTTGGCCGGAATGACCTAAACGAGAATCGAAGGTCTCGACAATGGTATTCCAGCGGTAAAAAGTCTGGCAAAAACCGACATCAAATAAAGAAGTTATGAATTTTCAAAGAAATTCCTTAAACACGATGAGTTTATAATAAATAATAAAAAAAATTTCGGAATTTGCCGACGGAGTCTAAACGAAAGTTGTAGAGCCTAGTCTCACCTACGCGTGGATATAAAGACCATCGAAAACGGAGTTCGTATGAAGAAGATATGAATTTTTGAATTTTATTAAATAAATTATATATTTATTTAATTCAAAAATCGGACCTTATCCGGAGAGGGATCAGCATCCTCATCCGAGGTACGCGCTGCGTACCCCTGTACGCCCTGCGTAACCGAGAGACTTGGCCTCTGATCGTCCACGTCGCCCCATCCGACCCGTCCGACCCGTCCGAAGCGTCCGACCCGTCCGACCCGCTGTCCCGTCCGACCCGCCTCCCCAGCAACCCGTCCCATCCGAAGCCGAGGCAGTCGAGGCTTCGGTAATGCATGACGTACGCGTACGCGCTGCGTACGAGCGTACGCGCCGCGTACCGAGGAGGTTCAGCCTTCCTATAAATAGGATGCGAGGGCTTCCGAGAAAAGAGCTCATTTCTCTCCTCTCTCTCACAATCTTGCCTCGTTTTCCGTGCCCGTTCAAACCCGAAGCTCTGGTCTTTTTGCTCAAGTCCCGAGGGTCGATTTTACTCCCGAGATTCCTGAGAATCCCGAGGAAAATCCGTTTCCCGAGACGAAACTTTGCCCGGTTTTCCATCTCGCTATCTTCAAACTTTCAAGTGAGTTCATACCCCTTAATTTACCTTTTAAATATTCTATAAATTCTTTTATATGCTTTCAAGGGGGGGATTACAAGTAAAACACACGAGTATTATCGTGTGTTACATAAAGAAACTCTTTTATATGCTGTTATATATCCAAATCACATGCGATTTATAAACCTTTAAGGAACTTTTATATATATATATATATATATATATATATATATATATATATATATATATATATATATATATATATATATATATATATATAACATATGTTAAAATAGCATTCTATCTTTTGAAATATAAATTTGTTGTAATGCATGTATAAACTAAACTTTTCTTAGATTATTTTTGTCTATCCTAGACTCTACACCAAAAATCTATGTTTTTATAAACAAGTGATTCCTTTTCAAGGTATTTCTAAACAAACAAGACACACTTTTAGAAAACTATAATAGGTATAGTTTTACGAACGAATTTCTAACTCTTATGTACTAGAAACATGAATTTCAAGAGGTTTACTTTCGTATACAAGAACAAACGTAACATTTTAACAAGTAGATCTGTTTTTATACCACGGTTTTGTGAGACACTAACTTCATGTATGTTCGAGTACACATTTCAAGTCCTGTATTATATACCAGAATCCCTTGGAGGGGGAGCATGGTGTTTGTGTATAGATCTATACGGGCTTGACAAACCCGCGCCCTGACTGTTAGCTGCAGTCCACCGTTTGGGGTGACAAACGTCATAACATTCCAACGCCTGAAGAACGTTGTGTATAGGCATTCCGAGTCAATAGTATGGTTATAAAACTCACAAGGGGTATTAAAAATGCATTGATTTAAAAGGTTTTCAAACTCATTGGTTATTTTACACTTACATACATTTTAGAAACAAACATTGGTCTTGAGTGAAGGCTACTATTATACTAGTAGAAAATATAGGATTTTCTAAATACAAACAAACAAAGACAAAACATTTCATTTCATTCAAACATTGTCATTTAAATACTTATGAAACTCACCAGCTTAAATGCTGATCTACTCTTTCAAAATTACTTGTATGTCCCAGGAAATCAGTAAATTTCAGGTATTCATTTTGCTTTTGATGAAGGGATGATGCGGCGCCAGTTTAATCTCGTATTTTGACATGATATTGTAATTGGTTTTAAACATGTAACTTTTGACAAATGTAAACTTTCAATTATATATATGATGGTTGTATTGCTTTCTTTACTATGTATTCATTTGTTACGTTACCACATGAAGTCATCCGCCCCCGAACGTTTCCACCGTTCAGGTTTGGGGGTGTGACAGATTGGTATCAGAGCAATGTTTATAGTGAACTAAGTATATCGAACCACATAAGATATACAAACTATAAATGCTTAAGGGACTAATACTCTCTGACAAAACAAATTTTCTTTTTACGCTTAAGCAGTTTTGCGTTCAATTTAAATTGATAGTTCATTTACGTACAATTACATGCATACCACAAATTATTTTCATGTTATACAACTATGCAAGTATTTAGACAAGTTGACACTACGATTGAGACTCGATATATGTAATCAGATTTTGGACAAATATAGCGTGATCAACTATATTTGCCCGAGATTGGACCAACGTATATCGAGGAATGATCGTAGTAAGCAACAAGTCAAACCTTACCAAACCATTACAAGAATCAAACACAAGAATTAAAATACTATAGGAGTATTTGCGATCTAAACTAGTTTAACTTACATGTTTTGCATGTTTCAACTTTATTCCCTTCTTATAACCCTATTTCTCGTACAGTCAAATGGATGGATTTCACCACCCTCGCGACCCCTACTTTCCCAACCAAGGCAACGGAGGATGGATCGAAGATGATCCCGAAGAGGACGAGGAACCCATAGAAGTGGGTGATGACTCCGGTACCGACTCAGAGTCGGAAGTTATCGATCCACCACCCATTCAACCTCCCGTCTTCGTAAGGAACTTTCAAGGACCGACTCCCGTCTGGGGAAGTCACCTCCACCATTGGAGCCAACAGCAAAACCTACGCCCTCCCTACGACATGTGTCGGGACTTCTATGATGTCCGCGGCGGAGGTTCGGCTGATCGAGCACTCCCGGTAATGGTGGGTAAGTTAGCCAATCAGTCCTATCAGTCTGGAGTTCAAGCTAGTCGACTCCGGGATATCAACGTAGAAGTGCAGGTTCACACTTCTGACATCCGTAGGCTGGAAAAGATACAAGACAATGCTCAACTTCAAACCGAAGCATTTCAAGCGCAAATGATTGCAGCCCTCACTGAACTGAGGGAACAACAAGCCGCTTTTGATAGGCGTCTAATGGAGTCGAAGCAATCAGATGCGGAGTCAAGCTCCAAGCGCAACCTACGTCGCAAGTAGTGCTTGTCAAAGACTCAAATTTTGTTATAGCTTAGGACATCGGCTAAAAATCTTTAAATTTCTCGAACTTTGTAATCGGAGACCCTTATAGGGGTCAAATTTTCATGATCGTTGTAACAACTTTTATATTAATATAAGTGACACTATTACTACTATGTTAAGTATTTCGTGCAAACCTTGAATGGTCTTTGTGAAACCAAATACTTGTTTCATACCTTCAGTCTTACAAATAACTCTCATTCTTCTATTTTAAGACTCATACTATCATCTGTTGTTGAACTATAGCGATTTAGTTCATGAGACACATACATTTTCTATTCTATGAAATTCTTATCCTTGTCTTTTCAACATATAGTTGAAGGATGCCTCCGCGTAGGAATCCAAGGCGAAACAACGGTGAGGAAGCACCTGTACCACCACCACCTCCACCACCCCAATTTGATGCTGTAATGTTTCAAGTAGCAGTCACCGCAGCGGTGGCAGCTGCCATGTCACAGATCAATAACTCGAGTACTAATGGCTCAGGATCTGGCACACACCTATCCAACCATGGCGAGAGTCATGGACCACCTCGAGAATGCACCTATAAGGACTTCACTAATGCCAAGCCCCGAATGTTTTATGGAACTGGTGGTGTGATGGCCCTGAGGCAGTGGATTGAAAGGACGGAGGCAGTCTTTGAAATCTGCTCCTGTCCCGAGCACAGCAAAGTCAAATTTGCAACTTTCACCCTTCTTGATAAAGCTTTAACTTGGTGGAATGGCCACGTTAAAGTACTTACCCTAATCGTGGCAAACTCTATAAGCTGGGAGAGCCTGAAGGCCATGATGATGAGAGAATACTGCCCACGGGGAGAGATTCAAAAGCTTCAACACGAGCTATGGACTCTCGGAATGGTTGGTACCGACATCGCTACTTATACCAACAGATTCTACGAGCTGGCAATCCTTTGTCCAGATATGATTGCTCCCGAGAGCAAGAAAATAGAAAGGTACATCTGGGGACTGACGCCCCAAATGCGATCAAGCGTGTTAGCTTCTAAACCTAACACCTTTGAAAGTGCTAAGGAACTGGCACAATCTCTGATTGACTACGGAGGTCATCAGAACTCAACCACTTCTGCACCAGCACCACAGAAAGGAAACAACAACAACAACAACTACAACAACAACAACAACAACAACAACAATAACAATGGCAGAAAGAGAGTGTGGAATAAAGGGAAGGGTGGGTCTTCCCAAGAATCCGCAAAGAAACAACTCGTTTCAGTGAATGCTGCCACTGTACCTACTACAACTCCTACAAATACCTACCCAACAAAGCCATATATAGGTAACCTCCTAAAGTGCACCAAATGCACTTACCACCACCATGGACCTTGTCGAGAAATGCAGTGCGCCAACTGCAACAGGAAAGGACACACAGCCCGTTTCTGCAAGGAACCCGCAAAGCCGATCACTCAAGTTCCTGGTGCGGGTGTAGGGCAGGCTTGCTACGGTTGTGGCGAGGTGGGCCACTACAAGAGGAACTGTCCTAAGGCAGCAGGCACCGGAGGTGTGGGACGAGTTTTAGCAATAGGCCACGACAAAGCTATAGCTGACCCAACTATAGTTGCTGGTACGTTCCTTCTCAATAATTCATATGCATGCATATTATTCGATAGTGGAGCGGAGAGAAGCTTCGTGAGTCAAAACTTTATTCATTTACTTAAACCTAAACCTAGCAAGTTAGAAAAAATCATTCACTGTAGAGATGGCCAATGGAAAAACTGAAAACACTAATTGCATATACATGGGCTGTACGTTAACTTTAGACGGCCATTATTTCCCAATCAATCTCATGCCGGTCCAAATTAAAAGTTTCGACGTCATAGTCGGCATGGATTGGTTGAGTCTTCTTCGCGCCAACATCATGTGCTTTGAGAAAGCAGTCCGTCTTAATCTCCCTAACAACGAAACATTAGTTATCTACGGCGACAAATCTAGTACAAACCTTCACATCATTTCGTGCATCCAAGCTCGAAAGTGCTTGCGGAAGGATTGTCGAGCATTCCTAGCGCACATCGTTGATACAAGTCAAGAACTGAAGGACATCAAGAGCATCTCGGTAGTACGCGACTTTCCCGATATCTTTCAAGAAGAACTACCAGGATTACCACCGCAACGCCAAGTCGAGTTCAGAATCGACTTAGTTCCAGGAGCTACCCCAGTAGCGAAGTCGCCTTACCGTCTCGCACCAGCAGAGATGCAGGAACTTTCCAGTCAACTTAATGAACTCCTTCAAAAAGGATTCATAAGACCAAGTTTCTCACCTTGGAGAGCACCGGTCTTGTTTGTAAAGAAGAAAGACAGATCGTTCCGTATGTGCATCGACTACAGAGAACTGAACAAACTTACTGTCAAGAACCGCTATCCTCTACCCTGTATCGACGACCTATTCGATCAACTTCAAGGGGCGAGCTACTTCTCAAAAATAGACCTAAGGTCCAGATATCACCAATTACGAGTTCTAGAGGGGGACATTCCAAAGACAGCTTTCCGAACTCGTTATGGACAATACGAATTCGTAGTAATGCCGTTCGGATTAACCAACGCACCAACAGTATTTATGGACCTAATGAACAGGGTATGCCGCCCTTACTTGGATCAGTTTGTCATCGTCTTTATCGGTGATATACTTATCTACTCTCGAAGTGAGGAGGAGCATAGTCAGCACCTACGAAGAGTCCTAGAAACACTGTGAATGGAGAAACTCTATGCGAAGTTCTCTAAATGCGAATTTTGGATTCGAAGAGTCGAATTTTTAGGCCACGTTGTTAGCAAGAAAGGTATACACATGGACCCCTCCAAAATTAAGGCTATTGAGAACTGGTCGGCACCAAAGACACCTATAGAAATTCGTCAATTTCTAGGTCTAGCTGGCTACTATCGCAGATTCATAAAGAACTTTTTGAGCATTGCGAAACCTCTTACTACATTAACCCAGAAAGGTGCACCGCATCGATACTATCCCTCCCCGAAGGGATAGAAGACTTCGTAGTGTATTGCGATGCGTCAAATCAAGGACTTGGTTGTGTTCTTATGCAGAGAGGGAAGGTTATCGCTTATGCCTCCCGACAGCTTAAGACACACGAAGTGAACTATACGACACACGATCTTGAGTTAGGAGCAGTGGTATTTGCTCTGAAGATCTGGAGGCACTACTTATACGGAACAAAGAGTACTATTTTCACCGATCACAAGAGCCTTCAACACATTTTCGATCAAAAGGAACTCAACATGCGACAACGACGATGGGTTGAGTTACTGAATGACTACGAATGCGAAATCCGTTATCATCCTGGCAAGGCCAACGTAGTAGCTGACGCCCTCAGTCGAAAGGAATACACTGGTCGGAGGTTCAAATCTCTGACCATGACTATCCATTCCCACTTATCCACACAAATTAAGGAGGCACAGATGGAAGCTTTGCAACCTGAAAATGTGGCAGGTGAATCCCTGCGAGGAATGGAGAAGAATCTAGAAGTCAAGGGTGGCGGAGCCTACTATCTCATGGACCGAATCTGGACCCCGAAACATGGTGGTTTCAGAAACGTAGTCATGACTGAGGCTCACAACTCAAGATATTCCGTTCACCCGGGTTCAGATAAAATGTATCTGGATCTTAAGAAACTGTACTGGTGGCCTAACATGAAAGCAGAAATTGCTACCTTCGTGAGTAAATGTCTTACTTGCGCTAAGGTTAAGGTCGAGTATCAGAAACCGTCAGGATTACTACAACAACCAGAGATACCAGAATGGAAATGGGAGCGGATTACTATGGACTTCATAACCAAGTTACCCAAGACGACAAGTGGACTCGATACCATATGGGTCATTGTCGACAGATTGACCAAATCCGCGCATTTCCTACCCATCAAGGAGACTGACGAAATGGAGAAGCTTACAAGAACTTACTTAAGGGAACTAGTGCGACTGCATGGTGTTCCGATATCCATTATCTCCGATCGAGATAGTAGATTCACTTCAAGATTCTGGCAGTCACTACAAAGTTCCCTGGGAACTAGGCTAGACATGAGTACAGCCTACCACCCACAAACAGACAGACAAAGTGAGAGAACAATACAAACTTTAGAAGATATGCTGAGAGCCTGTGTGATTGACTTTGGAAAGGCATGGGATATTCATTTACCCCTTGTCGAATTTTCATACAACAATAGTTATCATACAAGCATAAAGGCTGCTCCGTTTGAAGCCCTCTATGGTCGAAAGTGCAGATCCCCTCTGTGCTGGACTGAAGTTGGCGATACCCAGTTAGCTAGAGGAAGAGTTCCTGAAAGCACTCTCACCGGTCCGGAAATCATACGAGAAACGACAGAGAAGATCGTTCAGATTCGTGAACGATTGAAAGCCTCTAGAGACCGACAGAAAAGCTACGCTGACCAAAGGAGGAAACCTTTGGAATTCCAGGTAGGAGACCACGTCTTATTAAAGGTCTCACCATGGAAGGGTTTAATACGATTTGGAAAGCGTGGGAAACTAAATCCAAGATACATAGGGCCTTTGGAGATCCTTGCCAGAATCGGCCCTGTGGCTTACAAGCTTAACCTATCGCGCGAACTTAGTAACATCCGTCCAACCTTCCACGTCTCAAACTTGAAAAAGTGTCTGTCCGACGAGACTCTTGTTATTCCACTTGACGAGATCGAGATCAATGAGAGCCTCAACTTTGTGGAAGAACCAGTAGAAATCATGGACCGAGAGGTCAAACAAACAAAACAAAGTCGCATACCCATCGTGAAGGTTCGCTAGAACGCCAAGCGGGGACCTGAATTCAAATGGGAACGCGAAGATCAGATGAAGAAGATATGAATTTTTGAAGTTTATTAAATAAATTATATATTTATTTAATTCAAAAATCGGACCTTATCCGGAGAGGGGTCAGCGTCCTCATCCGAGGTACGCGCTGCGTACCCCTGTACGCCCTGCGTAACCGAGAGACTTGGCCTCTGATCGTCCACGTCGCCCTATCCGACCCGTCCGACCCGTCCGACCCGCTGTCCCGTCCGACCCGCCTCCCCAGCAACCTGTCCCATCCGAAGCCGAGGCAGTCGAGGCTTCGGTCATGCATGACGTACACGTACGCGCTGCGTACGAGCGTACGCCCCGCGTACCGAGGAGGTTCAGCCTTCCTATAAATAGGATGCGAGGGCTTCCGAGAAAAGGGCTCATTTCTCTCCTCTCTCTCACAATCTTGCCTCGTTTTCCGTGCCCGTTCAAACCCGAAGCTCTGGTCTTTTTGCTCAAGTCCCGAGGGTCGATTTTACTCCCGAGATTCCCGAGAATCCCGAGGAAAATCCGTTTCCCGAGACGAAACTTTGCCCGGTTTTCCATCTCGCTATCTTCAAACTTTCAAGTGAGTTCATACCCCTTAATTTACCTTTTAAATATTCTATAAATTCTTTTATATGCTTTCAAGGGGGGGATTACAAGTAAAACACACGAGTATTATCGTGTGTTACATAAAGAAACTCTTTTATATGCTGTTATATATCCAAATCACATGCGATTTATAAACCTTTAAGGAACTTTTATATATATATATATATATATATATATATATATATATATATATATATATATATATATAACATATGTTAAAATAGCATTCTATCTTTTGAAATATAAATTTGTTGTAATGCATGTATAAACTAAACTTTTCTTAGATTATTTTTGTCTATCCTAGACTCTACACCAAAAATCTATGTTTTTATAAACAAGTGATTCCTTTTCAAGGTATTTCTAAACAAACAAGACACACTTTTAGAAAACTATAATAGGTATAGTTTTACGAACAAATTTCTAACTCTTATGTACTAGAAACATGAATTTCAAGAGGTTTACTTTCGTATACAAGAACAAACGTAACATTTTAACAAGTAGATCTGTTTTTATACCACGGTTTTATGAGACACTAACTTCGTGTATGTTCGAGTACACATTTCAAGTCCTGTATTATATACCAGAATCCCTTGGAGGGGGAGCATGGTGTTTGTGTATAGATCTATACGGGCTTGACAAACCCGCGCCCTGACTGTTAGCTGCAGTCTACCGTTTGGGGTGACAAACGTCATAACATTCCAACGCCTGAAGAACGTTGTGTATAGGCATTCCGAGTCAATAGTATGGTTATAAAACTCACAAGGGGTATTAAAAATGCATTGATTTACAAGGTTTTCAAACTCATTGGTTAGTTTACACTTACATACATTTTAGAAACAAACATTGGTCTTGAGTGAAGGCTACTATTATACTAGTAGAAAATATAGGATTTTCTAAATACAAACAAACAAAGACAAAACATTTCATTTCATTCAAACATTGTCATTTAAATACTTATGAAACTCACCAGCTTAAATGCTGATCTACTCTTTCAAAATTACTTGTATGTCCCAGGAAATCAGTAAATTTCAGGTATTCATTTTGCTTTTGATGAAGGGATGCTGCGGCGCCAGTTTAATCTCGTATTTTGACATGATATTGTAATTGGTTTTGAACATGTAACTTTTGACAAATGTAAACTTTCAATTATATATATGATGGTTGTATTTCTTTCTTTACTATGTATTCATTTGTAACGTTACCACATGACGTCATCCGCCCCCGAACGTTTCCGCCGTTCAGGTTTGGGGGTGTGACATGTACCTACATGGACTTTTCCAATGCGAGACCCCGCACTTTCAACGAGACTGGAGGAGTCATAGCTTTGAAATGATCAATCGAGTAGTGTGACAACCGTCAAATTCTGGTCAATTCAAAGTCAAATAAAGTCAACAATTCAAACCGGGCAACTCAACTAACCCTTGTGTACTAGAGTTTACGTTATGTAATTTCTAAACAACTCTCTATTCTAAAGAGAGATCATAAATCGAAAAGCGCGTACATCTAGATCTCCTTAACCTAAAACAGTGGTACGTGGAGAGCCAAACCGATAAAACAATGTTACATACTCATCGGGAGTATGCAAGATCCTTAAACAAGGCTAACAGGGTTTACAGACCTTGCATTGCGAAGCCGGACACTCACATTCGTCACACACGAAACCGCTCTCAATCGTTTTCACTCTATCTCTTCTTATCGAGAATCTCTCCCAAATCTCTCTAAGTATGTGAAATCTCTCCCAAATATCTCTTTGTATAAGGAATCTCTCCAAGAATGTCAAATCTCTCCCAAATCTCTCTAAGAATGTGAAATCTCTCCCACATATCTCTTTGTATGAGAAATCTCTCCAAGAATGTCAAAGCTCTCCCAAATCTCTCTAAGAATGTGAAATCTCTCCCACATATCTCTTTGTATGAGAAATCTCTCCAAGAATGTCAAATCTCTCCCAAATCTCTCTAAGAATGTGAAATCTCTCCCACATATCTCTTTGTATGAGAAATCTCTCCAAGAATGTCAAATCTCTCCCAAATCTCTCTAAGAATGTGAAATCTCTCCCACATATCTCTTTGTATGAGAAATCTCTCCAAGAATGTCAAATCTCTCCCAAATCTCTCTAAGAATGTGAAATCTCTCCCACATATCTCTTTGTATGAGAAATCTCTCCAAGAATGTCAAATCTCTCCTAAATCTCTCTAAGTATGTAAAATCTCTCTCAAATCTCTCTCAACTTTCTATAATCACTCGGGGCATTCCGACCCTTGAATTTGGCGAAAACAGCCCAAAAGCGGAAGTCTACGTGAAAAACGGACTTAAGGAGCCGAAACCCCTCTTAGGAACCGAAACCCCTCTTAGGAACCGAAAGTCCCCTTAGGAACCGAACCCTCCTGATGAAGAAGGCTGCTGAACCGAACCGAACCTCACCCCAAGAACCGAACCGAACCTCACTCAAAGAACCGAACCGAACCTTCGCTTCTGACCCTTCGGACCGAGCCTTCAGATTGAGCCCCTCGCCTTCGCCTTCTTCTTCTGGTTCGCACCTTTCGCTTCCGGCTCAGCACCAGCAAGGACCGAACCTCGGCCTAGGGCCGAGAGGTCTCGCTGGGAATGCTTTTTCTCCCGGTTTTCGACTAAATTCGCATTTTAGGCCCGTTTTTAATTGTTTTAACATGGGATTTTCACCCAAAACTTTATTTTAACATGTAAGGACCCTTAACTATTAATTAATCACATTTTTAAGGATGAAATCTTATCCAAAAGAGAGTGGGTGAAGTACAAAGGTAGACAGACTTTACTTATTTCTATGACACAAGCAACCACTCACATACCCACTCCATGTCACTATTCACCACCAGCCCATCCCTAGTCACTTCATAGGTCCTTTCTCATTATTTTCAACTATTCCCACGTTCTTAGGGCTGGAACATCCATCCTCTCTCCTCACACTTCAATCATTCTCTCATTTTTACCAAGAACCGCACTCCAAACTCTCTCATCTTTCTCTCTCTCTAATTCGAGAATTTCAAGGCATACTCCAAGACTTTTCTCCTACAATTAGTAAGTATCATCATCTTTCTTATGATTATTACACATCCTCCTACTCAAAATCATAGATTGCTTACACAAACATCATCACATTCTTGTTAGATCTTCGAATCTTCAAGTGATTCTTCAAGTGTTCTTGGGTTGAACACTTCTCTTCTTCAACACTTACCTACTGAAATCACTCAAGGTGAGTTCATACCCCTACATTTTGATGTTTTCTCAAGTTTTTAGGGGGGGGGGGGGGATACAAGTTAAAACATCAAGAACATAACTAAACTTTTCTAACAGCCTTCATCAGAAAAGTTCAACCCCATTCATGGACTGTTTTGGACAACTTAAACGTTTTAGTTATCAAAACTGTTTTAGGTGCATGTAGGTCCATTTCTTAGCTTTAAAATGACTACTTGCACATCTCTATACGATTTTTCTAAAATTTATGGTGATTTTTACAAAATTGCCTATCATTTCAAACATCAATCCGGACCAGTCTGTGATTATGGACTTTTTCACACAAGTAAGAAGTCATTAAAAATTATAATAAAAATTATGAACAAACTAGACTCATTTTCCAAACTCTCAGAAGTTACAGAACTTGATTTGGACATTTTATGATTTTTCTACAAATTTTCCAATAACAGTTACAAAAAATGTTATTAACAGAAAAACACTATAAATTTCATTTCACCTTGTAACATGTTGAGCAAGGTATACATCATTATGTGATTATGTGTTGTTGCAATATATGACAATTTTGTATTCTTATATAGACATACATCAGAAAACAAATGGATTTATACCTCCACAAGTATGGTAAAGATATAAATGATATTACAAGGCTATATCCATTAAAATATAAACATTGGTAAATTATGACAAGTAAGGCTTATGCTCACTACCCACACAAATATTTAATAAACTATAATAGGTATAGTTTAGGGTTATTTTACATAACAAACACATGATTAAAGGTTTTACACATACAAAAGAGTTATTACCACTATGGATAATTATGATAAACTATAATAAGTATAGTTAAGCCATTATACCCCCACAAACGAACACGCTAGTTAAAATCGGTATAGTTATGGCATATATATATTACAAACAAAGTGATAAACTATAACAGGTATAGTTTATGTTTCATCTACACTATGAACTAAATTACAAGAAAGGAATTCACCATCACCACCACTTTTGATAAGCTATAATATGCATAGTTCATGTTCACTACCACTATCACTATTTGATGAACTATGATATGTATAGGTTATATTCACCATCACCACCACTTTTGGTAAACTATAATATGCATAGTTCATGTTCACTACTCACTATCACTTTCTGATGAACTATGATATGTATAGTTTATGTTCACAGTCACTATTACTATTTCGTACACTACACTAGGATTGGTTCCGGTTATTGGGTTTAAGTCCACGTTCACTTTCGCATTGTTAGTTTTCAACTATAATTTCTAAGTGTATATGCTAGAGTTATATAGAATCTAGTCGTGATTGGCTTAGAATTGGTGGGCCCGCCTCATCTCCTGTTCCTTGTTTGGTTGTGGACCTAGGGCAGACCCATTATATTCAACGTTTTATCAACTAATATCTTATATAAGTTATATACGCTGGACGATTATAGGAGAAGTCTATGGGTCATTCTAGGGTTCATTAATGTATCATATAGGAATATTCTATTCACACTTAACTAAGAAAATATTGGATTTTCTGGAAATCAACTCTATCGATTTTATAAGGAAAACGGTTTCTACTCCAAACAAAACTCTTATGAACTCACCAACTTAATTGTTGACACTCTTTCAAAACTACTTGTATTCTCAGGAAATCAGTGAAACAGGAAAACTTCAGCGCTTTGAGGATGGGACGTTAAACCGTCAACAATTTATTTTTGTCATCATAATGTAATTGATTTTGAAACATGTAAACATATACTTTGGTGTAACTTTTTCAATTATATTTATGATGGTTGTATTTACTTTGAGCATTATTATACAAGTTGTTGTGATACTGTACATGAAGTCCTCCACCCCCCGGACGTTTCCGCCATCCTTGGTTTGGGGGTGTGACAAGTAGGTAGAATCAATGTTCGACATATGAGAATGTCTGGAAGGGAGTAAAGTAAAGTTCGCGGCGTGCACCTTCATCAATCAGGCATTGTCATGGTGGAACGGCCACATCGAGGCCATGACACTCCCTGTTGCAAACGCCATTCCCTGGGAAGAATTCAATGAAATGTTAATCAGCGACTACTGTCCCCGAGGGGAGGTACAAAAGCTCGAGAAAGAGCTGTGGAACCTTACGGTGCATAACTTGGAGATTGATACGTACATCTCGAGGTTTAACGAACTATCTCTTTTGTATACTGATATAATTACATCCTAGGGAAAGAAGGTCGAGCGAGTCATCTGGAGGTTGACACCTCCCATTCAAGGTAACGTGATTGCCTCAAAACCCAAGACCTATGATAGTGCAAAGCGGCTGGCCAAGAAACTTTATGATCACAGTGACAAGAAAAGTACCAAAACAACCGAAGGGGAGAGAAAACAAGAAGGAGGGAACAAAAAGAACTGGGAGAACAAACAAAAAGGTCGACAAAATTCAGGGTCATCCAAGAAACCACAGACAGTAGCAGTCCATTCAGTTACCGCTCCAGCCACACCAGCCCCAACCGCCCCAGCCTCTACCGCAACCGTGCCAACAAAGCCATACACAGGATCAAATCCCGAGTTTGACAAGTGTAACTATCACCACTGCGAGGCATGCAAGGATTTCGAATGCACCAACTACAATCGAAAAGGACACACTGTCCAGTATTGCAAGATGCCCTTACAACAAAACAAGCAGCCCAATGAAAACAACGTCGAAGCTAGCCATGCATGTTACGGATGCGGGGAAATCGGCCATTTTAAAGGCAACTGTCCCAAGAACAACAATAAGAATGCAGGAAGGGTCTTAACCATGGGACAAGTGGAGGCAATGCAAGATCCAACAGTAGTGACTGGTACGTTTCCCCTCAACAACTCTTATGTATACATCTTTTTTGATAGTGGTGCGGAGCGAAGTTTCGTAAGTCACAGATTCAAACACTTAATCAATAAAAATCCTCACAAATTGAATGAAACTTATACGGTCGAAATGGCCAATGGTAAAATGGAATCCACCAATGATATCTACCTATGGTGCACATTAACGTTAAACAATCACTCCTTCCCAATCAGTTTGATTCATGTTAATATTGGGAGCTTTGATGTGATTGTTGGCATGGATTGGTTAAGCCCCCACCATGCTGAAATTATGTTTCACGAGAAGGTCGTTCGCCTTCACCTACCCAACGACGAAACCCTAATAGTTTATGGCGATAAACCTAGCTCAAACCTCCTACTCATTTCTTGTGTCCAAGCACAAAAGTGCTTGCATAAAAAGAATCGCGCCTTTCTTGCTCATGTCGTGGATAAAACAAAGGAGGAGAAAAACATTAACGATATTCCTGAAGTACGTGACTTCCCTGGCGTATTTCCTGAAGATTTTCTAGGAATCCCTCCTGAGCGCCAGGTCGAGTTCCTATTCGATCTTGTACCTAGAGCCACTCGAATCGCCAAATCACCCTACGGATTAGCTCCTTTCGAGATGCAAGAGTTATCTAGTCGAGCTTCTCGAAAAAGGGTTCATCAGGCTGAGCTTTTCACCCTGGGGAGCTCCAGTTCTGTTTGTCTAGAAGAAAGACGGATCTTTCAGAATGTGCATAGATTATCGAGAATTAAACAAGCTCACCGTCAAGAATCGATACCCACTTCCCCGAATAGATGATCTATTCGATCAACTCTAAGGAGAAAGTTATTTTTCCAACATAGATCTAAGGTCCAGATACCATCAACTAAGAGTTCGAGAGGATGATATCCCAAAGACTGCTTTTCGAACCCGTTATGGGCATTTCGAATTCGTAGTCATGCCTTTTGGTCTCACAAACGCACCAACAGCCTTTGTCGGCGTCTCTCGATAATTTCGTAATTGTTTTCATGGATGATATACTTGTTTACTCTAAGAGCAAGGAGGAACCCAGCCAGCACTTACGACAGATTTTGGGAACACTAAGAGCATAGAATCTTTACGCAAAGTTCTCAAAATGCGAATTCAGGATTCGTAGAGTGGAATTTTTTGGTCATGTACTCTTTAAAGAGGGAATAAATGTGGACCCTACCAACAGAAATCCGACAATTTTTCGGCCTCGCAGGTTATTACCGAAGGTTCGTCCAAATTTTTTCCAAAATTGCCAAGCCTCTCACCACTCTCACCCAGAAGGGTGTACCTTTCCATTGGTACAACAAACAAGAAGCTGCATTCCAAACCCTGAAACAAGCCCTCTGCAGCACTCTGGTGTTGTCGTTGCCAGAAGGAACAGAAGACTTGGTAGTATATTGTGATGCTTCTAATCAAGGATTAAGTTGTGTGCTTATGCAACGAGGAAAGGTGATAGCATACACATCAAGGCAACTGAAGACCCATGAAGTAAACTACACCACCCACGACCTTGAGATGGGAGCTATGGTCTTCGCTTTAAAGATTTGGAGGCACTACCTATATGGTACAAGGTGCCGCATTTTCACGGACCACAAGAGCCTCCAGCAGATTCTGAATCAAAAGGAATTAAACATGAGAGAGCCGAGATGGGTCGAACTGCTAAATGACTATGAGTGTGAAATCAAGTAGCATCCAGGCAAAGCGAATGTGGTAGCTGGTGCCTTAAGCCAAAAGGAATACTCGAGTCGTTGAGTAAAGACATTGACAATGACCGTCCATTCCCATCTATCCTCACAAATCAAGGAGGCTCGACATAAGCCAAAAAACATCACAAATGAGGCCTTTCACGGAATGGAAAAGAATCTAACAATCAAAGAAGACAGAGCCTATTATCTTATGGACCAAATCTGGACACCGAGGTTTGGCGGATTCTGAGACGTCATAATGAATGAGGCTCATAAAACAAGGTACTCTATTCATCCGGGTTCAGATAAAATGTACTTGGATATCAAACAACATTATTGGTGGCCGAATATGAAAGCGGAGATTGCCATTTACGTAAGTGAGTGTTTCACTTGCGCCAAGGTTAAAAGTGGAGTATCAGAAGCCCTCGGGTCTCCTTCAACTACCCGAAATACCCGAGTAGAAATAGGAAAGGATCATAATGGATTTTATAACCAAATTACCCAAGACGACAGATGGCATGAATATTATTTGGGTGATTGTTGACCGATTAACAAAATCCGCCTATTTCCTGCCAATAAAGGAAACGTACAAAATGGAAAGGCTAACCCGAATATAACTGAAGGAGGTGGTGAGACTACATGGAGTCTTCATATCTATTATCTCGGATCGAGATAGTAGATTCACATCTCGTTTTTGGCAGTCGCTCCAGAAAGCATTGGGAACCCGACTGCATATGAGCACTGCCTACCACCCACAGATTGATGGTCAAAGCGGACGAACCATTTAGACTCTAGAAGACATGCTTCAAGCACTTGTAATACATTTTGGTAAATCCTGGGATAGCCAGCTACCCATGGTTGAATTTTCCTATAACAACAACTATCACACAAGCATAGGAGTCGCTCTCTTTGAGGCCCTGTATGGCCGGAAGTGCAGATCGCCCCTCTGTTGGGCTGAAGTGGGTGACACACAGTTGTTCAGTGGGCAACCATCAAGCAACACCCTTACAGGACCAGAAATCATCCGAGAAACAAAGGAAAAGATAATCCAAATCAAAGCTCGACTCCAAGCCTCACGTGACCGACAAAAGAGTTATGTTGACAAACGACGAAAGCGCCTGGAGTTCCAAGTCAGAGATCGAGTACTATTAAACGTCACTCCCTGGAAAGGGATGATCTGTTTTGGGAAACGGGGAAAATTAAACCTGCGATACATCGGACCTTTCGAGATTCTTGCCCGAATTGGTCCGGTGGCCTATAAACTATAGCTACCATCGGAGCTTAGCAACATACACCCCATGTTCCATGTATCAAATTTGAAAAAGTGCTTATCAGATGAAACCCTTGTTATTCCTCTAGAAGAGCTTGAGATAAACGAGAACCTCATGTTTGTTGAAGAACTAGTTTAGATAATGGATAGGGAAGTAAAGAGTATGAAACAGAGTCGCATTCCGATTGTGAAGGTTTGACGGAACACTAAACATGGACCGGAATTCACTTGGGAACGCGAAGACCATATGTAACAGAAGTACCCTCACTTATTCTCTCATTCATGATCCTACCTTTCAAAAGAATTTCGGGCCGAAATTCCCTCTAACGGGGGAACGATGTGACAACCGACAATTCTAGGTCTAATAAAGTCAACAAGTCAACCCAGACAACTCAACTTGTACTAATACATTAAGGTTTAAGACTATGTTTCCTGGTGTATGTTTACAATTATAATACAAAGTATATACAAATCTCTCTATGTATCCCAAATCTCTCTATCTATCTTCCTTAGTCGGGAACAGCTCAAAACCGAAGGAGAAAACCCAACAAAACCTTCTTAGTTCGGAATACCTCCTAAGGAACCGGGAAGAATCGCACCTCGGATCCCCCTTTGCTTCGGAACACTCCCCCTCTCCAGAATGTTCCACCCCGAAAGCCTTAGCTTCGATCCATACATTTTCACCTTGGAAGATCTCGCAACAGAAAAGAAGAGCTGCTTCGGACCCTAATGACTGCATATCCTAGCTCCAGAGGGGCTGACTCCGGAAAGTTTAGCTCTGGAAGGCATCGTGTGACCCGCTTCGGAATTCCTAGCCAACTTCGCACCTCTGGTCTGCATTTGTTGGCTTCGTAATCGACTCCGGAGTTAAGAAGACGACTCCAGAATTCGCTCCTTGACTCCGGAACTTGTGGTTTGTCTTCAGAATGCATGGCCTGACTTCAGAACTCACCCATCCGACTCCGAAACTCTCTACTTCCCTTCGGACCCTCTCAGATTCTGGATCACACTCCAGAATTTTGCCTACTTCGGAACTTTTCATAACTTAGACCCCCTAAACCTCTATTTTATGCTAAATTTGAATATCTAAAACTTATTTACATAAAATAAGACTTAAGGTATATAAAGATATCAACTGTAGGTCATGATGAAAATAAGATAGGTGTAATAGGGTTTGACTTTTTGATGTGATGTAATCTTCCATTTCCCATACAATTCCTAGTAATCCATGCAAGAACCACCAAATAACAATGCATGACCTTTCATATTTCCATGCACACTTTTCCCCCTTTTTCTTTTACCCCTTAAAGCAACCACAGTAAAAGAAACTTGATCTTCACCATTTCTCTCATTCCCCTCATATTCTCTCAAATACTCCCCGCAAGAGCAAAAGCAAGAATTTTGTAAGGCTCAACTCTTCCAGTTCTCCTTAAGATTTTTAGGTAAGTTACTCCATTGATCTAGTATTTTACATCATTTTCAAGATAAAGCCATATTATTTTACTCATATTAATATGTGAGAAAAACTCTTAGGACAGCATTCCTTCCAAGGAAGTTCCTCAACTCCCCCAAGAATCTAGGCTTGGGATCTTCACTCCATCACTCAAACCAACTCATCAACCAATTCAATGTGAGCATCATACACCTACTTTTTCGTGATTTTTATTGTGTTTGGGGGAGGATGCAAGTCAAAAAATTGTTTTAAGTCTTAGTTTACTTGCTTGTTATACTTGTATGCTAAATTATATGTGTTAAAGTTATGAAAATATCAAGAACTTGAAATCTTGGGCAACTTTCATGTGTGAGAGTCATATTTCCCAAAATATACAAAGAAACAAGAACTAGCATGTCACAAAATAGAAGTTACAAGTTTCTATAACAAAAACCATAAGTATTTACGTCAAAATTTACTTAAACTAGTATTTTGAGGGAAAGAGACCACTTTCAACACACCACTTAGCTTTGAGTCACCTTTTGACAAAAATGAGTCTTATTTGGAAAATTATAAAATGAAGGACCATTTTTGCCAACATTAAGAATATTGGGTCATTTTGACAAGCCTAATTTACAAAGGAATATTTTCCATAAACGAAAACGAAATATCTAGTCAACGAGTACCCCATTGTTATTTATATAATAAATAATAGATTATAACGTTTAGCTCAAAAATCTGTTAGTATTCTAGTCAGACGAATCTTCACAGTACCTATATATGTACATAATAGTGTACGCTTATAGTCCTATAAGAGTTATAACCAGAGTCTCCTGGAGGTGGAGTGGAAATTTGTGTATAGATCTATATGGGGTTGACACCCCACACCTTCGCTGTTCACTATAGCTAGACCGGCCACTCTAGGGTGACAAATGTCTCAAACAAAATCAACGCCTGAAGAACGTTAGAACAGGCACTCCGTCATATTAGTATGTTATAACGACTCACTAAGAATATAACAGTATGTTTTGGAAAATTACTCGAGTTACACCTTTCGATTTTAGAAAAATATTGTTTTGAATACTACAAACAAAGCTTTTATCATACCCGTCTTAGAGTGTTAAGACCACCTTTTTATACAGCAGAAAATATAGCATTTTCTGAGGAAAACCAATTTTATACGATTTCGAAAAACAATTAACCGGAAAACACATGCAACTACACTTGATTGGAAACAGGACTCATAACCACTTGATAAGAAAATATGGGATTTTCTGGTTTCACCAACTACCAAAGATTTTTATACAAAATGCTTATGAACTCCCCAACGTATTTTATGTTGACGCTTTTCAAATGACTTGTATTCTCAGGAAATGAATAAGTAGGTCGGTGACAGGGGATTCACGATTATGTTGTTGTAATTTGGAATTCATCGGCTTGATTGTACACAAAAGAAAGGAGTTATGTTTTGAGGATCCTAGATTATCAATCAAACAACTATGAAGTTACGTTTTGTAATTAAATAATTGGGATTTTTTGTGAAATGTGTTATGAGAATTATGTGATTTTAAAATGAAAATTTTGTTTGAAATTTTAAGATGTTACAAGTGCCCTTAAATAGGGCTCAGGACTCTAGGTCTCTAGGGTTTTGGCCTCAGAGGCCCACTATGTTGTGGTCTCATTAAACTAACCATGCCGCAGTCCACAACCCTTACTCCCAAAACTTAATTTAAACAATTATCAAAATGTACCTGAACCACGAGTGTTACATCCATCGTGTCTTCCAACTTGAAAGGGTTTCATATAAGTATATGATATATATATATATATATATATATATATATATATATATATATATATATATATATATATATAATTGTTTTAAAAACTAGTTCGAACTTGTTGGAATAGAAATCGGAAAAGTGAGCGGTTCAACTAGCACCAATTTTACGTCTATTTCAGGACATGAATGAACCGGTCAATTTTTACAAAAATTTTGTTGAATCGATTATCTTTTGAATGGTTGAACCGGTTGAATTGAATAAAAATACATGGAAATGAAGTATTTTGAATAATAAACATTGATTGTCTTTACATATCCATTTAGGCATTTCTTAAATTTAATAAAAATGCATGAGAATGTTCTAAAGTTGTATGTTGTGTTTGTATTCATTTTTAATTATATATTGTTTAAGTGTTATATCTTATTCTCTATTAAATATATGTAGATTGATTTTAAACTTATGGTTATATGTTTTTATAATCTATTTGAAGTGATTCTAGAAATCGGGTTGATCTTGTGGTCAAACTAGTAATCAGAAACTGACCACCTTACTAGTTCAATTAAAAAACAAGTTTTTAAAATCTTTCCAATTAAATGAAAATAAATTTGTCACTTATCATCTTCTAATACATTATGTGTAACATCCTGAGTTCGGGTATGTTAATTTAATTATTTATTTATTGTTTTATTGAGGAACTCGACGATTTGATACCTCAACTTGTCGAGTAGAGTCTGATCTACTGGCGTATTTTCGTGAACGGACTCGACAAGTCGGGACCCGACTCGCCGAGTCGGTGATGATTAGGAAAACCCTAATCCCCGGGTTTGGGAGCATATTTAAAGACCTTTATGGCCTTCATTTCCGGCCACCTTGTTCCAAAGAAACCCTAGAGAGCTGAGATAGTGATTTTGAGGGCAAGAGGAGGTCATTTCTTCATCTTTTTGTGTGGTTTTGCTTGAAGGAAATGAGGAGCACAAATCTAGAGTGTGAAGGGGACTGGATCTGAGCCAATCATCTCGTGATATCATCTTTGGAGGCATAATCCTTTCCATTTTGTGTTATATTGATTGACTTCTTGGTTTTAGGGTTTTTACCCTCATTTTATGGAAGATCTAGTGAGTATGAGGTCCTCTTTGGGATTATGACATCAGATCCAAACCATGAGAGGTCGCTAGAGTCATTACCTTTTATCTTTTTGCAAGCAAATAAGCAATTTGAGACTAGGTTGCCATTTCTAGTGTCATTTCTCGATTTGAGGCTTGAATCGGGTTGCATGCACGTAAAGGTTGCACCTTTACGTGACTTTTAAGTGTTTAAGGGTTAGATCTATGATTTGGCTAAGCAGATCTAACTTCAGGAGGTTGTTTGAGCAAGTCCATGGAGGAAACTCGCCGAGTCCATATGTAGACTCGACGAGTCGGACCGGGTTGCCTCGTAGTCTGACTCCAGTGGTGACCCGGTGAGTTGAGGGGTGACTCAGTGAGTCGAGTGAGGCTTAGAAAGGGAAGAGTTTGTGGGGACGATGGGACTCACCGAGTCGTCGTATGCACTCGCCGAGTTCGGTCAAAATGGATAGAGTAGTTTTGGGTTGACTTTTAGGGTTTGTCAATAAATGGGCTTTGGGCCTGTAGAGCGGTAGAATGGTCTTTTACCCTTCTAGGGATTTGCATGAGAGAATATCCAAATTGTGAAGAGTCATTTATTTAGTGAAATTTATTATTATGACTAGGCGGAGGCTAGGGCAGTATTCTGATATCGAGATTTTACCGTGATTCCCGAGGTGAGCCTTCTCACCATACTTTACATAGATTTGTAATCAGAGCTATGTGACAGTGTACCTTGTATGCTATTTATGTTTTGTGATTCTATGTGATATGTGATATGCATGATTCAGAGTTTATAGAGTTAGAACCAGTGGGTCCACAGAGTTATGGGACCAAGAGGGTCCCACAGAGATATTCGACCAGAGGGTCATCAGAGTTACAGCCTTGAGTGGTTGATATGTGTTTATGTGGTATTTTGGGGAACTCACTAAGCATTTATGCTTACAGAGTTTTGTGTATGTGTTTCCGGTACTAGTGATGATCGCGGGAAGGCACCGACATGATTCGTGCACACTCATGGAGCTTTTGTTATATGATTGTGGGATATGTTTTTCTATGATGACAGTGGATACATTATGTTTATTATTATTTTATGAATGAAAGTATGTTTTAAAATTGTGAATTTTTTTTTTGAAAATTTGGGTGTTATAAGTTGGTATCAGAGCCTTGGTGTGAGGGATTCGAGTGCACCTTCAGGCGTATCTGAACTCAAACTGAGGATTTGAGGGATTTTCAAAATAAAATTCATAAAATTTTTCTCAAGAGTAAAAAAAGTTTTTGAAAAAGCAGAGCAGAGTAGTGTGTACGATCAGCCAACGCCCAAACGGTGATTTCCCAAAATACCCTTACATTATGAGTTATGAGATATGTTATGATATGCATGCTAGAGTAGGCTAGGTATTCTTATTAGGACTAGAGTGGCCTGATTTTTGATGCCTTGGCCTAGGGATTTTGCTGCTAGCAGATGCTTCAGAGTGAATAAATAGCAGTGATGAGCTTATGAGAGATCTGGTCGAGAGTAGACTATCTATAGAGAGAGTAGAGTACTTGGGACATAGTATTGGGCCCGTACTACCGAAGACACCGGATCAGTGCGCAACCCAAGTAAGAATCCTTAGGGTACCAGGGATCAAGTAGGAATAAGATATCGAGTGTGTGTACACTCGAGCGAGTCTCTGATATCTTGTGTTGTATTTCAGAGAGACATCATGGTTGGGACACACCACAAGCCAGGGACAAGTGAGGGGGTGTGAGCGATGAGGAGCTCCGCCAGATGATTCATGATGAGGTGGCTGCGGCCATCCGCGCCGAGATTCCAGAGATGTTCGGGTCTATCAAGACCACACTGATTGATACTTTTGATGAGCGGTATGCTGCTCTTACTGATGTTGCTGTTGCTGCAGCCACTGCATCCGTTGCTGCTGCCAGGCCGCAGGGGGTGACGCGTTGCTGTACCGGCAGTTCAACAACACGAAGCCACCAGAGTTTGATGGGACTCAAGATCTAATAGCCGCGATGAGGTGGATCTCTGACATTGAGGGGTGCTTCTACACATGTTCATGTCCGGAGCATCTGAGGGTACGATTCACTTTGAACCAGCTTCGCTTAGGAGTGAAGGACTGGTGGAAGTTTGTGACAGCACACTTCACTTCTGTAGAGATCACTGCGGTGACCTAGGAGAGGTTCACCACTATGTTTCGAAATGAGTCCATTCCCCTGGTGGAAAGGGAACGTTTGGCCCAGGAGTTTCTGACCCTCAAGCAGGGTACCGAGTCTGTTACAGTGATCACCAGGATGTTTCATGAGAGGGCGATGTTGGTGCCAAACTCAACATACCGTACATTGAGTACTTTGAGGAGAGACATCCGCGAGTTAGTGGCAAACTCAACATACCGTACATTTTCCGAGCTTCAGGAAAATGCCCGGAAGAGGGAGATTGAGCTAGAGACTCATGCTAGGGAGGAGGCGGAGTCTCAGGGAAAGAATCGGCGACCGACACAGTCCCATCCGGCTGCCAAGCGGGCTAAGCTCGCCGATTCGAGATCAGCGAACCAGAAGGCCCGCACTTGTGGCAAGTGTGGCAAGAGTCATGAGGGGGTGTGTAGAGTAAGGTCTTACTACAAGTGTGGCAAGGAGGGGCACATGGCCAAGGATTTCCCCAAGGGGTTTGCAATTTGTTTTAACTACAACCAGACCTGACACCGGAAGTCTATGTGTCCGCAGTTACGAGGGTCAGCTCAGGGAGCTTCTCAGGGATCTGTCCCTGCTGCTGTTCGAGCTACGGAGAGTCGACCGGTGAAGGCCGAGGCGCCGAACGCTCGCGGGAGAGCCTTCCAGTTGACAGCGGAGGAGGTCCGCGCAACACCCGATGTTGTGGCTGGTATGTATTCTTTCTTCTGTTTATTTTGAGTTTGTGGTGTTATGCTTATGTTGTTATATGCGTAGGTACATTTCTTGTGTGTTCTGTACCTTCTTTGGTGTTATTTGACTCGGGTGCGAGTCGGTCTTTTGTTTCGTTAGCCTTTAGTCAGCACATTGGTATTCGTCGAGAAGCGTTGAGTCAACCATTGCGAGTTTCCATAGCTGACGAGAGAACAGTGTATGCCACTGATGTGATTTGAGGATGTGTACTCGAGATCTTAGGCGTTGAGTTTCCGATTGATTTGGTCCCGATTGCTGTGGGAGATGTTTGTATCATCGTGGGCATGGACTGGTTAAGCAGATTTGGAGCGGTTATCGACTGCGAATGACAGTTGGTGACCATACGAGACCCTAGTAGGGGAGTTCTTACGATTTATGGTGAGGGTAACCATTATAGGTCAGCATTTTGTTCAGCCTCGAGGGCGAGGCAGAGTCTACAGTAAGGCTGTAGTGGGTTTGTGGCTTATGTGGTGGATACAAGGGTAGGTGCAGAGAGACTAAGGTCGGTCGATGAGGTTCCGATAGTGCATGAGTTCCTGGATGTTTTCCCCGAGGAGTTTCCGGGTGTGCCTCCCGAGAGGCAGGTGGAGTTCCATATCGATTTGGTTCCGGGGCAACGCCTATCTCCAAGGCACCCTATCGCCTTTCACCTCAAGAGATGCAGGAGTTATCCTTGCAGCTTCAGGAGTTGCTGGGAAAGGGGTTTATACGGCCGAGTAGCTCGCCGTGGGGAGCGTCGATCCTTTTTGTCAAGAAAAAGGATGGTTCACATCGGATGTGCATTGATTACCGGGAGTTGAACAAGCTGACGGTCAAAAACCGTTACCCCTTACCGAGGATCGACGATTTGTTCGATCAGTTGCAGGGAGCGTCTTGGTTCTCCACGATTGATTTGAGGTCTGGATATCATCATATGAGTGTGCGTGATGAGGATATCCAAAAGACAGCGTTTAGGACTCGTTATGGGCATTACGAGTTTGTGGTGATGCCTTTCGGGCTCACCAATGCACTGGCAGCGTTCATGGATCTCACGAACAGGGGGTGCAGGCCGATGTTTGATCGTTCGGTGATCGTGTTCATTGATGATATATTGGTGTATTCGAGATCCAGAGAGCATCATGAGAAGCATTTGAGGGAGATCCTCGGAGTTCTGAGATAGGAGAGGCTTTATGCCAAATTCTCCAAGTGTGATTTCTGGTTACGAGAGGTCTAGTTTCCAGGAAACCTCGTCAACCAGAATGGGATATTGGTCGATCCGACCAAGATTGAGGCGGTGATGAGTTAGGGGGTGCCGAGATCCCCTTCGGAGATCAGGAGTTTCCTGGGGTTGGCTGGTTATTATCGGAGATTCATCCAGGATTTCTCTAGGATTGTTGTTCCTCTCACCAAACTAACCTGGAAAGGCGTGACTTTCAGTTGGGGCTCGGAGCAGCAGGCCTCATTCGAAACACTTCGCTAAAGATTATGCGAAGCCCCAGTGTTGGCCCTTCCGAAGGGAATGGAGGACTTTGTGGTATATTATGACGCGTCGATATCGGGATTGGGTGTGGTGCTGATGCAGAGAGGGCATGTGATAGCATATGCATCGAGGCAGCTGAAGCCTCATGAGACGAGGTATCCTACTTAGGATCTGGAGTTGGGGGATGTGATGTTCGCCCTTAAGATCTGGCGTCACTATTTGTATGGGGTTCGGTGTACCATATACACGGACCACAAGAGCTTGAAGTATCTGATGGATCAGCCCAACTTGAACATGCGTCAGAGGATATGGTTGGATGTGGTAAAGGATTATGGGTGTGAGATCCTATACCACCCGGGCAAGGCTAACGTGGTAGCCGATGCCTTGAGTTGCAGGGCAGAGAGTGCCCCTTTGTGAGATGTTTGTCTGAGGTTGACAGTGATGACTCCGGTGTTGGACACCATTCGGGAGGCCTAGGTAGAGGCCATGAGACCGGAGAAACGCAATCGGTAGCGGGTGATTGGACAGATATCTGAGTTCATTGCCGATAACTGGGGGCTTATGACCTTCCAGGGTCGGATTTGGGTGCCATTTGAGGGGGGACCACGTGCCATTTTGATGGAGGAGGCGCACAGGTCGAAGTTTTCGATCCATCCCGGGGCCACTAAGATGTATTTGGACCTGAAAAGAGACTATTGGTGGCCCTGTATGAAGAAGGATGTGGCGTGGTTTGTAGAGAGGTGCTTGACCTGTCGCAGGGTTAAGGCCGAGCACTAGTGTCCACATGGCAAGTTGCAGCCGCTTGAGGTTCCCCAGTGGAAGTGGGAACATATTTCCATGGCTTTATCACCAAATTGTCGAGGACTGCCAGAGGCGTCGATGAAATTTGGGTGATCGTCGAGTGGCTGACAAAGAGCGCTCATTTTCTTGCTATCAGCGAGAGATCTTCTGCGGAGAGGTGGCAGAGGTGTATGTGAGGAAGGTGGTATCATGACATGGTGTACCGATCTCGATTGTGTCAGATCGAGATGTGCATTTCACTTCCAGATTCTGGAAAAAGTTCCATGAGGAGTTGGGTACTAGGCTGCATTTCAGTACCACTTACCACCCACAGATGTACAGACAGAGTGAGTGGACGATTCAGACACTGGAGAACATGCTTCGGGCTTGTGTGTTGGATTTCGAAGGGAGTTGGGACACGTATTTGCCTTTGGCTGAGTTTTCCTATAACAACAGCCACCATTCGAGCATTGGTATGCCTCCCTTCGAGTTGTTGTATGGGAGGAAGTGTCGAACTCCCATCTATTGGGGAGAGGTAGGACAACGAGTGATGGGTAGCACGGAGATAGTACTTCAGATGACTGAGCAGATACAGCAAGTCAGGCAGAGGTTACTGAGGACTCAGAGTCGTCAGAAGAGCTACGCAGATAGGCGTCGCTCAGAGCTCGAGTTCCAGGTTGGTGATTTCATTCTCCTGAAGGTGTCACCTTGGAAAGGTGTGATCCAGTTCAGGAAGAGAGGCAAGTTGGGGCCTCGGTATATTGGTCCATTCTAGGTGATTGCGAGGGTTGGCAGGGTAGCGTATCGTTTGGAGTTACCTGCGGAGTTGAGTCAGATTCATGATACCTTCCACGTGTCTCAGTTGAGGAAGTGTATTGTCGATGAATCGGCGGTGGTACCGTTAGAGGATATTCAGGTGGATGCGAGCCTGAATTATGTTGAAAGGCAAATTGCGATTCGGGATCGGAGAATCAAGGTTTTGAGAAACAAGGAGGTTTCCTTGGTGCAGGTTCAGTGGCAACATCGGAAGGGATCCGAGCTGACATGGGAACCAGAGATTGAGATGTGTGAGCAGTATCCAGAGTTATTTGCAGAGCGAGACTTCGAGGGCGAAGTCTAATTCTAGTGGGGGAGAATTGTAACATCCTGAGTTCGGGTATGTTAGTTTAATTATTTATTTATTGTTTTCTTGAGGAACTCGACGAGTTGATGCCTCAACTCGTCGAGTAGAGTCTGATCTATTTGCGCATTTTTGCGAATGGACTCGACGAGTCAGGACCTGACTCGCCGAGTCGGTGCTGATTAGGAAAACACTAATCCCCCGATTTGGAAGCCTATTTAAGGACCTTTATGGCCTTCATTTGCGGCTACCTTGTTCCAGAGAAACCCTAGAGAGCTGAGATAGTGAGTTTGAGGGCAATAGGAGGCCATTTCTTCATCTTTTTTGTGTGCTTTTGCTTGAAGGAAGTGAGGAGCACAAATCTAGAGTGTGAAAGGGACTAGATCTGAGCCAATCATCTCGTGATATCTTTGGATGTATAATCCTTTCCATTTCGTGTTATATTGATGGACTTCTTGATTTTAGGGTTTTTACCCTCATTTTATGGAAGATCTAGTGAGTATGAGGTCCTATTTGGGATTATGACATCAGATCTAGACCATGATAGGTCCCTAGAGTCATTACCTTCTAGCTTTTTGCAAGTAAATAAGCAATTGGAGACTAGGTTGCCATTTCTAGTGTCATTTCTCCATTTGAGGCTTGAATCGGGTTGCATGCACGTAAAGGTTGCACCTTTATGTGACTTTTGAGTGTTTAAGGGTTAGATCTATGATATGATTTGGCTAAGCAGATCTGACCTCAGAAGGTTGTTTGAGCAAGTCAATGGAGGAAACTCGCCGAGTCCATATGTAGACTCGACGAGTCGGACGGGGTTGCCTCGGGGTCTGACTCTAGTGGTGACCCAGTGAGTTGAGGGGTGACTCAGTGAGTCGAGTGAGGCTTAGAAAAGGAAGAGTCTGTGGGGACGATGGGACTCGCCGAGTCTTCGTATGCACTCGGCGAGTCCGATCAAAATGGATAGTTAACTTTTGGGTTGACTTTTACGGTTTGTCAACAAATGGGTCGTGGGCCTGTAGAGGGGTAGAATGGTCTTTTACCCTTCTAGGGATTTGCATGAGAGAATATCCAAATTGTAAAGAGACATTTATTTAGTGAAATTTATTATTATGACTAGGCGGAGGCTAGGGCAGTATTCTGATATCGAGATTTTACCGAGATTCCCGAGGTGAGTCTTCTCACCATACTTTACCTAGAGTGGTAATTAGAGCTATGTGACAGTGTACCTTGTATGCTATTTATGTGTTGTGATCCTATGTGATATTTGATATGCATGATTCAGAGTTTAAAGAGTTAGGACCAGTGGGTCCACAGAGTTATGGGACCAAGAGGGTCCCACAGAGATATTCGACCAGAGGGTCATTAGAGTTACAACCTTGAGTGGCTGATATGTGTTTATGTGGTATTTTGGGGAACTCACTAAGTATTTATGCTTTAAGAGTTTTTTGTATGTGTTTCAGGTACTAGTGATGATCGCGGGAAGGCGCTGGCTTAATCCGTACACACTCATGGAGCTTTTGTTATATGATTTTGGGATATGTTTTTCTATGATGACAGTGGATACATTATGTTTATTATTATTTTATAAATGAAAGTATGTTTTAAAATTGTGAATTTTTTTTTTTAAAATTTGGGTGTTACATTATGTCACATGGTTTTTTTCTTATTATTTTCCTTGTTTTTCCCACATGTCACGTCATTTTGTTTTTCCATTTTATTAAATTTAACATAATATTTAAATGTAATAATAAATGCATATTAATTTCATTAATTAACTTTCCTTTTAATTTCAAAATTATTAAACTAAAGTCTCATTAGTTTTCTTTGTTTATTTTATCTAAATTATTTGTTTAAATGTAAAAGAAAAAAATATTTCCTCGTCAATAAGTGAAAACAATTTTATCACTTGTCATCTTCTAATGTATTATATAACTAATTTATAACCCGTGAGAATCACGGTTACAAAATTAATTAAAATTTCATTGTAAAAATTCAAAATTGTTAATCAATTATTTTAAGTAAATTATTAATTAAGAGATATTTTTATTAGTTATGTAAAATTATATTCGTTGATTCAAATAAATATGTGAAATTAATTTTTAATTTATATCGGATAACTTTTATTTGAGAACTAATTTAAACAATAATATAAAATTTAAAATGGAAAACGGAAAATAAATAGATTGACAAATAACATCACATTAATCAGGAGGTCTAATAAATTTGAAATGAAGAATTAATTGATTGACAAGTGGCATCATATTAATTAGGATGTCTAATATGGTGACACATGACAAAACAACTACTCTTTTATTAGTATAGGGATATGAATTTTTCTTATTATTTTATTTTTTTCCACATGTTATTTTATGGTTTTTTCTATTTTATTAAATTTCACATAATATTTAAATGTAATAAGAAATGCATATTAATTTTATTAATGGACTTTCCTTTTAATTTCCAAATTATTAAGCTAAAGTCTCTTTAGCTTATTTGTTTATTTATCTAAATTATTTGTTTAAATTTAAAAGAAAAAAGACATTTTAATTTTAATAATTCAACATTTTTCTTATTGTTTTTAAATTTAATTTTATTTAAATAAACTCGTAAAATACACATTTAGTTTTGGATATATATACTTTAACTTTCCGTTTGCAACGCCAGGTGTGGTAAGGAGGTTTAAAGGATTTATATAATCGAAACAACACGATCATCGTCATATTATAGTGGTCGACTTAGGTGTTGACAACGAGCAATGTTTCGACCCGAAGCTTTCGGTGATACAACTAAGATGCCTTTTCAACCGAGTCTTGGGCTACTCTTTTCCTTTTATAAAATATTCTATTTTCATTCATTACTCTCTTTTAAAATCACGATTATTATATTAGAAGTTAATATAAATGAACAAATAAAGGATAGGCAATGACTCATAGAATTTGACTTTTTCGGTAAAACGTATATTCTATTGATTATTAAATATTGAAATGTTGCATAATTGATGTTTCGGCCACAACTTGCCTTGTTTTAAATTTTTATACAATATTTTATTATTGAATAAGTATACGTATATATTATATTTAACTACGTATGCTTGTCTTTTCAGATTCGATTTCTTGCTAATAAACCCAATGCATACTAAAACAAATAATTTGACTTTATTGCTTAATTAAACAGTTACATAAGCTTTCATATAAAAAACCAAATGGGTTGTATGGGATTGGGACTCCTCCACCCACAATTACTAGAATATAATTGTGTATTTGAGTTTATATAAAGAGGTCATTTTGAGAAGCCTTTGGTTATAAAAATCTGTAATGGGTATCTGCATATCCCGAGCATCTCCAGAGATTCATGAGATTGACTATGGCCATGACAACATCATATATTACCAACATACCCCTTCTGATAAAAGAATTGGCTCCATCCATACACATCAAGGATCCAAAGGATTCAACCAAGATGCTGCCATTCTTTACCAGGTTTGCTATCTCGCTCCTTGTGATTCAACCATTTTCCTTCTATAGATCGTATGTGCCAAATCTGATCAATGGGTATATATATATCACAATTTTTTATTTTAAATGATGATATGATTGTTGATGAAGGACTATGGAATGGAAGATGGAGCATTTGGTGGGGTGTTTGATGGCCATGGAAGGAATGGTCAAATAGTGAGTAAATTTGTGAGAAATAAGTTGCCATCATTGATCATTAACGAAAGGAATTCCAGCATAGCAAAGGGGAAAACAGTAATTGAAGATGATGAGAATGAGTCCAAAGATTTCCAGATTTGGAGAGATGCATGTTTTGGTGCCTTCAAAGTCATGGACAAGGAGATTAAGGTTATCGAGCATGTAGATTGTTCCTGTAGCGGCACAACCGCTGTTATTGTTATCAAACAGGTACCACATGTCTCCTATTATCCATGCATATAGTTGATCTTCTAATAAATTAATCTGTGTCTCTAATGAACCATTTCTAGCAGTGAACCAACTGAGCTGTTTGGTTTGACACTTGACAGGGTGAAGATCTGGTTATTGCTAATCTTGGTGATTCGAGAGCAGTGCTAGGAACAATTGCTGAAAATGGAATTACGCCTGTGCAATTGACCATTGATCTCAAACCAAGTGTACCTTGTAAGTGTTTATACTATATGATTATTCTGAGATCGTTTGTTTTTATATGAAGTAACGATTAAACTTTTGAGCAGCTGAAGCAGATCGAATAAGGAAGTCAAATGGTAGGGTGATGGCGCTAAGAGAAGAACCACATATAGATCGAGTGTGGTTACCACATCATGACTCACCGGGGCTTGCCATGTCTCGCGCTTTTGGGGATTTTGTACTAAAAAGTCATGGGATTATTGCGGTTCCTGATGTCTCTTATCACCGATTGACCCCCAAGGATCAGTTTCTTGTTCTTGCAAGCGACGGGGTAAGTCACATGTTGAAGCTAAAACCGAACTAACTAACTAACTAACACCCAAAAACTACGGTTTGATTCTTTTGTTTTAAACTAAAAATCGAACATCACTTGAAGTTCCTTACTTGATGATTTATTTAATATCATTACACGCCAATTTGTTATATATATATATATATATATATATATATATATATATATATATATATATATATATATATATATATATATATATATATATATATATATATATATATATATATATATATATATATATATATATATATATATATATATATATATGAATGTCTAAAATTTTCTTGCTATTGTATATTACAAAATTCAACACTTTACTATTCTTTCATTGATTTTGGCCTCAACAAATTGTTATATTTATTTCTTTATGCAACCCAAAAGTTGAAAACTCAAAATCCCCGGAAAAGGACCCAAATGAACTCAAGAAACCGGAAAGGGAAACTGAAAATATTGGTTTTTAAGGCTAATTAAAAAACTGAATCTTTTCCATTTTGATTTTGATTCAAGGCAAAAACCAAACTCAATAAAAATGTGCTCATCATATTGAATACTTGCCAGTTGCCGGTCTCATCATGATGTGTAAATAAAACAGAGTAGTTTTGGACCACTAACTAATAAAACGTGTGTGGTTTTATACATTTTATTTGGTACATCCATACAAATTTATTGACCCGAAAAAACATTTATCAGGTGTGGGATGTGCTTAGCAACAACACAGTAGCATCAATCGTGTGGTCAGCAGATAGTGAAGAATCAGCCGCAAAAGCAGTTGTTGTAGCAGCAACTGCTGCCTGGAAACAAAAGTTCCCTTCGTCAAAAAGGGACGACTGCACCGCAATATGTTTCTTTTTACAAAAAGAACCCTCATCAAAACTAGTATAGAATACGACAAGTATACTTCTTTTTACTTGAACTTGTATGATCACTCAAAACTTGTTGGTGGTTCAACACAAATTAAGACAAGTATATTTTTACAAGCTTCTGGTTTTTTAGTATATATTTTAATACAAGCTTCTGGTTTTCATTCATGTTTGTTGTTGAGGTAAAGAAACGACCAGAGTGAGGTATGTGAATATGTTATCTCCCTCTCTCAGAGAGAAAGAATCTTAACTATTTACACATATAAACAAAAGAGCGTGTATGAAAGAACTGACTAACAGAATATAACTAACTCATGTATACAATGACAATAATGTGGCGTTAGACTATTATTACAAGTGATCATCACTCTACCATTTCAAAAGTGCAGACAATTCATGGTCACATCACAATCACTCCATACCGGTTCCTATATTTTTCTTTTTTTGAAATTGTCACTATTCCACCTCACCAATATCATATTATTTTATTTATTTATTTTAATAGAAAATCTATGTAAATTTATTTTCAATAAATTAAATAAAAATACATAAAAATTAAAAGTAAATGTACATTAATTTAAAAACCTACATTGATAAAAACTAAAATTTAAAATGCATTAATTAAAAAAATAACATTAATATAACTAAAAAGTTACATAAAAATTAAAAAACATCTAAATGAAACTTAAATAAGAAATATTAAATGTTATGTTTTACGTTAATTTTATCTTTCATTTTGTTGACTCCCTCGAGATCTCTTGCCGGAATATTTCGATTCGGCTCCATGTTCAACATTTGCATATCGTCCATCATTTGTTGATTCATAGTCATTTTAGTTTGTTCCAAAGTGATTTTTCCTTTTTGTTAGAAATTCTTATTAACATATTCGTAATGTATATCGGGTTTTGATGCAAGCTTATCCGTGACAATTTCGGTGATGTTTTTAGTTGATGATGATACCTCTCATCTAGCCTTATCTCTTCTAATCGGTCGCTTCAATGTTACCTCCGGTGGAGACTCCTCATACTCTTCATTGACATCGACTCTTCAACCGACATTTGTTTATACTATTCTCAATCATTTCGATTCACTAGATTGCGAAGTCGAATCTAGTTTAAGGACCCACTTTGGCCCCTATGATATATATTCCATGTTTTTTGATGGGTAAGTGTTTCCCTTTGTGTTTTTATAACTTTCAAGTGTCGTACCCAAAATGTTGAAATCGTTTGTACCACTAGCATGCATAATTTAAAGATTATTAAATATGTCATTAAAGCTTGTGCAATCTTGCCTCAACTTGCGTCATTTTCTGTTTATGTCGTCGTAGCTCCGGTATATGCATTTTTGCATTATATTATTAAATAAATTGTGTTAAAACTTGCTCCCAAAAAGTTGTTGAAGATTTATTGCTTCTTTTTTTAAGAATTGTCGGATACCAAAATCCAAGCTTACGACAAAGTCGTTTCCTTTCTTCATTCCACTTTTGTCATCTTCTGTTGAGAACCATCGTTTTATTTTTCTTTCTTGGTACGTTTTTTTCGTCTCTTGAGTATATGCAACAATTATGTCATCGTCGTCAGAAATTTGAGTATTAGAAGGTTGTGGTCGAGAATGTTGTGGTTAAGAAGGTTGTGGTTGGTATTGGAATGGTTTTTGTTGATATTGATTGGGGTTGGGTTGTGGGTAAATTTATTGGCATAAAGATTTTGAAGAGAATTGTAATCAAGATTTAGAAAGCAATCATGATTATATGAATGAAAATTAAGAACACAAGAAGTAACTATTAATTAGATCTTATATTGATGAAGAAACTGATTACAGACTTAAGCAGAGAGAACTTGCGAATGATTAATGAATCACTCGTGTATTCGATGTCTCTACTTCTAACCTCAGTCCCTATTTATAGGAAACCTGAGTGTACAAAAAATATACTAACTCCTGAACTATACGCTTCGCACAAATGAAGACTTAGTAAAATAACTAACATGCAAAACTAAAGAAAACAAGCACTTCGACTTTTACAATATCTAGACTCTACATTCTCCCCCTTTGTAAACAGTCGAAGCTATTCAGTTTGTGAGATTCTGAACAGCTGAGTGCAATGTTCTTCGGATTTCAGAATACCAAGTGATTATCTTTTTAAGCTCCTTCCTGTCTCCTTCATTATTCTTCGTGCAATTATTCATACGAATACTGAAATTCGTATATTGCGAAGTGGTGTATCTTTCTATCTCTGAGACTTTAAACAAAAACCTCTTAGGCTTCCCCTTTGTATCTTTGCCTGCGAAAACCATGCCAAAAGGTTTAAGGCATATTTCTCCATCTGCATACTTCTTTAATTCTGTTTGAGGCAAAGTTGATTCCCAAGAGCCTGTAACTTTTCTTCCAACGCCTGATGCAAGTTCTTCATCAGTCAATGCCAAGCAATCATAGTAGTTATCTATGAATATCTTGATATGTGCGAAACCAAATCTAAACACATCAGTATCATATCCTTTTAGCTTGTTTTCTTCCATGTCTTAAAGGATAAATGCCACTTGAATGAGATCATTTAGATTCATCAAGGGAAAATCAGCAATGGTAAAATCAAATGCCTTGTCATCTACACGAACCATGAAATATCGAAAGTTTTGAAGCATGTTCTCGAACATTACATCCTTCTTGATTGTTAGAGCTTTCTTGATTTTCATTAAAGACCAAACTTCCTCTTGATCCTTCGCAAGTACAGCATGAAATCTGATCTTCAAGTAAGTGTATTCATCAGCATTTTCAAAATTTTCACTGATCTTGTACTGCGCCGTAATAAACATCATTTCGTTTATTGGAAAATCAAGTTGGCATCTGTCTGAATTCGCAACATCATAACTTCTTCTAGGCTTTTTCTCAAACTCGTACAAGTGATTCCCCAAGACTTTGGATTCAATGGTTTCAAATGAGTACAACTTCGCAGGATCACCCTTGTTCAAAGTTGGTGGGTCACTTGCTCTTTGCCTTAGTATGCTCTAAATTTAACTTTATTTTTCCATTTCAGCTTCAACCTCAGCTTTCTTTTCTTCTTTTAACTTTTCAATAACCACCTCTTTGCCTTTTCCAGTATTCATTGTTTGAGGTTTCGCACTTGAACTCCCTCCTTCTATTGAACCAATTGTAATTCCCTTAGAAATTGGCTACGTTGTTACTATTGTTGAAGGAATTGGTTTCGTGATTACAGGCAAAGTTGTTTTAAGCTGAGTTGAATGTATCTTCCCAACAATTTTCGCATCCTCTCCTTTATTTCCTTTTATTTCTCCCCCTTGCACCCCTGTGAAAGCAGGCGGGGCATTCTTCGGTAAGACGGAAGTAAAATTAGTAATTGGGGCCAACACCTTCTGAATAGCTTGCTCCAAAGTGTTGACTTTAAGCGTTAAAAATTCCGGAGTAAGAATTGATTTTTGAGAAGGTTGCGAAACACAACTTTTTAATTCAGTCACCAACTGAATTAATTTTGAAAACTGCTCCTTATTTTCTTGATGCTTGGCTTCGATAATTTGAGTAGACGGTTGATAATCAGTAGCAAGATTGGTAAGTGCTTCAGCAACAATATCAACACGTTTTTGTACATCCAAATTTTGCGAATTAAGCTCTTGAAGCTCCTTTTCAATTTCTTTCTTTAACTCCTCAATTTTTAAGTTAACATCTTCCCTAACCTTCTTCACATCTTGTACAAAAAGAACATGTCGTTCTTTTGTAACAATTTGCAAATCTTTTATAACGCCATCAAAGGATTTGTCACACCCCCAAACCTGAACGGCGGAAACGTTCGAGGGCGGATGACTTCATGTGGTAACGTAACAATTGAATACATAGTAAAGAAAGCAATACAACCATCATATATATAATTGAAAGTTTACATTTTTCAAAAAGTTACATGTTCAAAACCAATTACAATATGATGTCAAAATAAGAGATTAAACTGGCGCCGCATCATCCCTTCATCAAAAGCATAATGATACCTGAAATTACTGATTCCCTGGGACATACAAGTAATTTTGAAAGAGTAGATTAGCATTTAAGCTGGTGAGTTTCATAAGTATTTAAATGACAATGTTTGTATGAAATGAAATGTTTTGTCCTTGGTTGTGTTGTGTTTAGAAAATCCTATATTTTCTACTAGTATAAAAGTAGCCTTCTCTCAAGCCCAATGTTTGTTTCTAAAATGTATGTAAGTGTAAAATAACCAATGTGTTTGAAAACCTTGTAAATCAATGCATTTTGAATACCCCATGTGAGTTTTATAACCATACTATTGACTCGGAATGCCTATACACAACGTTCTTCAGGCGTTGGAATGTTATGACGTTTGTCAACCCAAATGGTGGACTGTAGCTAACAGTCACGGCGTGGGTTGTCAAGCCCATATAGATCTATACACAAACACCATGCCCCCCCCCCTCCAAGAGATTCTGGTATATAATACAGGACTTGAAATGTGTACTCGAACGTACGTGAAGTTAATGTCTCAGAAAACCCTGGTATAAAAACAGATTTACGTGTTAAAATGTTCGTTTGTTCCAGTATATGAAAGTGACTTCTTGAAAATCATGTTTCTAGTATGTAAAAGTTAGCAATATCTTCGTAAAACTATACCTATTATAGTTTTCTAAAAGTGTGACTTGTTAGTTTAGAAAAATGCCTAGAAAAGGAATCACATTTTATAACTGTATAGATTTTTGTAAAGCCCAAGATAGACAAGTATACATATAATCTAAGAAAATGTTTAGTTTATACATGCATTACAACAATTTATATTTTCAAAGATAGGATTCCATTGTAATATATTTTGTATACAAGAGTTCCCTATAAAGTTTATAAATCACATATGATTCTACTTAATAAAAGTGTATAAAAATCTTTATATATAACACCCGATAGTAGTCGTGTGTTTTACTTGTATTTCCCCCCCCCCCCCCCCCCTTAGAAAGCATATAAAAGCATTTGGAATAATTAAAAAAAGGTTAATAAAGGGGTATGAACTCACTTGAAAGTTTGAAGATAGCGAGATGGAAAACCGGGCAGAGCTTCGTCTCGGGAAACGGATTTTTCTCGGGATTCTTGGGAATCTCGGGAGTAAAATCGACCCTCGGGACTTGAGCAAAAAGACCAGAGCTTCGGGGTAGTGTGGGGACGGAAAACGAGGCAAAACGCAAGAAAATAGAGAGAGAATGATCAAAATTTCCGGGAACCCTCGCATTTCTATTTATAGGGGGCTGAACCGCCTCGGTACGCGGGGCGTACGCTCGTACGCAGCGCGTACTCGTACGTCATGCATGACCGAGTCCTCGACTGCCTCGTCTTCGAATGGGACGGAAAGGGGGTAGCTTCGCATAGGGGCGACGTGGACGGACCGAGACCAAGGCCCTCGCGTACGTGGGGCGTACGAGGTTACGCGACGTGTAACTCGGATGAGGACGCTGACTCCTCCTTCGGATATTACCGGATTTTGAATTAAATTTATATATAATTTATTTAATAAACTTCAAAAAATCATATCTTCTTCATACGAACTCCGTTTTCAATGGTCTTTATATCCACGCGTAGGTGAGACTACGCTCTACAATTTTCGTTTAGACTCCGTTGGCAAATTCTGAAATTATTTTTATTATTTATTTATAAAATGACGTGATTAAGGAATTTCTTTAAAAATTCATAACTTCTTTATCTGGCGTCGGTTTTTGCCAGACTTTTCACCGCTGAAATACCATTGTCGAGACCTTCGATTCTCGTTTAGGTCATTCCGGCCAAAAGTCGCGCGATCTCCGATTCGAGTTTTTAGCTGTCTGCTGCTAAGCCGAACTTGGAAAAATCTTAACTTCAATATACGAAGCCGGATTTGGGCATTATTTTTACGTACAATCCCGGTTTAATGATATTAAACATAGTAGGTAGTTAAATAGAAACTTTTTGGACATTTTATTATCAAAGTTAATTTCTTTAACTCAAAAGTGGTTACAATACTTGACTTATTAGGCCATTACAAAGAGTTGAAATATCGGGTTGTCACATCATCCCCCCGTTAGAGGGAATTTCGTCCCGAAATTTAAAGTAGTAAAGATACTAGTGAGCATGAAAGAGATGAGGGTACTTTTGTTTCTTCTGATCTTCGCGTTCCCATGTGATTTCAGGTCCCCGCTTGGCGTTCCTGCGAACCTTCACGATGGGTATGCGACTTTGTTTTGTTTGCATGACCTCTCGGTCCATGATTTCTACCGGTGGAATTACAAGAGTCTCATCGGACAGAGTTGAGGCTCTTGTTGATCTCGATCTCGTCGAGTGGAATAACAAGAGTGGAACGACACAAAGTTGAGGCTCTCGTTGATCTCGATCTCGTCGAGTGGAATAATAAGAGTCTCATCGGACATACACTTTTTCAAGTTCGAGACGTGGAAGGTTGGATGTATGTTACTAAGATCACGCGGTAGGTTAAGCTTGTAAGCCACAGGGTCGATTCTGGCAAGAATCTCGAAAGGCCCTATGTATCTTGGATTTGGTTTCCCACGCTTTCCAAAGCGTATTAAACCCTTCCACGGTGAGACCTTTAATAAAACATGGTCTCCTACCTGGAATTCCAAAGGTTTCCTCCTTTGGTCAGCGTAGCTTTTCTGTCGGTCTCTAGAGGCTTTCAATCGTTCACGAATCTGAACGATCTTCTCTGTCGTTTCTCGTATGATTTCCGGACCGATGAGAGTGCTTTCAGGAACTCTTCCTCTAGCTAACTGGGTATCACCGACTTCAGTCCAGCACAGAGGGGATCTGCACTTTCGACCATATAGGGCTTCAAACGGAGCAGCCTTTATGCTTGTATGATAACTATTGTTGTATGAAAATTCGACAAGGGGTAAATGGATATCCCATGCCTTTCCAAAGTCAATCACACAAGCTCTTAGCATATCTTCTAAAGTTTGTATCGTTCTCTCACTTTGCCCGTCTGTTTGTGGGTGGTAGGTTGTACTCATGTCTAGCCTAGTCCCCAGGGAACTTTGTAGTGACTGCCAGAATCTTGAAGTGAATCTACTATCTCTATCGGAGATAATGGATATCGGAACACCATGCAGTCGCACTACTTCCCTTAAGTAAGTTCTTGTAATCTTTTCCATTTTGTCAGTCTCCTTGATGGGTAGGAAATGTGCGGATTTGGTTAATCTGTCGACGATGACCCATATGGTATCGAGTCCACTCGTCGTCTTGGGTAACTTGGTTATGAAGTCCATAGTAATCCGCTCCCATTTCCATTCTGGTATCTCTGGTTGTTGTAGTAATCCTGAAGGTTTCTGATACTCGACCTTAACCTTAGCGCAAGTAAGGTATTTACTTACGAAGGTAGCAATTTCTGCTTTCATTTTAGGCCACCAGCACAGTTTCTTAAGATCCAGATACATTTTATCTGAACCTGGGTGAACGGAATATCTTGAGTTGTGTGCTTCGGTCATGACTATGTTTCTAAAACCACCATGTTTCGGGGTCCAGATTCGGTCCATGAGATAGTAGGCTCCGCCACCCTTGACTTCTAGATTCTTTTCCATTCCTCGCAGGGATTCACCCGCCACATTTTCAGGTTGCAAAGCTTCCATTTTGTGCCGCCTTAATTTGTGTGGATAAGTGGGAATGGATAGTCATAGTCAGAGATTTGACCCTCCGACCAGTGTATTCCTTTCGACTGAGGGCGTCAGCTACCACGTTGGCCTTGCCAGGATGATAACGAATTTCGCACTCGTAGTCATTTAGTAACTCAACCCATCGTCGTTGTCGCATGTTGAGTTCCTTCTGATCGAAAATGTGTTGAAGGCTCTTGTGATCGGTGAAAATAGTACTCTTTGTTCCGTATAAGTAGTGTCTCCAGATCTTCAGAGAAAATACCACTGCTCCTAAATCAAGATCGTGTGTCGTATAGTTCACTTCGTGTGTCTTAAGCTGTCGGGAGGCATAAGCAATAACCTTCCCTCTGCATAAGAACACAACCAAGTCCTTGATTTGACGCATCGCAATACACTACGAAGTCTTCTATCCCTTCGGGGAGGGATAGGATCGGTGCGGTGCACAAGGCCTGTTTTAGCGTCTGGAATGCCTTCTCTTGTTTCGCTACCCAGCCAAAGGCCACGCCTTTCTGGGTTAATGTAGTAAGAGGTTTCGCAATGCTAGAGAAGCTCGTTATGAATCTGCGATAGTAGCAAGAGAGACCTAGAAATTGACGAATTTCTGTAGGTGTCTTTGGTGCCGACCAGTTCTCAATGGCCTTAATTTTGGAGGGGTCCACGTGTATCCCTTTCTCGCTAACAACGTGGCCTAAAAATTCGACTCTTCGAATCCAAAATTCGCATTTAGAGAACTTCGCATAGAGTTTCTCCATTCTCAGTGTTTCTAGGACTTTTCGTAGGTGCTGACTATGCTCTTCCTCACTTCGGGAGTAGACAAGTATATCATTGATAAAGACGATGACGAACTGATCCAAGTAAGGACGGCATACCCTATTCATTAGGTCCATAAATACTGCTGGTGCATTGGTTAATCCGAACGGCATCACTACAAATTCGTAGTGTCCATAACGAGTTCGGAAAGCTGTCTTTGGAATATCCCCCTCTAGAACTCGTAATTGGTGATATCCAGATCGTAGATCTATCTTTGAGAAGTAGTTTGCTCCTTGAAGTTGATCGAATAGGTCGTCAATACGGGGTAGAGGATAACGGTTCTTGACAGTAAGTTTTTTCAGCTCTCTGTAGTCGATGCACATACGGAATGATCCGTCTTTCTTCTTTACAAACAGGACCGGTGCTCCGCAAGGTGAGAAACTTGGTCTTATGAATCCTTTTTGAAGGAGTTCATTAAGTTGACTGGAAAGTTCCTACATCTCTGCTGGTGCGAGACGATAAGGTGACTTCGCTACTGGGGTAGCCCCTGGAACTAAGTCGATTCTGAATTCGACTTAGCGTTGTGGTGGTAATCCTGGTAGTTCTTCTGGAAAGATATCGGGAAAGTCGCATACTACTGAAATGTTCTTGATGACCTTCAGTTCTTGACTTGTATCAACGATGTGCGCTAGGAATGCTCGACAATCCTTCCGCAAGCACTTTCAAGCTTGGATGCACGAAATGATGCGAAGGTTTGTACTTGATTTGTCGCCGTAGATAACTAATGTTTCGTTGTTAGGGAGATTAAGACGGACTGCTTTCTCAAAGCACATGATGTCGGCGCGAAGAAGACTCAACCAATCCATGCCGACTATGACGTCGAAACTTTTAATTTGGACCGGCATGAGATTGATTGGAAAAAAATGGCCGTCTAAAGTTAACGTACAACCCATGTATATGCAGTTAGTGTTTTCGGTTTCATTGGCCATCTCTACAGTGAATGATTTTTCTAACTTGCTAGGTTTAGGTTTAAGTGAATGAATAAAGTTTTGACTCACGAAGCTTCTCTCCGCTCCACTATCAAATAATATGCATGCATATGAATTATCGAGATGGAACGTACCAGCAACTACAGTTGGGTCAGCGACAGATTCGTCGTGGCCTATCGCCAAAACTCGTCCCATACCGCCGGTGCCTGCTGCCTTAGGGTAGTTCCTCTTGTAGTGGCCCACCTCGCCACAACCGTAGCAAGTCTGGCATACACCTGCACTGGGAACTTGAGTGATCAGCTTTGTGGGGTCCTTGCAGAAACGGGTTGTGTGTCCCTTTCTATTGCAGTTGGCGCACTGCATTTCCCGACAAGGTCCATGGTGGTGGTAAGTGCATTTGGTGCACTTTGGAAGGTTACCTACATAAGGCTTTGTGGGGTACGATTTGTAGGGACTGTAGTAGGTACAATGGCAGCATTCACCTAAACCAGTTGTTTTTTTGCGGATTCTTGGGAAGACCCACCCTTCCCTTTTTCCATACTCTCTTCCTGTTGTTGTTGTTGTTGTTGTTGTTGTTGTTGTTGTTTCCTTTCTATGGTTCTGGTGCAGAAACGGTTGAGTTCTGATGACCTCCGTAGTCAATCAGAGATTGTGCCAGTTCCTTAGCACTTTCAAAGGTGTCAGGTTTGGAAGCTAACACGCTTGATGGTATTTGGGGCGTCAGTCCCCAGATGTACCTTTCTATTTTCTTGCTCTCGGGAGCAATCATATCTGGGCAAAGGATTGCCAGATCGCAGAATCTGTTGGTATAAGTTGCGATGTCGGTACCAACCATTTCGAGAGTCCATAGTTCATGTTCGAGCTTTTGAATCTCTCCCCGTGGGCAGTATTCTCTCATCATCATGGCTTTTAGGCTCTCACAGCTTATGGAGTTTGCCACTATCAGGGTAAGTACTTTAACGTGGCTATTCCACCAAGTTAAAGCTCTATCAATAAGGGTGAAAGTTGCAAATTTGACTTTGTTGTGCTCGGGACAGGAGCAGATTTCAAAGACTGACTCTGTCCTTTCAATCCACTATCTCAGGGCTATCACACCACCAGATCCATAAAACATCTGGGGCTTGGCATTAGTAAAGTCCTTATAGGTGCATTCTCGGGGTGGTCCATGACTCTCGCCAAGGTTGGACGGGTGTGTGCCAGATCCTGAGCCATTAGTACTCGAGTTATTGATCTGTGACATGGCAGCTGCTACCGCTGCAGTGACTGCTGCTTGGAACATAACAGCATCAAATTGAGGTGGTGGAGGTGGTGGTGGTACAGGTGCTTCCCCACCGTTGCTTCGCCTTGGATTCCTACGCGGAGGCATCCTTCAACTATAGGTTGAAAAGGTAAAGATAAGAATTCCATAGAATAGAAAATTAATGTGTCTCATGAACTAAATTGCTATAGTTCAACAACAGATGCTAGTATGAGTCTTAAAATAGAAGAATGAAAGTTATTTGTAAGACTGAAAGTATGAAACAAGTATTTGGTTTCTCAAAGACTTTTCAAGGTTTGAACGAAATACTCAACGTAGTAATAATAGTGTCACTTATATTAATATAAAAGTTGATACAACGATCATGAAAATTTGACCCCTATAAGGGTCTCCGATTACAAAGTTCGAGAAATTTAAAGACTTTTAGCCGAGGTCCTAAGCTATAACAAAATTTGAGTCTTTGACAAGCACTACTTGCGACGTAGGTTGCACTTGGAGCTTGACTCTGCATCTGATTGCTTCGACTCCATTAGACGCCTATCAAAAGCGGCTTGTTGTTCCCTCAGTTCAGCGAGGGCTGCAATCATTTGTGCTTGGAATGCCTTGGTTTGGAGTTGAGCATTGTCTTGTATCTTGTCCAGCCTACGGATGTCAGAAATGTGAACCTGCACTTCCAAGTTGACATCCCGGAGTCGGCTAGCTTGAACTCCGGACTGATAGGACTGATTGGCTAGCTTACCCACCATTACCGGGAGTGCCCGATCAGCCGAACCTCCACCGCGGACATCATAGAAGTCCCGACACATGCCGTAGGGAGGTCGTAAGTTCTGTTGTTGGCTCCAATGATGGAGGTGACTTCCCCATACGGGAGTCGGTCCTTGAAAGTTCCTTACGAAGACGGGAGGTTGAACGGATGGTGGATCGATCACTTCCGGTTCTGAGTCGGTACCGGAGTCATCATCCACTTCTATGGGTTCCTCGTTCTCTTCGGGATCATCTTCGACCCATCCTCTATTGCCTTGGTTGGGAAAGTAGGGGTCGCCGGGGTGGTGAAATCCATCCATTTGACTGTACGAGAAATAGGGTTATAAGAGTTGAATAAAGTTGAAACTTGCAAAACATGTAAGTTAAACTAGTTTAGGTAGCAAATACTCCTATAGTATTTAAATTCTTGTGTTTGATTCTAGTAACGGTTTGGTAAGTTTTGACTTGTTGATTACTACGATCATTCCTCGATATACGTTGGTCCAATCTCGGGCAAATATAGTTGATCACGCTATATTTGTCCAAAATCTGATTACATATATCGAGTCTTAATCGTAGTGTCAACTTGTCTAAATACTTGTTGTATAGTTAGATATCATGAAAATAATTTATTGTATGCATGTAATTGTACTTAAATGAACTATCAATTTAAGTTAAACGTAACGCTGCTTAAGCGTAAAAAGAAAAAAAATGTTTTGTCAGAGAGTGTTAGTCCCTTAAGCATTTATAGTTTGTATATCATATATGGTTCGATATACTTAGTTCACTATAAGCATTCCTCTGATACCAATCTATCACACCCCCAAACCTGAACAACGGAAACGTTCGAGGGCGGATGACTTCATGTGGTAACGTAACAATTGAATACATAGTAAAGAAAACAATACAACCATCATATATATAATTGAAAGTTTACATTTTTCAAAAAGTTACATGTTCAAAACCAATTACAATATGATGTCAAAATAAGAGATTAAACTGGCGCCGCAGCATCCCTTCATCAAAAGCATAATGATACCTGAAATTACTGATTCCCTGGGACATACAAGTAATTTTGAAAGAGTAGATTAGCATTTAAGCTGGTGAGTTTCATAAGTATTTAAATGACAATGTTTGTATGAAATGAAATGTTTTGTCCTGGTTGTGTTGTGTTTAGAAAATCCTATATTTTCTACTAGTATAAAAGTAGCCTTCTCTCAATCCCAATGTTTGTTTCTAAAATGTATGTAACTGTAAAATAACCAATGTGTTTGAAAACCTTGTAAATCAATGCATTTTGAATACCCCATGTGAGTTTTATAACCATACTATTGACTCGGAATGCCTATACACAACGTTCTTCAGGCGTTGGAATGTTATGACGTTTGTCAACCCAAATGGTGAACTGTAGCTAACAGTCACGGCGTGGGTTGTCAAGCCCATATAGATCTATACACAAACACCATGCTCCCCCTCCAAGAGATTCTGGTATATAATACAGGACTTGAAATGTGTACTCGAACGTACGTGAAGTTAATGTCTCAGAAAACCGTGGTATAAAAACAGATTTACGTGTTAAAATGTTCGTTTGTTCTAGTATATGAAAGTGACTTCTTGAAAATCATGTTTCTAGTATGTAAAAGTTAGCAATATCTTCGTAAAACTATACCTATTATAGTTTTCTAAAAGTGTGACTTGTTTGTTTAGAAAAATGCCTAGAAAAGGAATCACATTTTATAACTGTATAGATTTTTGTAGAGCCTAAGATAGACAAGTATACATATAATCTAAGAAAATGTTTAGTTTATACATGCATTACAACAATTTATATTTTTAAAGATAGGATTCCATTGTAATATATTTTGTATACAAGAGTTCCCTATAAAGTTTATAAATCACATATGATTCTATTTAATAAAAGTGTATAAAAATATTTATATATAACACCCGATAGTAGTCGTGTGTTTTACTTGTATTTCCCCCCCTTAGAAAGCATATAAAAGCATTTGGAATAATTAAAAAGGGTTAATAAAGGGGTATGAACTCACTTGAAAGTTTGAAGATAGCGAGATGGAAAACCGGGCAGAGTTTCGTCTCGAGAAACGGATTTTTCTCGGGATTCTCGGGAATCTCGGGAGTAAAATCGACCCTCGGGACTTGAGCAAAAAGACCAGAGCTTCAGGGTAGTGCGGGCACGGAAAACGAGGCAAAACGCAAGAAAATAGAGAGAGAATGAGCAAAATTTCCGGGAACCCTCGCATTTCTATTTATAGGGGGCTGAACCGCCTCGGTAGGTGGGGCGTACGCTCGTACGCAGCGCGTACTCGTACGTCATGCATGACCGAGTCCACGACTGCCTCGGCTTTGGATGGGATGGAAAGGGGGTAGCTTCGCATAGGGGCGACGTGGACGGACCGAGACCAAGGCCCTCGCGTACGCGGGGCGTACGAGGTTACGCGGCGCGTAACTCGGATGAGGACGCTGACTCCTCCTTCGGATATTACCGGATTTCGAAATTATTTTAAATTTATATTTAATTTATTTAATAAACTTCAAAAAATCATATCTTCTTCAGACGAACTCCGTTTTCGATGGTCTTTATATCCACGCGTAGGTGAGACTACTACAACTTTCGTTTAGACTCCGTTGGCAAATTCCGAAATTATTTTTATTATTTATTTATAAAATGACGTGATTAAGAAATTTCTTTAAAAATTCATAACTTCTTTATCTGACGTCGGTTTTTGCCAGACTTTTCACCGCTGAAATACCATTGTCGAGACCTTCGATTCTCGTTTAGGTCATTCCAGCCAAAAGTCGCTCGATCTCCGATTCGAGTTTTTAGCTGTCTGCTGCTAAGCCGAACTTGGAAAAATCTTTAACTTCAATATACGAAGCCGGATTTGGGCATTCTTTTTACGTACGATCCCGGTTTAATGATATTAAACATAGTAGGTAGTTAAATAGAAACTTTTTGGACATTTTATTATCAAAGTTAATTTCTTTAACTCAAAATTGGTTACAATACTTGACTTATTAGGCCATTACAAAGAGTTGAAATATCGGGTTGTCACAGGATTTTCCTTGAGCTTTAATGCGAAGCTCATTATTCGTATCTAAATCATCAACTTTGGCAGTTATACGTTTCTCTGCGACTTTGATCATGGATTCAACCTCCAAACCAGATATAGATGACTTTGTACCAGAATCAGCTTGTGATTGAATAATTGCATTCAACTTTCGATTCAGGATTTTAAATTGCTTACCTGACATAAGCATATGATCAGGTATTTCCTCCTCCTCTGAATCAAAGTGTAAGGCTTCAAACATTCCTCCAAAACCTCCTCCTTCTGTTTCTTCATCAGACGGAGCTTGCGAAGGTATAGGCTGTGGTGTTTCAGGTGATTGAGATGGAAACAATGTAGTAAAGGGATGTTTTAAAGGATCATCAAATATGGATAATGTGGTTATATATGTATTTGGAAGAGGAAATGGTGGAAATGAAGTAGATAAGTTGATTGGCACTGTAAGTTCAACATTCATGATAGGTGTCCCCGTATCAGATACGTCAACAACCTTATCAGAAATAAGTTCCTCCTCATGAACTGATTTGTTTGTAACAACTTCAAGTGGAATGGATGTGGTAGTGGAAATTTGCGAAGTAATTAGAATAGAAATATTTACCATTGTGGAAATGGAAACAGGTGGAGTCTCTGGAACCACTTCATCATCTGATGCTTCATTGCGAATAATCATCTTCCTTTTCTTGTAGAGCTTGAGTAATATGCTTCGCAACCTCTTGAGCTCTTCTTCTCCTTGAACCAGGAGAAACAGGAGCCGTAACGTCTCTAAACACAGCCCCCTTACTACTCACCTCAGTTTTGCGAATAGTAGGAGAAGTAGTCGTCTGTTGTGATGATTTGCGAAGCTTCTCAACCTCTTCAGCCTTTGACACTTTTGAAGATTCGTGTTTTTCTTACTCTTGAGTCTTCTTCTTCTTCTTTGATGACTCAACACTAACTTCAAGTAACACTACAGTTTGCATATTAGGATCAAAAGTCTTCATGTATCGAACTAACACCTTGTGAGTAGAGGACACTTTGCGAAGCATTGCATCAGGAATTCTTGCGACACTTGTGAAGATATTTTCATCATCTTCAACAACTTTGGTAAACTGGTACAAAGAAAATTATGCAACTTCTCCTCCTTCAGGAACTTGAATGCCTTCTTTTGCGTATACTTTTTCTAAAATCAAACTCCAGTACCTTGCACAAGAAATCCCCTTTTCAACACTTGTGTTTTCTAGGCTTTTGTTGAACTCCTTCCAAAGTTGAGTTCCATAATCGATACTTAAATCATAGTAAAGACCCATAACCATGGCATAAACCTCCATTCATCTCCTATCTAGACCTATACTCCTGTCGGTCAAACATCTTTGAAAGATACCAAATAAGAAATTCCAAATACATGGTAAACTTGATTTCCTGAAATCACTTATCTTTTCAAGAGTGGGTTGATGTCCCATCTCATTGAACATGAAGATAATATGTGAATTGGTTGGTTTGAAGAATGGTGGGTTATGAGGAATGTTTAGGAAGTCAATGAACATGTTCTTGTTAAGACGAACCCTCTTGTTGTTGACCAGATTGAAAGTTATGACATCTGTTTTATAGTTGTATGACGCAGTTGATGCTGCCATTGACAACCAAGTCATAGGAATAGGAAAAGAACTAAACATAGCAGTTGATAATGGTGATCTTTTCAGTGCAACGATCAACATCTTCAATTCTTCTGGGTAGGATGAGACATTAGGATCAACTTGGTAGTTTGTGCTTTGAATCTTCATAAGAGACTGTGAGATAACTTCTTCGGTGTTGGATTGAGTAGCAACCATTGTTATTCTGAGAAATTTCTTAAAAGAAAAATTAGGGCTTTTTGTTCGTCTGAGAAATTTGAATTGAGTAATGATTATCAGAAAAGATTATCCCTTTTATATGTTAATCTCAAAGATGAACCGTTTCCAAAAATAGAGTAGGCTACGTGTTCCTGGAAACTTGCAATCAATAGTCGTTGTAATGATCATGCCCCATAAAGTGCCTTGAAGCTAGGGCCAACGTTTACTGGAGACTGTTCATGAGTACAGCTGTGTGAATAAGGACCCTTCGGTATCGAGGTTGGGCTCTTTAGTTCATGGGATTTTAAACGAAGTCATTTGCCAGACTTGCGAAATCATCAGCCTAAGTTGGTATTACTTAGAACCTCAAGGATTTCGTGAGTGCATGTGAGTCAAAGAAATAAGATTAGAAGCAAGTTGAAATTTTTTTTTTGGAATTATGTGGTGTCAAAATTTATTGACATAAAGCTGTAAACCCCCAGGCAAAGGTTACTTCATTAATTATCAAGAGAGATAATCAACTGCTTGTTTTCCCGTGACATACAATCGAATACTTTTAGAAAAATATCGAAGGGCTTCTTTTATAGGCTTAATATGGTGGTTTGCGAATTGCGTTACATATCATCCTAAACATAAGGTGAGTAATTGTAACTAAAATTACTTGTTTGAACATTGTGTCCAGGAACAAGATTGCTTTGGATTATTTTGAAAAGTGACAAGATTTCAGATATATACTCACTCAGAAACTATATTCAAAGAAAAATTAAGTGCCGGATCCTTTTGGGAAACAAAATTCGTGGGTTTCGAAAATTTGATCAGGATCACTCATAAGAATGAATATAATTTGGAGTATATGAAATATCAGGTATAGAAACAAGTGTTTTCATAAAAATCTGGAACATAGTTCCCCGTCAATTCCTTACTTTGCGAAGATTTTGGGTTTCACTTAATTCGCGGACTCATGAAACAAGATAATTAACACAGAATGATGACATGTCTAAATCACGATTGGTTTGATCAAGTGATCTCTTGGACATGTGTCTTTGTGTGTGCATCGTGTTAAGACATTTTGTGATGAAAAAGATTGGTTATAAGATTGAATATACCTCTGTTATTTGTGGACCAAACAGAAAACTCTTTACTCATATGAGAAGAGTAAGGTAGCTCTTTTGACTAATGCAAATATAAGCCTGATTGGGAAGAAATTTTCATAAGATAATTTCATTAATGCTTTTGTTTTTCACACATAGAGTCATATGAGGCTTGTGTCAACATGCTGCAACATGCTTCTAGGGACATCCTAACTGGTACAAAGTTAAAAGAAATGATACATTCCCATAGAAACATATAAGCATTACCTCTTCACATTATGCTCTTGACTAAAACTAAAAACACACAAAACTTAAAGAACAAAGTTAAAAAGAAAAATATTTTTGTGATTTTGTATTTTTCAAAAATTAAAAATTAAAGACTAAAGAAAAGAAAATCTTTTTGTTGTTTTTAAACTTTTCAAAAATTAGACAAACAAATGAAAATATTTTTGATTTTTCAAGTTTTTCGCAAAGCAGAAAAGAACAATATTAAATTGAACCTTAGTTACCAAATGTGCGAATGTGAAGCAATGCGAAGCCTCTTAACGCATAGTAACTTCTGAATGATTCTGACTCAGAATTGCTGAATGGACCTTTCATTCTTGAGTTATTGATTTTGGCACTGAATTCGCATCGATCATCCCCAAACCTGCTAAAATTCTTACAAATGATTTTTCATCAAGAGGTTTAGTAAAAATATCAGCAAGTTGTTCAGTGGTTTTAACAAAATGTATTTCGATATTCCCATCTTCAACATGATCTTTGATAAAACGACATCGAAGAGAAATGTGTTTTGTCTTTGAGTGTTGTACTGGATTATGAGAAATGAGAATTTCATTTTGAGAATCACAATACAAGGGAATATTTTTCATATTTATAGCCTAATCACGAAGTTGACTCTAAATCCAAATGATTTGTGAAGTGCAAGCAGCAACTGAAATGTATTCAGCTTCAGCAACTGATATATCAACATAAGTTTGCTTCTTCGACTGCCAACTCACCAATTTCCCATCCAATAGTTGACACCCACCACTTGTACTTTTTCTATCCAAAGTACATCCTCCTAGATCAGAATCTGAAAAAGCTTGAATGAAGAATCCCGATTTTGAAGGATACCAAAGTCCTAACGAAATTGTCCCCTTAAGATAGCGAAAAATATTTTTCACTGCAGTTAAATGAGGTTCTTTGGGATTAGCTTGATACCTAGCACAATTACATACTAAAAACATAATATCAGGTCTGCTTGCAGTTAAGTACAATACAGACCCTATCATGCTTCGATAAAGAGTTAAATCAACTACAGGAGTATCTAATGAAGGAGTTAGTCTTGTTCCCACTGCCATTGGTACTCTCAGCTTCATGCTGTTTGTCATTCCAAACTTTTCAAGCAGGTTCTTTGTGTATTTTTCTTGCTTGAATAAAATTCCATCCCTGTTTTGTCTTATATTTAAACCAAGAAAATTATTAATTTTTCCCATCATGCTCATTTCAAATTGACTCTTCATGAGATTTTCAAATTCAATCGACAATGTTGGGTCAGTTGAGCCAAAAATAATATCATCAACATAAATTTGAACAAGCATAAGATGATTCCCAACTTTCTTGCGAAATAATGTGGGGTCAACTGATCCTTTTTTAAATTTAGATTGTTTCAAAAAATTTGTAAGTGTTGCGTACCAGGCTCTTGGTGCTTCTTTTAACCCATAAACTGCTTTGTCTAGTATGTGGACATGATCAGGATGCTCCTCATTTACAAATCCTGGTGGTTGTTCAACATAAACTGTTTCTTCTAGTTCTCCATTTAAGAATGCACACTTAACATCCATTTGAAAAACGTCGAAGTCTTTGTGAGCTGCATAAGCTAAAAATATGCGAACTGCTTCGAGTCTTGCGACAGGAGCAAATGTTTCTTCATAGTCTATTCCTTCTTGTTGCGAATAGCCTTTAACAACTAGTCTAGATTTATTTCGAATAATATTGCCATCTTTGTCGCTTTTATTTTTAAAAATCCATTTTAATCCAACAATCGAAACATTAGAAGGTTTAGGAATTAATCTCCAAACCTTATTTCATTCAAATTCAGCCAGTTCAGATTGCATAGCAACAACCCAATCTGAGTGTTCCATAGCATTCTTTACTGTCTTTGGCTCGATTTTCGAAATAAAAATATTAAACATACAGAATTCTTGGTTCGCATTCAGTAGCTCATTTTTCGCACGAATTTGAGCTCTTGTTAACACACCATCTTGTGGATTCCCAATCACCTGTTCTTTGGGATGATTCCTTGTCCATTTCTCAAGTGGTTGAAAATCAGGATTAAATTCCAATGATGCATCTTCGTACATATCTTCATTTTCAGATCCTGCAACAGAAAAGTTATCATTTAATTCATGAAATTCATCATTTTCATCAAGATTAATTGTCTCTGTTGCATCATGCTCCCCCTCAACATGATGTTCATCTTGATGCTCCCCCTCAAAATGATGTTCCTGCTGAAATTGCGAATGCTCCCCCTCAACTTGATGATTCATAGTTTCATTATCCCCCTCGAAAGTTTGCTCTCTCTGTAGATTTGTGATCGTATGCTCCCCCTCCATACGAACCTCAGGCACACTTTCGCAAGATATTGACTTTGTAGTTATTGTTGAATCATCAGTATGTTTTGAGGATTCTGATGTTTGATTATCAGGAGCATGAACTTCCGCATCAATTGCCTTGTCAGGAATTCCGAAAATTAAGTCATAATCAAAATCATTGATATCTGAATTTTCAATTTGAGTATCTGAATCAACAAGAATTGATTTATTTTCAAATTTACTATCTGTTTGTTTAAGATAGTAATCATCAAAGGTTAAGTTGAAAGTTTCTTCAACTTTTCTTGTTCGCTTGTTTAACACTCTGTATGCAACTGAATTTTGCGAATATCCTAAGAATATGCCTTCATCAGCTTTAGCTTGAAACTTGGTCAAATTATTTTATAGATTCATTATAAAACACCTGCAACCAAAAACATGGAAAAATTTTACATTAGGTTTTCGATTGTTGAGTATTTCATATGGAGTGACATTGAATCTTCGATGAATGAATGAACGATTCTGAGTAAAACATGCAGTCGACACAGCTTCAGCCCAAATATATTGAGGTAAGTTCGCATATGTTAGCATGGTCCTGGCTGCTTCGCATAGAGACCTATTTCTTCTTTCAACAACACCATTTTGTTGTGGAGTATATGGTGATGAGAAGTTATGTGAAATGCCTTTAGCTGTGAGAAATAAATCCAATGTTTGATTTTTAAACTCAGAGCCATTGTCACTTTTAATTCTGCGAACACTCTTTTTAAGACTAATCTCAATCTTTTTGATAAAATCAATCATCGTCTGAGCAACTTCAGATTTTAACCTGAGAAAAAATACCCATGTAAATCGAGAAAAATCATCAACAATAACTAAAATGTACCGCTTTTTATTGATTGTAGCAACAGTCGACGGTCCACATAAGTCAATGTGAAGAAGTTCCAATGGTTCCACGATCTTTGAATCTATCACAATTGGATGACCTTTTCTATGTTGTTTTCCTTGTTCGCAAGCTGCACACAAAGTATCATTGTCAAATTTTAATATAGGTAAACCTTGAACCAAATCTTCAGTGACAAGCTTGTTAATATTGCGAAAGTTCAAATGAGACAATCTTCTATGCAAGAGCCAACTAACATCATTAGAGGCCTTTGATAGTAGACTGATGAGATTTGTAATCAAGTTTTAAAGATCAAATTATGTAAGAATTAAGAAAGAAGAATCACAATGAACAAGAGAGTAAATATAATCTTTGATCAGCTCATATTATGCTTTCTGATTTACAGAGTATAACAGAATTCTCTGTAAAGTGTGTGAAAAAGTTCTATTCTAACATCGTACAGACTCCTATTTATAGGCGTACAAAAGCATAATAAAATACTAAGGACTAGACATTAAAGCTTCGTTAAAATGCCTTAGTAAATATAACGTTACATTCGAAGACACAACTTACGAAGACTAACAACCCTCCGTAACAAAAATACTACTTCGACATATTACAATACAAACCCTAACAATCTCCCCCTTTGGAATAAAGGTCGAAGTCTTCATGAAGTAAGTAGTTGTATAGCATACATCAGCACTCTTCGAATTTCCATGTACCAAGAGATAACTTTCTTTATCTCCTTCTTGTCTCCTTCTGAATTCTTCTTGCAATGATTCATACAAACAATTAAGTTCGTATATTGCGAGTTTGTATATCTTTCCACTTCAGATGTTTGAAACAAGAATCTCTTGGCCCTTCCAGCTTTGTCTTTTCCAGCGTAGACTATCCCCAATGGCTTTAAACAGATTTCTCCGTCTTCGTATTTCTTCAACTCCACCTGCTTCTTCGCAGGAGCCATTGGAGCAGTGATGTCGATGCCTTTGACAGTAGCAAGCTCGATATCAATTTGAGCTAGGCATTCGAAATAATTTTCCAAGAATACTTTTATATGCCTACACCCAAGACTGAAGACATCAGGTTCCGTTTCTTGGAGATAAGAAAAGGACTTGTCTTTGAGAATCAGTGCAACCTTGATGAGATCGTAAGTGTTCATCAACGGAAAGTCAGCTATAGTGAACTCTTGTATCTTCCCACTTGCTCTTGTCACAACATACTTCAAGTTTTGAAACTTTCCTTCGAAAATGACATCCCTTTTTATGGATATCACCTTCTTAATCTTCTCCAAGTACCAGACTTCTTCTTGAGCTTTAGCTAACACAACATGAAATCGAATTTTCATCTTCTTTCCTTCTTCGACATCCATATTCTTTGACTCTGCTTTAAACTGTGGCATGACAAACATCATTTCATTGATTGGAAAGTCGAGTTGCCCATAATCAGTGTTTGTCACCAAATAACTCTTCTTAGGAATCTTCTCAAAAGAGTACATATGGTTAAACATCACCCTTGATTCGATAGTTTCATAGTTGAAAACTTTCGAAGGATCTCCCTTATCGACATTCGAACCTTCAAGAGCTCTTTGTCGCATAATGCTCTCCACATGCCTCATTCGTTCCACTTCAGCTGCCACCTCAGCTTTCTTTTCTTTGTTTGTCTTCTCAATCAAGACTCCTTTTCCTTTGTCTTTCACATTCGAAGGAGCTGCACTCTTTGATGAAGAAACATTCGAAGAAACAATATTCCCAATTACAATACGTTTTGTACTAGGTCTTGGAATAGGAATCGTTGTAGTCACAGTCGAAATGACTGGAGCAGCTGAAACAATTGTTGGTTTGACTGGAGTTTTCGAAGGATTAACAATTGTTGGTTTGACTGGCGCCTTCGAATCTTCTGTTTTCATCCCATGTACACCAGCCTTTGCTTGAACACTCTTTTCTCCCCCTTGCACCCTTGTGACAGCAGGTGGGGCATCTGAAACATTTGGCAATAGGCTTGAGATTCGAAGTAGCGGAGTAAGATGCTTTTGAAGAATGGCTTCGAAATGAAGAAATTTCTGAGAAAGAAATTCTTGAGAGATAATCGGAGAAGAGGATTTCAAAGAGATTTCTTTGAGTTCCTTCAGTAGATTCACCAACTCTCCGAAATGTTGAACTTCATTGGCTAAAAGAGAGACCATTTGAGGATTGAGTTGTTCAAACATCTTGACACACTGAACAAATGCATCACAAATGATGTCAATCTTTTGATGTGCTGATTCAAACCCCTGATGAATATTTTGAACTTCCTTCGTCATTTCTTCACGAAGTTCACTAATCTGCATATTCACATCCTCTCTAACCTTCTTCACCTCCTGTACGAAGAGCACATGACGCTCCTTCGTAATCATCTTCAAATCTTTAACTTCCTTCAGGAAATCAGTTCTAAGAGAATTGATTCTATTCTCATTAGAACTATCAGACTGATTAGTCTTCTCAAGATTCCGGCTTTTTGAATCACGAATGAGCCCTGAAGTCTTCGATAGCAGCCTGTTTTCCATCTCTTTCATCAATGAATCAACTTCCAAAAGATTGATTCCAGCACTTCCGACATGTGCTTGAGATTGCAAGATTGAATTCAATTTTGAATTCAAAATCTTGAACTGCTTCATCGTCATTAGCATATGATCTGGAAAATCCTCTTCTGTTTTATCAAAAGAAAGGTCTTCGAAAGTTCCTCCAAACCCTTCGTTGTCGGTTTCTTCATCAATTGCCATTGTTTCAGCAATAGGTGAGGAGGGATTTGGTGGTTCAGTGGATTGTGTTGAGAAGATGGTGGTGAAAGGTTGATCCATGATAGATTGGAATGTAGGAGAATCGGTGGTAGAAGTAACCTGTGGTAGAGTCATTGATTCAAGAATGTTGACGTCAACAGGTTTCGAAATCTCAGTAGATTGAAAGATTTCGACTTCTTTTGGAATATTATCTTCAGGAGTCTTAGGCACACGCTCTTCTTCTTCGACATGTTTAGTTTTTCTTCAAAAACTTAGCCATTTCTTCATCCCTTCTCTTTTTCGAAGATGGAGACACAGGAGCTGGAACTTCACAAACTGTAACCCCTTGGTGAGTAACCTGTGTTTTCTTCACCAATTGAGATTTTCGCTTTATCTTGATTCTTCAAAAAACCCCCGTCTTCGAAGGAATCGTTTCCTTTGATGGAGAGACTTCAATTACAGGTGTATCAGCAACTGATGTCAAGATCGGAGACACCTCATCGACAGTTGTAGAAGGAACCATTAGTGCCTGATTTTGTTGTTCGTCTTTCACCCCTTTTTCCGAAGAGTCACCTTCTGTCTTTTTGGACTTCTTCGACTTCTTCTTTGTTTCTTATTGTAACATCCCAGTCACAACTGTTGTGTCAATTAATTGTAAGTATGACACCAACACATTGTTCGTAGGATCCACCTTCTTTATCATTGCATCTGGAATTCTAGCTACTGAGGTAAAAATAGCCGGATCGTCATGTACTTCCTTCGGACTCCCGTACATGTGGAATACAGCTTTTTCTTCGTAATCTGGTACCTCAATCTTTTCTTTTTGATATACATATTGGACAATCAAACTCCAATATCTGGCACAAGAAATTCCTTTTTTGGCACTCGTCTTCGAAATGCTTGTAATAAACTCTGTCCACAACTACTCAGAGTAATCCACCTGTAAGTCATAGTATAGTCCTGCAACCATTGCGTATACCTCCATTCTACCTTTATCTAACCCCACCGTTCTTCCAGTAAGACATCTGAGGAAGATGCCAAATAAAAAGTTCCAAATAGTTGGTAGCCCTGAATTCTTGAAATCACTTATACGTGTCAATGGAGGTTGGTGACCCATCTCATTGAACATGTATACCACTTGCGAAGACGTGAGTTCATCGTATGGACTAGAATTTGGAATTCCCAAAATCTTGCAAAACAATCTTTTGGAAACCCTAATTCGCGTATTAGTAACCATGGTGAATTCCACACACCCAGTTTCTTTGTTGTAGGAAGTTGTAGAACCTGCCTTCGATAACCATGACATTGGTGCAGCAAAGGATTCAAACATGGCTTTAGACAGAACAGAGTTCTGTAAAGCAACCACCAGCATCTGTAGTTCTTCCGGATATTTCGACAAATCCGATTCTACTTGATAGTTTGAACCCTGGATCTTCAAGATTGGAACACTGATGACCTCATCTGTTGTTGGTGATGAAGTAGCCACCATTGTAGATGAGTTGAAGAAAAGAACTTTGTGAAGAGGATGATTTGCAGAGAGAGTTTTTGTTTTTCTGAAAGTTTGATCGCGTAAAGGATTATGAAGTTGTAATTTGCCCTTTTATATGTAACCCTAGAATTTTTGAATTTGAAGCGAGATGCATTAAATGCTTGCTGACATGGCACCTTGAAACCTGGAATGCACTCATCAAAAAGTAACAATCGTAACTGTCAATACGCCTTACACGCTTATCCTACATCATGCGTCATCAAGAGATATGACCGTTTGGTGTTCCCCAAAAGAATTGTAACCGTCGGATGCCTTCGGAATTGAGGTCAGGCTCTTTCACTTTGGGGTTTAAAAAGCGAAGTCATTTGCCAGATTTTTGAAATCGTCAGTTTAAGTTGGTGTTACTCAAACCTCAAGGATTTCGTGTGTGCTGTGTGCCAAAAGAAATTAGATGAGAAGCAAGAAAAAAACTTTTGAAAACTCGTGATGTCAACAATTTCTTTGTGACACAAAAACAGTTTTATCCCAGGCAAAGATATCTTAGAAAATTATCAAGAGAGATAATTAACAGCTTGTGTGGTTTCCCGTGAAATACAATCGATAACTTGTAAAGAAGTTTCGAAGGGTTTCTTTTATTGGACACATGGGGTGGCTTCGAAAATTTTGTTACATATCAACCTTAAAATAAGGTGAGTAATTGTAAACAAAATTAGTTGTATGACCAGTGTAGTCAGTGGCAACTTGGTTGCGAATGATTTTCAAAGTACCGAAGATTTTTAAAATATACTCACATGGAAATCATATTCAAAAAAAATTATGCTGGATCTATTTGGGAACAAACATCGTAGTTTTCGAATGTTTGATTAAGATCACTCAAAAGAAATGAATATGATTTGGAGTATAAAAGGTACTGAAGCAAAAGCTTCGTAAGATCTGGAACATTGTTCCCCGTCAATTCCTTAAGGTTTATGAAATTTTGGGTTTCACTTCTATCACGGACTCATGATATTAGATCATAAACACAGAGTTGTGATTTGTCTAGGTTTTGATTGGTTTGATCAAAAACCTCAAGGACAAATCTTTGAGTATTTGGAATGTAAGAATTGTTTGGTTTAAAAAGATTGGTTAAGAATCGAAGTGTACCTCTGTTATAATGACCAAAACAGAAAACTCTCAACTCATTTGAGAAGAGTAAGGTAGCTCGTTTTGACTTATGCGAATATAAGCCTTTTTGGGAAGAAATTTTCATGTGATAATTTCATTAAGGCTTTCTTTTCACACATAGAGTCGTGTTGAGGTTTTTGGTCTACATACAGCAGCATGCTTCTAGGGACATGCTAACTAGTTTGTAAAAGAAATTTAATACCTTCCCATAGAAACACAAATGTATATCCTCTTCACATTGTAGCCCTGTATTAAATTCTCAACACTCACAGTTTAAAGAACAAAGAAAACAAAAATATTTTTGTTATTTTTGAATTTTTCAAAATGAAAAAGAAAAAAAATAAAATCTTTTTGTAGTTTTGATTTTTCAAAATTAAAGAACAAAAATAAAATCTTTTTGGATTTTTGATTTTTCAATAAAAGAAAATATTTTTGATTTTTCAGGTTTTTCAAAAAAAATTTAAACAAACAAAAAAAATCTAACCTTAGTTGAATTGTGTTGAAAATTTCTGAATACGAAGCGTTCGAAGCGTTGACCTGAACAGTAACCTTTGATTATTTGTTAAAAACTTCCGAATGCGAAGCGTTCGAAGCCAATGAACAGTAACCTCTGAACACTTAATCATTCTTTCCATCCATTTACCAAATGATTCAGACCATCACTCTTCGTTTTTAACGGTATGAAAAGAATTTCCATCAATCATTCCCAATCCATCTAATATCCAAAGAAACGCTTTTTCATCCAACGCCTTTGTAAAAATATCTGCCAATTGATCCGTTGTTTTTACAAAATGAACTTCAATATTTCCTTCTTCAACATGATCTTTGATGAAATGATATCGAAGAGCAATGTGCTTTGTCTTTCAATGTTGCACAGGATTATGACAAATTCTTATTGCACTTTGTGAGTCACAATATAAAGGAATATTTTTCATATTAATTGCATAATCTCTTAATTGACTTTGAATCCAAATTATTTGTGATGTACACGCAGCTGCAGCAACATATTCAGCTTCAGCGGTTGATATTGATACACATGTTTGCTTCTTCGATTGCCAGCTGACCAGCTTTCCATCTAGCAATTGACACCCACCAATTGTGCTTTTACGATCAAGACTACATCCTCCAAGATCCGCATCTGAATAAGCTTGTACAAAGAACCCTATTTTCGAAGGATATCACAATCCTAACGAAGTAGTGCCTTTCAAGTATCTGAAAGTATTCTTTACTGCTGTGAGATGTGGTTCTCGTGGATTTGATTGATACCTAGCACAATTACAAACCGAGTACATAATATCAGGTCTACTTGCAGTTAAATACAATAAAGACCCAATCATGCTTCGATATAAAGTAAGATCAACAGCAGATTTATCTAACGAAGGAGTTAGCTTTATGCCCGTTGCCATTGGTATTCGTAACCTTGTGCTATTTGTCATTCCAAACTTTTCCAACAAATTCCTCGTATATTTCTCTTGATTGATGAATATACCTTCCTTGTTTTGTCTAATATTTAGACCCAAAAAGTTGTTAATTTTGCCCATCATACTCATTTCAAATTTGCTTTTCATCAAATCTTCGAATTCTTTAGATAAAGCAGGGTGAGTTGAGCCAAAAATTATATCATCAACATAAATTTGAACAAGCATCAGATGATTTCCAATTTTCTTTCGAAATAAAGTGGGATCAACTGAACCTTGTTTAAATTTAGATTGTTTCAAAAATGATGTAAGAGTTGCATACCATGCTCTTGGTGCTTGTTTTAACCCATATACAGCTTTATCTAAAATATAAACATGATCAGGATGCTCTGAGTTTACAAAACCTGGAGGTTGTTCAACATATACCGTTTCTTCAAGTTCTCCATTTAAGAATGCACATTTGACATCCATTTGATAGACATCAAAATCTTTATGAGCTGCAAAAGCCAGAAAAATACGAACAGCCTCGAGTCTTGCGACAGGGGCAAATGTTTCTTCGTAATCAATTCCTTCTTGTTGAGAATATCCTTTTACAACAAGTCTGGCCTTATTTCGAATAATGTTTCCATCTTTGTCAGTTTTATTTTTATAAATCCATTTAAGTCCAACAATTGACACATCATCAGGCTTTGGAATTAATCTCCAAACCTTGTTTCTTTCGAATTCAGACAATTCAGCTTGCATAGCAACAACCCAATCAGAGTGTTCCATTGCAATCTTAACTGTCTTTGGTTCAATTTTGGAAATAAAAACATTAAACATGCAATACTCTTGATGATTGTTCAGTACCTTATTTCGTGCATGAAGTTGTGCTCTCGTCATGATTCCTGCTTGTGGATCACCAAGAATTTGATCCTTTGGATGATTTCTTGTCCATTTATCTAATGGTGGATAATTAGGATCAAAATCCAAAAGTGCATCTTCGAACATTACATCTGTTTCTGATCCATTTATAGAAATAGAATCATCAACATCATCAAAATGTTCTTCTTCAAGAATTGGATCATTCTCTAGTATATGCTCCCCCTCGATGATTGACTCCGTTTCGATATTTTTCTCTGGTTCATTGATCGGTTCTTCTTCAATAATTTGCTCCTCTTCGACACTAACATTTGTTGACATGTTATCTCTTTCACTATAACGCTCCCCCTCAACAAAAGTATTTGATTCCAAGTGCTCCCCCTCCATTGGATCATCAGTTTGTTCATTTGGGTGTTGATTCAAAAGGGAAGTTGAATCATTGTTATACTTCGAATTGTCTGATATTTGATTATCAGTTGCATTTCTTTCTGCATCAATTTCTTGATCTGAAATACCAAAAATCGAATCATAATCAACATCATTCATTTCAATTGAATCATTTATATTTGAAGAATTTTGCAAAATAATATAATTCACAAATTTATGATTTGACTTTTTAATATAATGATCATCAAATGTCAAATTATAAGTTTCTTCCACTTTGCGAGTTCGCTTATTTAATACTCTATAAGCAACTGAATTGTGTGAATATCCCAAGAAAATTCCTTCATCCGCTTTTGTTTGAAACTTCGAAAGATTATCCTTGAGATTCATTATAAAACACCTGCATCCAAAAACATGAAAAAATGTGACATTAGGTTTTCGATTATTGATGATTTCATAAGGAGTAACATTAAACCGTCGATGAATGAATGATCGATTTTGAGTAAAACATGCTATTGAAACAGCTTCAGCCCAAAGATATTAAGGTAGATTCGAAAAAGCCAACATTGTTCTTGCAGCTTCACATAATGATCGATTTCTTCTTTCAACTACACCATTTTGCTGTGGTGTATAAGGAGATGAAAAATTATGCGAAATTCCTTTTTCCACCAGAAATGTATCGAAGACATGATTTTTGAATTCAGTTACATGATCACTTTTAATTTTTCAAACTGTCTTTCTCAATGAAACTTCCATCTTTTTGATAAAATCAATCATCACTTGTGGAACTTCGGATTTTAACCTGAGAAAATAAACCCACGTGAATCTTGAAAAATCATCTACGATTACCAAAATGTACCTTTTCTTGTTAAGAGTAGCAAATGTTGAAGGACCACATAAATCTATATGTAGGAGTTCAAGGGGTTCAACAATCTTCGAATCTGTTGTGATTGGATGACCTTGTTTATGTTGTTTTCCTACTTCGCAAGCTGCACACAAACTGTCATTATCATATTTAAGAATGGGTAAACCTCTTACCAGATCTTGTATGACAAGTTTGTTGATGTTTCGAAAATTGAGATGTGATAATCTCCTATGCCATAACCAGCTAACATCAGCAGCAGCCTTCGAAAGTAGACACACAGCAGGTTTGCCTACAATAGGAACAATATCCAATGTAAACATGTCACCTTTTCTTTTTGACTTCAGTAACACTTCCTTAGTCTTGATATTCGAAATAACACTTCCTTCTTCATTAAAAAGAACTTGATTGCCAGTACTCACAACTAGTTGTGAAACACTTATCAAGTTGTGTTGCAAACCTTCAACAAATGCAACTCTGTTTATAGTGAAATTTCCATTCGTTATTTTCATATAACCCTTGACTTTGCATTTGTGATTATTACCAAACTTAACCACTCCTCCATTTTCTAGGCTTTGAAAATCACGCAAGTTTTCCTTCTTCCCAGTCATGTGACGTGAGCAACTGCTATCAGTGTACCACTTGTTATCATATTGCTCGTCAAAAAGTACCTGCAATCATTGGAAAAATTTAGGTACCCAAGCTTTGTTGGGTCCATTCATATTAGGTTTATGATTCAGTTGTAAGTTACAACCATTAACCCAATCATATACTTTGTTTTTGAAACTGTCAATAAATCTAACATTTTCATTCGAAGGGTCAGATATATGAGTTTTTATTATTTTCAAATTTTCACTAACTTCACCCTTCGCATCTTGAGTTTGTGATTCTTTTCTTTTTGCTTTTGTGACTGGCTGCCAAACTTTAACTGATATATTTGACTCTTTGGATGATGAACTTCCATTTGTTGAAGGATTGGCATATTTGTCATATGCTTCTTTTATCTGTTCTTTCGAATATTTACTTGATTGATACATTTTTCCTTTTCCTTCCAACCAATGATCAATATTTCTCTTTGTTGTTATACCCTTTGCATATGAAACTTTGTCAGCTTGTTTCTTCAGAGGATTATAACATTTTGCTGAATTTGGAACATAATCAACTTTTGGTTTTGAAAGATATGATTCATGATAAGATGTCTTGCTTTGAACCTTCGAAATTTGATTTCCAACCTTTTTCTGAAAAAAATTTCTTGGTAATGTAGATTTTATTTCTTTTGAAACTTTTGAATTTTTATTTGAAAACGAAGCATTTTTCTCTTCAAAAATTTGAGATTTTTCTTTAAAAACTTTTCTTCTTTTTGAAAATTTGTTGATCTCATTTTTGATGGTTCAACAGTTTGCCAAAAAATTGTTTTTCTTGCTTGACGTTTTGAAATATTATTCTCCTTTGAAAAATTTTCAACTTGAGCTTTAAATTCTTTTGAATTTAGTTTTATTGCTTTGTTAATTGTTTTAACATCATTTTTAACACTTTCTTGTTTTGAAAACATATTTGCATTTGAAACAATTTCCTTTTTTTTCACTTTTGATTTTTCAATCCAAACTCTTTTTGGTTTATGATGTTAAAATTTATATGAATTCTTTGTAAGATTATTCTCAACTGTACTTTGATTTGAAAAGAATCCTTCATTTGATGTTTGCTTATTGTCTTCTTCCACCATCTTTTTGAATTCAGGTTTTACATTTTCAAAATTCCCTATTGTTACGAAGACTTGATTTGGAAACACAACATCATCAGTGCATTTGAAGATTGGATAAACAATAGTGTTCGATTCAAGAAAATGAGCACCTTTTTCACTAAGAATTTTCTCAAATTCTTGTGTATCCAAATAGACTTGATCAACAACCACTCGAGGAATTTCGATTTCTTTCGTCTTTTGAATTGGCTTCTCATTTGAATTTTCCTCCTCATTGTCACTATCATCCGTTTGACTCTCATGTATTTCCACAAACTCCATATCACAAACTTTCGAAGTTGAGGGTTTATCAGTTTCAATTTTCATTAATAAATCTTCACATTTTTCTTTCCCTTTAAATGAATTTGCAACATTTATGACAGACAACTGTGAACAATCTACATCTTCTAAATCACTAATTTCACTAATATTATCAGAATTATCTTCAATGTCAGCAATATTAGTTTCACTATTAGATGTAGAATTCTCAGTCTTTTTCAGAATTCGAAGTTGTTCTGATTTAGTTAACGTTTCATTTACAATTTTTACTAAATCAGCAGCATCAAGATAATCTTCGACTTTTGCAATTCCATATCTAAATCTATCATCTAGGATTTTGTTAAAATCAGAAATTTCTTTTTCACAATCATATGAAATACTATCAACCTTAGCTCTATCATAAGCTAAAAAAGGTAATAATTTTCTATGTTGTTCCTTACTAATTTCACATGAATGATGTAACTCAATTAATTTTCCATATAATCTTTTTGCTGAATTACAAAAGATATTTCTCTGGGCTAACAACAAATTTATTTCTCTTCCTAATTTTTCTCTATCCTCCATGATATTTGAAACTTGCAATTCTAAGTAATCAATTCTAGTTACTTTCGAATCCAGCATTTTTCTTGTCTCTAGTAATTGATCACTTAACTTTTTGGCTTCATTGCTAGCAGATACAACGATTGAATTAAAGTAAATAAGAGTTTCATCAAAAGATACTAACTCAGAATTAAATGCAGAAACTAGAATGTTAAAAGATTCAAGAATGTTACGTACCTTAGTAGTCATAGGTGACTTGTCAGTAGACTTTGAAACGAAGCATCGCCCACACACTTCGTCAGTCTGTTCATCATCTGAATCCTCTTCCATTTTTGCATACATGGCTCCATGAGTTGGATTTTTCATCTCTTCATCATCTGAACCTGAAGACCATATTTGATATGTGTCGTCTGATTCAGTTTCTCCATGAGCCAACAATGACAAATTCTTTGCTTTCTTCTTGACTTCCTCCAATTTTTCTGTGTAGTAAGCTTCATCTTTTGTTTTACTCTTCTTTTCTTCCTTCTTTCTCAACAGACAATCCACAGCCAAATGATTTGCCCCATAGCAATAATGACAATTGATCCCTGTATCACCTTTCAATATCATTTTCATTTTCTCCATCTCATTCTTCGAATCTGTCTTCATTTCTATTTTCTTCTCATCCATTTTGTTTTTGTTCTCAAAGCTACCCTTCGAATCTGATAACTTCTTTGGATTAAAAGGTTTCTTAAAAAATTTCTTTACTCTATTGTTTGAGTAAAAAGCAACAGCTTCATCATCAGAATTTATCAAAAAACCTTCTTCTTCATCAGTCTTCGATTTTTCATTTTCTCTTTCTGAGACCTTTGAAACTAGAGCCAAAGGACCACCAAGATTTGCTGTAGCTTCTTCAGCTATTTCATTAACTTCATTTGCATGAGATTTCAATTGATTGTACAAGTCATTTAATGTCGAAGTATCAAAACTTTGTTGATTTTTCACCATCATACTCACACTCCTCCACTCCTTTCGAAGTCCTATAACAAATATCAAATTGTACTCCATTGATGACCTGATTATACTATAACGATTACAACGATAGATTAACTCGTTGAAACTATCATAGTATGCTTCAATAGACTCATTTTCTTTTTGTTTAAAATCTTTTAGTTCCACCAGGCATTGTTTCACAGATGTGATTTTCGTCTTTTCACTTCCTTGAAATTTGTCTTTGAGATTGTTCCAGATTTCTTTAGCTGTTTTGCAAGTTCTGACATAATTGTACACAACAGGAGGTAATGCACCTCTTAATTCCCTCATGCATCTCTTCTCCAGACGTTTTAAACGATCGGTTTGATTATCAACTTCTGAACTGCTTGAAGACATGCCGATTGGCTGAACTTGTGCAGGTTAATTGACATCTCCTGTGATACACTTCCATAATTCTTCATCCAATCCGTTTAAGTAATCTTCCATACGATCTGCCCATTGATCATAATATTCTGGAATAAGCATTGGAATTTTTGTGGATGATCCAAGCAAATGAGAAAATGATGTCATCGAATTAAGATTGAATGACGCCATTGTTGTACGGACAAAAACTTCAAGATGAAACTTGACTTTTGAGAATTTTGAAAATCAAATTGTATAATTCAATTTAGAATTACACAACAAACACTCGATTAACAAAAATTTTGCAGAATCAAATCCTAGATTGAGATCTAGATGAAAATTTCAAATTCAAAAAGGACGGAAACTTTTTGAATCAAACAATGGATTCAAAAACCTTTTTGATCGAACGAAAATCAAATCATAGAAACGATTCCTGCTCTGATACCAATTGATGAGATTTGTAATCGAGTTTTAAAGATCAAATTATGTAAGAATTAAGAAAGAAGAATCACGATGAACAAGAGAGTAAATATAATCTTTGATCAGCTCATATTATGCTTTCTGATTTACAGAGTATAACAGAATTCTCTGTAAAGTGTGTGAAAAAGTTCTATTCTCACATCGTATAGACTCCTATTTATAGGCGTACAAAAGCATAATAAAATACTAAGGACTAGACATTAAAGCTTCGTTAAAATGCCTTATTAAATATAACATTACATTCGAAGACACAACTTACGAAGACTAACAACCCTTCGTAACAAAAATACTACTTCGACATATTACAATACAAACCCTAACATAGACACACTGCAGGTTTGCCCACAATTGGTTTGATGTCTAATGTAAACATGTCTCCATATCTTTTGGATTTTAGAAGTACTTCATTTGTCTCTGTTTTTGAAATGATACTTCCTTTTTCATTAAACACAACTTGATTTCCAGTACCCAAAACAAGTTGCGAAACACTAATCAAGTTATATTGAAGAACTTCGACATAAGCAACCCCGTTAACTGTGAATTGTCCATTTGTGACTTTTCCATAGCCTTTCACTTGACACTTGTGAGTATTTCCAAATTTGACTAATCCAGCCTTTTCCAAGCTTCTATAATCTCGCAAGTTTTCCTTTCTTCCTGTCATGTGACGAGAGCAACCACTATCAATATACCATTTCGCATCATATTGCTCGTCACATATCACCTGCATTTATTGAAAGAATTTAGGAACCCAAGACTTATTGGGTACTTCATTAGTAGTATTGAACAAATTCTTTGAATTTAAAAACCATGTTTTCACTTTGTCTGTGACACTATCAATTAAATCAACATCATCAAATCTAGATATTGAAATATAGTTGTTCGATAGTTTTGGATTTCCATTGACTTTCATCTCATCCTTCACAACTTTCGCAACTTTCATAACTGGTTTCCACTTTTGTACAGGAACTTGCGAATCATGAGATGATGAACTACTAGTAGAAGACTCATTCACAAACTTGTCAAATGCAGTCTTTATTTGTTTCTTTGAAAACTTCCCATGTTGGTATTGTTTTCCTTTCCCTTTAAGCCAATTGTTGATCGTATATACATCAGATTTTCCTTTTGTATATGAAACTTTGGTCTGTTTTGAGATCGAAGGATTTGGAAAATTTTGTTGTTTGGGTGAAAATTTTGGTTTTGCTTGAGTTTTGACATTCAAAGTTGATGATATATTCGTTAATTTTCCAACATTTTGAAACTTATGATCATTCACAAAATTTTGCGAAGTCTCAAATTTTCTAATGTTGTCATATTTCTGAACAGATTTATCATTATTTTTCATTGAAAATTTGTCAACAGAATATATTGGTTTGTGAAAACTTGTGTCCTTTTGTTTGTTTATTCTCTGAAATTTTGATGATTTTGTCTTTGAAATTTGTGCTTTTTCAACTTTTGGTTTATCATTAGATACAACTTGCCAAAAGATTGCTTTTCTTGCTTTTCTTTTTGAAACATTGTTTTCTATTGAATACTGTCCAACCATCAACTTAAATTCATGAGAATTTAATTTCACTTCCATCTTTGGTTTTTCATCTGTTTCAAAAACTTTGTTTTCTTTTTCACTTTTAACCACCCATTTTTTGATGATTTTTGACCTTGAAAAACATAAGAATTTTGAGTTAAATTGTTTTCTACTGTATTTTCATTTGCAAAGAAACCTTCAGTAGTTGACCTTTGATTGTCATTTTCAACCATTTTGTTGAATTCATGTTTAATTTTCTCAACATTTCCAGTTGTGACATAGACTTGATTTGGAAAAATTGTGTTATCTATACATGTAAAATTTGGATAAACCACAGTGTTAGTTTCCAAATAATGTGCACCTTTGTCATTAAGAATTTTGTCGAATTCTTTTGTATCACCAAACACTTGATTAACAACAACTCGTTGAGGTGTTTCATGCGAATCCTTCACTTTTTCTTTGTCTTCATCAGTGTCATCAGTCTTCCAGCTTTCAACTTCCACATTATCAAAGTCACAGGGTTGCGAAGTAGAGGGTTTATCATTTTCATCCTTTACTATCGAATCAACTATAATTTCTCTACCTTTGACCTTAGATGTGATATTAAAGATAGACAATTTAGAATAATCGACCTCTTCTTCCTCTTCGATCTCACTGATTTCACTCACATTATCTGAATTGTCATCGACATCAGCATAATTGTGTTGAGAATCAAGAGTTGAAGTTTCAGTTTTCTTTAAGATTTTCACTTGTTCATTCTTTGTCAAACTTTCATTAACAATACTAACCAACTCATCCGCATTCAAGAATTCATCAAATTTGACAATACCATATGCGAATCTATCATCAGGTATTTTGTCAAATTTAGCAATTGTGTTTTCGCAGTCATAAGAAACAACATCAACTTTTTCGCATTCATATTCAAGAAAAGATAAAAGTTTCCTATGTTGTTCTTTGCTTATTTCAGATGAATGATGTAAAGCTGTTAACTTCGCATATAAAAGTTTAGCAGAGTTACAATAAATGTTTCTTTGTGCTAGTAACAACCTTACATCTTTATCTAGATTGTTCCTATCACAATTTACATTTTTCATTTGTAATTCAACTTTATCTACTCTGCTTCGTTTTATTTCTAATTGTCTTCTTGTCTCAACTAGTTGCAATTTTAGATTTTGTGCTTCTGTACTAGCAGACACAATAACAGAATCAAAATAAGCAACAATATCATCAAATGAAGTTATTTCAGCATCATAAGCAGATAATGGAATATTAAATGACTCAAGAATAGCACATACCTTGGTGGTCATTGGAGATTTATCAATGGACTTCGACACAAAGCATCGTCCAGAAACATTCTCTTCACAATTATCTGCATAACTTGCGAACATTGCACCATGATTTGGGTGCCTCATTTGTTCATCATCAGATCCTGAGGACCAGATCTGATAAGTTCCACTTTCTTCTTCATCAGACTCTCCTTTCGCAACTAATGACAATCCTTTTGCCTTCGCACGCACCTCCTCAAGCTTCTCTGAATAGTAGGCTTCATCTTTGATTTTGCTTTCCTTCTCATCTTTCTTTCTCAGCATACAATCAGCTGCGAAGTGATTTACACCATTGCAGTAATGACAATTAATTCTAGAATCACCTTTTAGTTTCTTCTCTGCCTTCGCATCTTTCTGCTTTTCTTCAACCTTTTCCAATTTCTTCTTTTCCTCACCTCCAACTTTTATAAAACCACTCTTTGCATCATTAGGCTTTCCTTTTGGATTGAAAGGATTTTTGAAAAATTTCTTAACTCTTTTGTTTGAATAGAATGCAACTGTTTCATCATCAGAATTCATTAAGAAAGCTTCATTGTCTGATCCTTCCTTTTCACCAGTATCAATTTTAGTAACCTTTGAAACTAAAGCCAAAGGACCTTCTAGACTCTGTTTTGATTCTTCAAACATTTCTGTAACTTCGCTTTCGTGTGTTTTCAGCTCGTTGTAGAGATCATTCAAGCTGGTTGTATCAAAACTTTGTTGGTTCTTTATCATCATACTCACACTACGCCATTCTTTGCGAAGACCCATCATGAATGTTAGATTGAATTCCATGAGAGGTCTTGTGATTCCATACCTGCTGCAACGATAAACAAGCTCATTCAGACGATCATAGTAGTTTTCAAGAGTTTCAACATCCTTTTGTTTGAATTCCTTAAGATCAACAAGACATTGCTTAACGAAATTGATCTTCGTCTTTTCGCTACCTTGATACTTCTCTTTTAATGTGATCCAAATGTCCTTGGCTGTTTTACAACTACGAATGTAATTGTAAACCACAGGAGGCAAAGCATCTCTTAGTTCTCTCATACACCTTTTGTAACACCCGGGTTTCAGGGCTAAGCATTTTTGTCAATGTAATAGTCTAGGTCAACTGTTGTAACTCCTTTTGAAGTAATAAAGATGAAATATTTGAGTATTATGTGAATTATGTGTGTTTATGTGCTTACTATTTAATTATAAATGTATAATTAATAAAGAATAAAAATGAGCGTCAAAATTAAAGTGTGAGATAAACCCTATATCTTTATATAAAGTTGTAGAGGTCGAAACAAGGATTCTGGGATATAAAGAACACCGAAATCCGAGTTATAACGAAGAAGTTATGACCCGTCGAAGTTTCGCGACGGAACCGACACGATACTGGGAAGCGTAAATAGTGAATTTACGATAGAGCGAGATTTAGCCTTAGCGATCTAAACAAAAGTCGTAGAATATGTTAAACTAAGAACATCGATAAAAAGAACGCCCAAATCTGACATCGTATGAAGAAGTTATGATTTTTCGAAGTTTCGGAATAGCAGTGTACAGCCCGAAATTCGAATATTAGATAGAGTGATTTTTAGCCGACACAACCTATACGAGAATCAAAGATCTCGTTAAACGTAGCGTAACGAGAAAAAATGGGCGAAAACGGACGGCGGATGAATAAGTTATGAGGATTTAACGAACCAATCATGTCCCGGCCTGTTAATAATATAAAATTTAAAATCGAGTCAAAATTAGCTGATGGAGTCTAAATGAAAGTTGTAAAGTACATTCCCACCTTCGCGTGGATATAAAGACCGTCGAAAACGGAGGTCGTACGCGAAAGTTACGAATTTTTGAATTTGTAATTCGAATTTGCAAAGCTGGTGCAATGGGTGATGACGTGGCTCGATCAGGGCCGTAGCTTGCGGATCACGGTCTGGTCTTCGGATTCGGACACCTGGCCTCGCTACGCCTCGCGTACGAGAGGAACACCCCGCGTCCGAGTACCCCCCGCGTCGGAAGAAGGCTACGCCCAGCGGACTTCGGATTGAGTGGTTCGAAGGAGTGCCACGATGACCCAACAGTGAAGCGACGTGTGTAGTACGACCGAGCCATTACGCCCAGTGTAGGTCCAAGGTACGCCCAGGGTACCGAGGCCTCGCAGGCTATAAAAAGGCAGCAAAGGCAGCTTCATTTTTCACCCATTTTTCACTTCTCTCTCTAGTTTCTTTATCTCTCTAGCTCCCCAACCACCCCTAAGCCCTAGGTAAAATCCCTAGCACTCTAAGGAAGCCCCGAGGCTCCCGGAGTCCCGAGAAAAAGGAGTCTTTCGGTTTCGAAACGCTGCTCCAATTAAGCTCCGGTTTTCGATAAAATTCGCTGTAAGTGTGCAACGCTTACGCAATTTTTAATATAGCTTTCAAATAATTATAGGAATGTTATTAGGTCCTTAAAATAATTATTTGGGCTATTATTATGAGTTATATTGAGTGTTATTAACGCTTATATAATAATAGTAATAGTCAGACTACTAATTTGTCACGGTTATCGTTTGACTAAACCCTAGTGGTACTAGTACTAGGTTTTATTGAAGGAATATCGTTTTGAGAGTATCGAAGCGCTGTCCGAGTGCTGAGTCACCACCTTTCAAGTGAGTGCATAGTTACTTTCTGCTTACATATAGATATGAAGTATTTTATATAAACTACGTGCTATGTGTGCATATTATCTGAATACTTGTTATCTATGCTGGATGAACATTGTTATACATGTTTTCAATGATTTACACTGTATATGTATTTTATATCTACAAAAATGTTGGGGTAAAACATGTTGTTGATTCTGTCATCTAGGGGAGTATGGATGACGACCACAGACTCTTTTAGACAGTCCAGTGGAACTAGCAGGCTCGCAACCTGTAGGTGTTTGTGAACGATGTGTTCACCAGTGTACTCCATCCCCCACATGGTTGCCTTTAGGACATTTATTGTTATGGAATTCCCTTAGCAGTAGTGTCCATCCCGATGATGATCCTTAGGCTAGGTCCCTTATGATAGGTGTTTAGGGACGTAAATTGAGGATAACGGGAACGGGTAATCGAGTTATTGTTGACTGATGAAATTAATAAACTTATTTATTGTGGGTTGAAAACCCTATGTGCTCACCAGGATCCCAAGCCTGACCCACTCAGTTTTATGTATTACAGGTAGTGGCGCTTGAGCATAGATATGATGTTTGGACGAGGGATTACGGATATAGGCCAGTAGATATGAAATAATGTAGTAAGGCTTATATTGTACTGTTTATGCTTTTGATCTGTACGAACATGACATCCCAAGTCTTTTAATGAAATACATTTCTATGGAAATGCTTTTGATAAATCTTTATCATATTTTGTTTTGGGATAAATTCGCAACACTTTTATTTAAAATGTTACTCTGATTTTTAAACAAAGCATAAACAAACCGGTCTTTTCTGACCGTGATTTTGGGGATGTCACAGTTGGTATCAGAGCATTAGTTTAAGCGAACTAGGAATTTGTAGGATTTCTAGACTTAAACTTAGAATGCTAAGCGATGATTGTGAGGTGTGAGCACTAGCTTATTTTTGGAATTATGCCTAAAATGCTTTTATGTGCTAAATGCTTTGTGCATGATATGCTGTTATTTGTTCGGATCTATGGTCTGTTGCCAACCGGATCTGGAAACCTTATGTGTTTAGGATTCTAAACGTACGACTACGATATTAGAAATAGCATGTAAACATTTCGGAGTGATAAGGACGATATAAACGTCTATCCTAAATAAAGATCTAAATTCACCTTATTTAGTGTATATATCAAGATGGCAAGGACCCGTAGCGGAAACGTGAACGCAAATGGAGATAGGAAGCAACCCCCAGTGGTTTAGAAAATACCTGTTGATGAAGAAGTTGCACCTGAGCTAGTCATGATGGTCGGAGTGCAAGCGATGATCCAGGCGATGTTGGATTGTCAATGGAGGAAACCAGACGTTTGCTCCTGAAAAATCGAGAGGAAGAGACTATTCAGATCGAAAATCCCGAGTTGAATGAAGGGCAGACTGAGGAGGGAAACTACAGTGGGACTGTTGGTCAAGCCAACCCACCGATAGTTAGGCAAAACCACCAGGATGGAGGAAATGACGGACGTGGATGCAAATACAAGGATTTCATGGCATCCAAGCCAACGAGACTATCTGGAACCCCGACACCGGTGGAAGTCATGAACTGGATCTCTGAAATGGAGACGATGTTTGAGAGTTGCGAGTGTAGCAACAGGCAGAAGACCGCTCTCGCGGTTCCTCTGTTGAAATCTGGAGTACTAAGCTGGTGGAAGCTACTAGCTGATTCAATGCCCAAAGGTGAAGCAAGCAAGATGTCGTGGGAGGATTTTCTGGTACAGTTGAAGATGCAATACTGCTCTGAGCAGGATCTTCTAGAGATCTACAACGAATTCCAGAATTTGAAAAAGGGAAGAAAGAGCGTTACTGAATACGCTGCAAGCTTTACTAAGAAAATGAAGCTTGTTCCTCACCTCGTTCCAACTGAACTCTCCAAGGTTAACAAATTTGCCCTCGGATTACCAGCGGACTTTGGTCCAATGGTCAAGCAAACTACCACTCTGAAAGCCGCCATCTGGGCTACTAAGAATGTGGAGACCCAGATACGAGAGAAGGGTCTAGAGAGAGCGGAAGTGGGAGAGAGAAGGAAATTTGACGGATCCTCAAGGTCCGGTAAGAAGGGTAGATTCTCAAAGTCTGGTTCGAGAGGAGGAGGATCAGAAGCGAAGTGGTGTGACAAGTGTAAGAAGAAGCACTCTGGGAAGTGTGACGGAGGGGTCACTTGTTTCAAATGTGGAAAGCCTGGGCACTATGCCAACGAATGCACATTCACTAAGAAGGTCTGTTATGAGTGCAACGAGGAGGGGAACATTTCAAAGGATTGCTCGAAGAAGAAGGAGGCAGGAAGACCCAACATACCACCAAAGGCTAAGGCGAGAGCCTTCCAGATAATGCTCGAGGCTGCAAAGGAGGCAATAGACGTTGCTTCAGGTACCTTTCTTGTCGCATAAATTTGATGGGAAATTAGGATTGCCTGTAGAAAAACTTGATGATGCCCTGATTGTAGAAGTTGCCAGCGGCAAATTCGTACCTATTAGTAATCGTATTAGCAACATCGTCATTGACCTAAACGGAAACAAATTCCACGAAGAGCTATTACCCATATAGTTAAACGGTTTCGACATATGGATTGGCTTAGCGCCAACGATGCAGAGATTTAATTCTGAAAGAAGATAGTAAGGGTGAACCCACTTAGAAAGGAATCATTTATGGTGTACGGAGACAAACGCAGAGTGAATTCTGGAATCATCTCCCTGATGAAATCTAGGAAATGTTTGTCCAAAGGATGTGCATCATACTTGGCATTCGTAATCGATGCTAAGAAGGAGAAGAAACGGGTGTAGAATATACCGGTTGTGTGTGATTATCCGGAAGTGTTTCCTGAAGATCTTCCCGGATTACCACCTGATGGGCAAGTGGAGTTTCGTATCGACTTGTTGCCAGGAACAACATCGATAGCAAAAGCACCTTACCGATTAGCACCGACGGAGATGAAGGATTAGCACCGACGGAGATGAAAGAGCTCATGACACAACTTCAGGAGCTGTTAGACAACGATTTCATTCGACCTAGTTGATCACCCTGGGGAGCTCCGGTGTTATTCGTGAAGAAAAAGGACGAAAGTATGCGAATGTGTATAGACTACCGAGAGCTGAATAAGGCAACGGTGAAGAACAAGTACCCATTGCCAAGGATTGATGACCTATTCGATTAGCTGCAAGGTTTGAGCTACTTCTCAAAGATCGATCTTAGGTCAGGATATCATCAGCTGAAGGTGAGAGAACAGGATATTGAGAAGACTGCATTCAGAACAAGATATGGACACTATGAGTTCTTGGTTATGTCATTTGGACTAACCAATGCTCCTGCAACATTCATGGATTTGATTAATAGGGTTTGTAAACCATTCCTCGATAAATCCATGATAGTGTTCATCAATGATATTCTCATCTACTCGAAAAGCCAAGAGGAGCATGGCAAGCATCTACGGGAGGTATTAGAAGTGTTGAAGAAGGAGAAGCTTTTTGCAAAGTTCTCCAAGTGTGTTTTTTGGATCCGAGAAGTTCAATTCTTGGGTCATGTTGTTAACCAGGAGGGAATAATGGTTGACCCCGCAAAGATTGAGGCTGTGATGAAGTGGGAACATCCAAAGAGTCCCACGAAGATTCGAAGCTTTCTTGGATTAGCCAGATATTATCGACGATTTATCCAAGGCTTTTCTTCGATAGCTACTCCGTTAACAGCTTTGACCCATAAAGGAGCTACGTATACGTGGAGTGAGAAGCACGGTGAAGCATTCGAGAAGCTAAAGAAGAAGTTATGTGAAGCACCGATACTTTCTCTGCCCGATGGAGATGAAGATTTCACGGTTTACAGTGATCCATCTGGAGTCGGGTTGGGTTGTGTTCTGACCCAAAGAGAAAAGGTGATAGCATACGCATCTCGACAATTAAAAGAGTGTTGGGTCGAAGATTCGTTTGAAGATTGCGTCATTGGGCTCGGCTGTTAGTCCATTTATTTTGTGCTCCGGTTTTGGGCCTATCAAACCGTGAGCTTGTTAGGTTTATTATATAAGTATATGCTTGCATGCATATTAGGTTAACGATTAACGATCTAGAGAATAACGATTATTACGATAGTATTACAGATTTCTTTATCGTTCTGGTAAACCTCTAACCCTCTACAGTTGATGTTCTTGATCGAGCTCTTCTGAGGGTTATTTTATAATCATTCGACACGTTTGATTCATCCTTGACTTGTTCTTTATTTTCGTGTTCTTGCTGTTTAATCATTATTTACCTGTTTGAGATCTAATCGATCTTCAAGATTAAGTTTTAATCTCATCAATTGGTATCAGAGCAGGAGGTTGTGTAATCGATACACATCTTTTCTGTGAAAAGGTTTCAATTAGGGTTTTTCCGCAATTACTGATATTTATTGAGCCATCATCTCATTATTGACGTATCTTGATATTTATTGTTTTGCCCTAATCTGATTTATTACAAGTTTGATCTTTGAACAGGTTTTTCGATCATAATGGACGAGTCGCAATCGAATCCCATCAATATTTCCAACAACATCGGTTCAACCACGAAGATTCCCATCCTATATACCCATGATTATGAAGTCTGGGCGCATCACTTCGAAGACCTTTTTCTCACTCTGCAACGTCAAGGATTATTAAAACTCAAAAGGAGTATAATGATCTGCTGAAGGATGTCAAAGATATTGCGCAAGATGAAAAGGATAAATTCCAGTTCAATATCAAGGCGTTAAGATTGATCAGATTCGCCCTTCAGTCCGACACTTTCAGGTTGGTAAGCTCATGCACGACGGCAAAGGAAGTTTGGGATAGACTTCGTGAACTGTACTCTACAGACGAGGATCTTGAACATTCTATCCAAACCTTGCTCTTATCTGAGTTTGGAGAATTCAGGCAAGGAGCCGAAGAAACTGTGACCCAGCCGTTCGATCGCTTCAATCATCTTCTCAGCAAGATGATCAAACATGACATCGAAAGGAAGCTTATCGAGCAGAAGGTTACGTTCTTAAATGGTCTAAGGTCAAAATGGAGAGCAGTGGTGACAACAGTTAAAAACATGAGCAGTTTAAATCATATTCTTTGGCGAAACTGGTGGGTATTCTCAAGTCCCAGGAGAAGATTGTGCTGCAGGAAAAGAACGTTGTTTCAAGCCTAGGTTCGCTGGCCCTCCTGTCAAAAAGTAAAGCTGTGATGGAGGATGAAGACCTCAACTTGGAGGAGTATGACCTCACATCTGAGGATTATGCTATGATGGTGTCTAACCCCAAGAGGTTCATTAAGAAGAGATTCCCCAACAACAAAAACCGAAACTGGCAGGGGAGTTATAGTTCAGAAAAGGTTAACAATGAACCGAAGGTTGAAGAGCCCAAGAAGGAACCGAAGGCAGATGGTGATTCTGGAGTAAGCTGTTACTACTGTGGAGGGAAAAATCACTATGCTAAGGATTGTGTCCTCAAAAGGATGGCTGAAAAAGATGAGGAAAAGGATGAGGAAGCTTTTCTGCAGAAAAAGCTTGATGAGATGAGGAAGAAGAAATCTACTGCTAACCCTTCCATGAATGCTCTAATTGTGCAGGGTTCGATTGCTGATGACGAGTTCGGTGGAGTGGAAGTTTGGTCAACCGACTCTGAAGACGATGAAGTGAGGAAGCCTTCTCATGGAAAGGCTTGTGTGGAAAAGGAGGAGAGCAGTGGAGGAAGGTGCTTCATGGTGTCCGATGTATCTCAGATGAGGGGATACAACACTGATGATGGAAGCAATGAACCGAATGAGCAGCAGGATATGTGCTTTACGGCCAAACCGCTCAGCGTGTAGTTCAACAAACTTGATGAACTGATCAAGAAGGTACAATCGGTTTTTGTTTCATTTAAAGTACCACAATCCTCATATGAAAAAGAACTAAAAAATGTTAATTCACGAATTTCTCATCTAGATAGTAGTTTAACTCAAACTCGAGTCACCAATTCTAACCTAACTGATCAATTAAGCAAGGTGTCTTCGAAGAGTGAGGAGCGGCGCATGTGGATCGAGTTGAAGGAGTCCGAAGTAGTTAAAATAAAAGACGAAAACATTTATTTACAAAGAGACAATTTAAAGTTGTTAAAACAGCGGAATGTTTTTTGTTTAATTGCAAAACGTCTTTACACTAATATTACTCAGCTTCACTTAGACTGTGAAATAGGCCAAAAGATCCATCGCATGATTTTGCCCTTCCTTGAGTTTAAGGAGGATGAAATCGATGCTAAAGCTTATAATTGTGAGAGTGTGATATCATCTGATGACGTCAATCCGACCTATATGTATGGACTGGACAAAATTGAATCTTTCATTAAATCCAAGGACCACAAGGACATGCTCAAAAACCTTTTGGATGAAAATGATAGACTTAAACTGAGAACCGAAACCATACAAAAATTTGACTCTTTAAACGCCAACTTGAGCTCAGAAAATAAAATTGATGTTGAAAATGCATCTGAGCTTAATGAGGATGAAAATATGAGTGAAATTTCTATAAAGGACATGGTTGACTGCTCAGAATTTGTAAAAAGCGAACCTGAAAACCACAAGAATCTAATTTCTGAAAATTCAGTGGATTTCGCTCGATTGTCCCAACCAAAGTCCCCGATCTTAGCAGAAAAAGCGGTTGTATATCAAAAGGTCAGGACCACTCCCAATCAAGTGTACAAGGTCACTGGAGTAACCGAACATCAGACTGCTGAACTCACAGCAATTATAAACGAAGACAATGTTGATGGCTGCGATGAGTTCTTCTGGTCAGCTCCAATCGATAATGCAAATGAAACGGTAGGCTTATCAGAAAGAACCTCATGGATGAGTAAAGGTAGATACATACCAGAACCCTTGAACAAGCCGGATAATTTCGATGAGCCAAGCACCAGTGGTACGAAAGATACTCCTCAAGAAAATGGAAGTTCGGCAAAAGAAGACATTCCCTCTAGTTACTCAGTTCAAAGTGAAACCCCCACAGTTCAAAGTGAACCAGCTAAGGAGAAACTGAAAATGAAAGCCAATATCCATCATCAACCGAAGCGGATGAGGAATCTGAAACGTGAAAGGAACCAGAGATATAGGAAGAATCTCTCAGAAAGGAAACAATTCTGGCAATCCCAGAATGCATATTTCTCACATCAAGACAAGAATCTAAAGTTCGAGAACAATCCTGTCAAAAAGCATGAGAGCCACAACAACCGAAAGCCAAGGTTCGGTTCGGACGAGAATACCAACAGAAAGCAAAGGTTCGGTTCTGAGGATGACTCCAACCGAAAGCATAGGTTCGGTTCAGAGAACGAAACCAACCGAAAGCAAAGGTTCGGTTCCAAAATCAAAAGCGATCAAAACTCTAAGGTCAGTCCCACCAATGATCAAAAGCAAAAGGGTCACCTAGAGTCTCTAACGAAGAAGTCATCTCAATCTAAGCCCACTCATTCTCTCTCATCTAATTCTTCTAATTCTTCCAATTCATCTCCATCTCACTCAAAAGTTCATTCGTCTGCTGAACAAAAGGACAAATAGAAGGTTTCTGCATCTAATCCAGAGTCTAAACTGAAGGCCCCTAATCCTAATAAAATCAAAGTCTTTACCATCAAAAAGAAAGATGAAACAGCACTTATAAAACGAACATATGTTGTTGACATCTCTCTTACTATTCCTGTTCCTATGAAAGGCTCACATGGACCCAAGAAACTTTGGGTTCCTAAATCTGCTTAATTTTTGCAGGTTATAAGTGACGAGCAGTTCGACGAAGAATGGTACATCGATAGTGGCTGCTCGCGTCACATGACAGGGAGGAAAGAAGAGCTCAGGGAATACAGGTCTCTTTCAAATGGTGGCAACGTCAAGTTTGGAAACAACTCTTTCGGCACCATAAAGGGATACAGAATGATAACTAATGGTGATTTTTCTATAAGGAAGGTGGCATATGTGGAAGGACTACAACACAACCTCCTCAGTGTATCTCAGCTTGTTGGAGGTACAGGTTTCAAAGTCTCATTTGACGATGAAGGTTCTGAAATTATTGAGAAGAAGACGAAGACAGTAATTCTCAAATCTGAACGTAAGGGTGAAATGTTTCCTCTGAACCTCAATCCCATCAAAGGAAACCCAGCTATATGCTTGTTATCAAAAGCACAATCTGACGAAAGCTGGTTGTGGCACCGAAGACTCTCTCATCTCAACTTTAAAGATATCAACAAACTTGTCACTGGAGGTCATGTTCGAGGCCTTCCATTGCTCAAGTTCAACAGAGATCATTTGTGTGCTGCATGCGAAATGGGGAAGCAGAGTCGTCAAAGTCATCCATCTATAATCAACACCAAAGTTGTTGAACCACTCGAATTACTTCATATTGATTTGTGTGGTCCATCATCTATCGAAAGCATCGGTGGTAGCAAGTATATTCTTGTTATTGTTGATAACTTTTCACGATTTACATGTGTGTTCTTTCTAAAGCTCAAATCTAAAGCGACTCATAAGCTGACAGTGTTCATCAAGCAGATTGAAGTACAGCTCAAGAAGGTTGTTCGCAACATCAGGAGCGACAATGGTCTGGAATTCAAGAACAGGGAATTTGAAGAATTTCTAGCAGAAAAGGGAATAAGTCAAAACTTCTCAGCTCCCTACACACCTCAACAGAACGGAATTGTCGAAAGACGAAACCGATCTTTCTGTGAAGCTGCCCGGACTATGCTAAGTTTCGCTTCCTTACCTCTTTATTTTTGGGCTGATGCTATTTCTGCTGCTTGTTTTACACAGAACAGGTCCTATCTCAACAAGCGATTCACGCTCGCACCTTATGAGATTCTCAACAACAGGAAGCCCAATGTGAAATTTTTCCACGTGTTCGGCTCACGGTGTTTCATCTTTAACTCTAAAGAACACCGCAACAAGTTCGATGTCAAAGCCGGCGAGGGAATCTTTCTGGGCTACTCTCTCACTTCCAAAGAATACAGAGTCCTAAACAAGCGTTCAAGAAAAATCGAAGAGACCTATTACGTGACTTTTGACGATAGCTATGTCAAAAAGCTACAGGCCAAAGAAGACACAGCTGGGGAAATCTTTCCTCAAACTGGCCAGGTCACAGTCTCGATCGCTAATCTATTCGAGAAGTTTATGGAGCTATTTTATGAACCAGAGAAAGCTACTCTCTCAGAAGCAGGCGCAGCAGACAACAAGGTAGACCATATGAAGCAAATTATCGAGGAAGCTGCCAGGAGAATGAACGAAGGAGGATTGAATTCTGATGAACCTCCATCCAACGATGCTTTAGTCGAGGGGGAGCCAAGCTCACACGTTGAGGGGGAGCCAAGCTCTACAAATGCTACCGAAGGTCCAACTCCAACTGAAAGTACTTCTCCAACCGAAAGTGCTTCACCAACCGAAGGTGCATCGATGCCTGAATACCAAGCACCACAAGAAACCTCTGGACCTCAAGTTTCTCCAAACATTCCAGAAAGCTCATCTATCGAGGGGGAGCAAGCTGATATGACGCTCGACTACGAAAGCCAATCTGAGCTAGAAGAAATGATCAACGCTGAACTGGACCCCACCTTTGATCCAAACTACCCTCCTCTTATCAAATGGACCAGAGATCATCTTATCTATCAAGTAGTTGGCGATGTCTCTGAAAAGGTCCTGACCCGATCACAACTCAAGGCAAAACAGAAATCCTTATTTTCCAAAGTAGAGTTTTGTATGTTTAACTCATTCGTATCAAAAGTTGAACCGAAGACAGTTAACACTGCTCTCGATCACTCCGATTGGGTTCAAGCAATGCAAGACGAACTGAACGAATTTGAAAGGAACAAAGTCTGGCGCCTCATTCCAACTCCTCCAGATGCCTCGGTTGTTGGTCTCAAATGGGTCTTTAGGAATAAAATGGACAAGGAAGGGAATGTTATAAGGAACAAAGTTCGTCTGGTAGTAAAGGGATATTGTCAGGAGGAAGGGATTGATTATGAAGAGACTTTCACTCCTGTAGCTAGGCTGGAATCTGTAAGAATATTTTTTGCTTACGCTGCCCACAAAAACTTTGAAGTTTTCCAAATGGACGTCAAGTGTGCATTTCTTAATGGAGAACTCGAAGAAACCGTGTATGTGGAGCAACCTCCTGGGTTCGTGAACGAAAAAAATCCAAATCATTGCTACATTCTGGATAAAGTTGTGTATGGCCTCAAACAAGCTCCGAGAGCCTGGTATGAAACGCTAACTAAATTCTTAAAGATGTCTAAATTCAAACAAGGTTCGGTTGACCCAACCTTCTTTCGCAAAAAGGAAGGTAACCACCTTATGATAGTTCAAATTTATGTCGATGACATCATCTTTGGCTCAACGAATCCCAGCCTAACAGCTGAATTCAGAAAGCTGATGGAGACTAAATTTGAAATGAGCTCAATGGGTCCTATTAACTATTTCCTTGGTTTAAACATTAGACAGGGACCCGAAGGCATCTTTATCAATCAAGAAGCTTACACGAAGACTCTCCTAGCAAAATTTGGGATGATGGGAGACTCCAAAGTCAAAGTCCCAATGGCATTCGGCACCAAGCTAACTCCATCCCTAGACAAACCGGCTGTTGATATCACGCTCTATCGTCAAATGATAGGCTCACTAATGTATCTTACTGCTAGCAAGCCTGACATCATGTTCTCTGTATGTTACTGTGCTAGATTTCAGGCAAACCCACATGAACCTCACATGCTTGCAGTGAAGAACATTCTACGCTATCTCAAGCGAACCACCTCCTTAGGTCTATGGTATCCTTCCAACTCAGGCTTCTTCGTTCAAGCCTATTCAGATGCTGACCTTGGAGGATGTGGACTCGACAGGAAAAGCACCACTGGCGGTTGTCAATTCCTTGACGGGAAGTTGGTTAGCTGGCAATCCAAGAAACAAACGTGCGTGTCGTTGTCTACTGCCGAAGCGGAATACATAGCCGCTGCATCCTGCACCTCTCAAGTGATTTGGATCCAGAGTCAACTTCGAGACTATGGACTCAATATGAAGAAGATCCCACTATATTGTGACTCTGAAAGTGCAATTAGGATCTGTCATAACCCAGTGCAACACTCTAAAACCAAACACATAGCACTGAGGTATCACTTCATCAAAGATCACGTGGAAGATGGAAACGTCGAAGTACACTTTGTAAGAACCACTGATCAACTGGCTGACGTCTTTACCAAAGCTCTTCCTGAAGCATCATTCAACAGAATATTGCAAGGGCTAGGTATGATGGAATCAGAGTCAGTACCTCAAACTACCTCTCAACCTCAAACGTAAGAAGCAAAATTGACCGAACGTTCAGGTTCGGTTAAATCATCTGACTCGCTCATCACCACAAAGGTAGTTTTCTTGGTTGTATATTTCTTGTACAAAGTTGTTTATCTTATTGTTAAAAGTATTTTCTGATTGCATGTCTAAATTCCTTGGTTTTCTAAAATTTTCCTAAACCGAAACCTACCGAAGGCTTGGGTTCGGTTTTCTAAAACTTTCCAAAACCGAAACCTACCGAAGGTTCGGGTTCGGTTTCTCAAAATTTTCCAAAACCGAAACCTACCGAAGGTTCGGGTTCGGTTTTCTAAAACTTTCCAAAACCGAAACCTACCGAAGGTTCGGGTTCGGTTTCTCAAAATTTTCCAAAACTGAAACCTACCGAAGGTTCGGGTTCGGTTTTTCAAAATTTTCTTGAACCGAAACCAACCGAACGCTCGGGTTCGGTTTTTCAAAATTTTCTTGAACCGAAACCAACCGAACGCTCAGGTTCAGTTTTTCAAAATTTTCTTGAACCAAAACCAACCGAACGCTCGGGTTCGGTTTTTCAAAATTTTCTTGAACCGAAACCAACCGAACGCTCGGGTTCGGTTACCAAATTTTTCCAAAGTTTTTTTTACTCTTTCTAAGTCTATTTTTTTCTTGCTTATTTTTTCTATTATTATTTTTTTATTTTATTTTATTTTTTGATATATATCAAAAACTCCAAAAATATTTTCTTATTTTTTGTGTTTGTTCGTTTATGGGGATATAATTGTTGGATTACTTAAGTGTCCCTAGAAGCATGCTGCTGTATGTGTCCCAAGCCTCATAAGATTTTGAATAATCGCCTTAATAACTTGGTATAAACAAACCTTGTCTTCCCAATTAGGCTATCCCATTTATTCTAATCATGAGCTACCTCACTCTCTTCTCACATGAGATAAGAGTATTCTGCTTGGTCCTTATTTTCGCAGCAGAGGTACTTTAATTTCTTACAACATCTCCATTCCAATTCTCCATTACATTCGTTTCATCAACGTAACCCTTGAGACTCTCAGAAATTACCACTGAGGTTTATGGTTATACAACATCTGTGTTTATGATCTTAGTTTCGTGCCACTACGAGCTGAGTGAAACCCAAAATTCAACACCTAACGAATTGACGGTGAACAATTAATTTGCTCAAGTTTTCACCAAAAGAATTGACGGATGTACCTAGCTGAAATCTCAAATTTTATTTTGTGTGATTCCTATGAAATTGTTAAACACCATAACATTTCTTCCCTTGGGATCCAGTTTTTAATTTTTTCTGAGATTTTATATTTTCCAAGCCAATTTAAAATTAATTCCAACCTACTTGTTCAACAGACTACACCGGTCTCACAAGTACTTTGTTCACTTTCTTTCTTATTTCAAGATTAGAATTGTTGAATCAAAGCGAAAGCCACCCTTAAGTAGCCTTATTAAAAGAAACCTTTCAACATTTATTAATAAATGTTTGATCGTCATTCAACGGGAATCCACATAAACACTTTAAGGTCTCTCTTGATCTTGAAGGAAGAGATTCGTGCCCGGGATCACTTGTTTCATGTCATTATCGACATCACATTTATTCCTAAAAAGAGTTGCTTTATTTTTTATTTTTTACACTCTTCGCACGAAAATCTTTGATTTTCCAAAATTCCGTTACTAATAATTACAGGCTGTATTATTGCTTCGGTGGTTAATTATCAAGCTGTGGTCAAAAATCATCCACGTGGGCAATTAATTCAAAAGATGCCATTTCGAAGATAAGACGAAGGGTTGCTGACTCAGGCGGGAGTTAAAAGGATTGAATTTCAAACGACGGTAAAAAGGGAACGCGTGTCAATGTGGAACGCCCATACTTTTACTGACCTCATGGACGCGTGTGCGAATTTCAAGCGACACCTCTCTGGCACTTAAAGGCGCGTGAGGATTTGAAACGGTATGTTCTAAAACGGCGCTTGTTGGGTGGCGTGATCCTAGGAATCTGACACTCTCTCTCCTACGTGATCATCGCCTACCTTAACTGTCACGCATCTGTCATTCCGGAAACCTTTTCGTATTTCCATAGAAGATTTGAAACGATTTTTCTCTCTCCTTTCACCAACTATAAAAGGCAGTCAATACTTCCATTTACCTCTTTACTGCATCCGGATTTTCTAGAGAGCAAAAACTCCCAAAAGCTTTACTGTTCATCTTCTTCTTCCTACCTTCAACAATGGCGGAATCATCCTCAGTCCATGCTACCTCACACATACTACCCATTCGTCCTCACCAATGCTTGGTGATCGACCTCAACCCTCTGGCGTACGACTCTTATATGTCGTCGATCATCGAGTGCCTGAAGTACTCACAAATCGCTCCAGCTCTCTCTAGGGTTGAGTCTGTGCCCATGGAGATTCTATCGCAAGTGTATGCGACTGCACATTACGACAAAGCAGTCAAGCGGGTGTTCTTCGAGGTTGCTGATCACAAGACCTCCATTTCTCGACAACGATTCTGCACATTGCTAGGGTTGGCTTCTGATCCTACAAGAATCAATCCGGAGACGATTCCGATTGGGTATCTTTACAACATGTTTTATAACATGGGGTACACGGAGGCGCTCACCTCCGTCGCGAAGTTCAAGAAATCCTGCTTGCCGCCACAGTGGAACGGCATGTTTACAGTCCTCTTCAAGGGCTTATCTGAACGGAGCTCAGGATCCGACGGTTCTAGTCGACTGTTCTTGTCGATTAGGTATGCTATCTACAACGGAGTCAATCTTGACTTTGGGTTGGTCCTCTAGCAACAGCTCATCCATAGCCTTTCTTCTTCATCACGACATTCTGAGGTGTCGTATGCCCGGTTCTGGATTCTTATCACAAAATGGGCGATGGATAAGCTTGATGTCCCAACTGCTGGTGGTGCATCGATGTCTTCGATTGGTACGTTTCATACCACGAAGATCATCGTCTCTGATGCATCCAAGTTTTCGTTCATTGGCTCTATTCCGGAGACAATGTATGGCGATGTTCCCTCTGACAGCAGGCTCATCCGGACGATTAAGGAGTTCAGGGCAATTGGACCTTGGGAACTTACACCGGAAATGCTAAAGTCCATCCACGATGCTGACAAACCGGTTAACAGGGGCAAAAAGGCGGAAAAAGGGAAGCAAGTGACCAAAGCTCCTAAAGGTCCTTCTCCCAGGAAGAGGAAACAAACAAAACTTGCACAGTCACCGCAACCGAAGAGAAGGAAGACTCAACCGAAGCGAAAACTTCTTATCCCTTCCTTTTCGAGTGACTCAGAAGGTGAGCGTTCGGGTTCGGACGGCTCTCAAAGAGGCGAAACACGGGAATTATTTCATAACTTGAGATATTAAATAATAATCATTGGCAAAGATTAATCGAAGCAATATAGGACATAATGGATTAAGTCCTTAGTGGATGAAACCCTTAACGAGTTAGGTAGGAAACTTAACCTTCACTGTCATTTTATGAGAAACCCTAATTTCACTTGGGTTTATTTTTGGGCCCTTCTTTTGGGCCTTAATGATCAGGTTATTAAATGGGCCATACAAGATCAAGCAATTAGACTAGAATAATCTAATGGGACTAGGGTAAGGCCCATGTATGGGTTTTGGCCCCAATTTGGAAAATTGGGCCATAGTTTGGGCCTTAATGATTATATGATGTTGGGCCCTAGAATAAGACAATGTATAGGCCTGGGCCCAATTTGGAAAATTGGGCCATATGTTGGGCTTTGATTCCTGGTTGGCTTTGGGCCTATGGATTGGGCCTTGGGCTTAAATAAGCCAAGCCTGGGGTAATGTAGCAATTATCCAAGTATGTAATATGGTTGTGTAGTGGAACCCAATTATTAATTGGGTGTTATTTTTATGATTGACAGTTCGGGAATCTGTCATCCACCAGTTGGGGTTGAGTCTGCGGGACTTCAGCAGTGTGGGATTGTGTCTACGGGACTTCACCTGTGTGAGGTGAGTTACCTTCCAGTAGCGATGGGTCTACGACCACAATGTCGGCCCACCAGTAGGAGTTGTATGTTAGATGATTGTCTTTGTGATATCATCTAGGTTTCCTACTACCTGATATGTTATATGCTCGCATGATATGTTATATGTGATAGTAGTAGAGTTCGGTTGTTAGGACCGAAGGGTAGGTCAGACACCTCAGATATGTCTGACAGTATGTGATGATATGTTTATATGCTGGCATGATATGTTATGATATATGTGATAGTAGCAGTAGGGGGTGAAATAGTCCCCGGTAGTTGGGTGAAATAGACCGATGGGTACGTCAAGCACCCCAAAATGGCTTGACTTGGGTAAGTCAGACACCCCCGAACTGTCTGACAGTACATTAATTATGCTATGTGGTAGTAGTAGGGGTGAAATATTCCCTGATAGTCGGGTGAAATCGACCGACGGGTACCTCAAGCACCCCAGAATGGCTTCACTTGGATACGTCAAAACACCCCATAATGGTTTGACCTGGGTACGTCAAACACCCCAGAATGGTTTGACCTGGGTAAGTCAGGCACCCTAGAATTGCCTGACAGTATATTGTATGTTATGTGGTATGATGGGGGAACTTACTAAGCTTCGTGCTTACGGGTTACAGTTTTGGTTTCAGGTACTTGTTTTCAAAGGAAAGGAGCCGCCTTGATCGCAGCGCATCACACTATATTTTCCGCACATGAGATCTTTGGGGATTACACTCTGATATGGTTTTATGATAATACGTTTTCATTACTGATACTTTGGTTTGACACGAGATATTATTATGAAAGTTTTTATACTGACGGTTTTATGTAATAGCTTATTTAAAAATGAAATTTTTGGCCTTGAATTTTCGTGTGCGACAAGTTGGTATTAGTGCCTTGGTTTAAGAGATTCGGGCACACTCTGAGGTGTGTCTGAACTCAAACTAAGGACTTGGTATGGAAATTTTCAAAATTAAAACCATTTTTATAAAAAGAAGTTTGAAAAGAGAACAAAACTTTGAAAAGAACAAAGTTTGTGATGCATGCAATCAGCCGAGCTCAAGTAAGTTTTCCCCAAGATGCCCATACATGTTATGATATGATATGATTTGGTTATGAGAACTGCATGCCAGATTAGGGCTGAGGATCTAGGAGGATGCCTTATATGCCTATTGTATGTGGTCGTAGAATTTTATGCTAGTACTAATGAGTGAGTAATAGGATAGCATGTTTAGGTTATGCCTGATTGTATGAGCCTTTGAATTGCATTTACAGATACCTGATTAGAGGATAGAATGATTTGATTGGAATATGATGGTTAGATTTTCCATTGTCTGAATGCTGCTTGCTTTGTGCTTTGTGGGTCTCTTAGTAATGTTAGCTAACTATTAAGTGAATATGGTAAGTCACATGTGGCACATGCTGGATAAGCTCATAGTGATAAATTTGACCCTATGGCACAGCTCTCATTTGAGTCTAACCGTTCTAGGGATGAGTCTTTTACTCAAAGGATTATCTGATATATGTTTCATGTGGCTATATTCATGAAGTAGCTAGTTGACATTACTGGGAATCTTTCAGCAGCTGAGGATTGGGTGAGTTCGGGAACCTAGGGAAGCCTAGGATATGTCTCAGTGGGTTAGTAGTGAGGATGATTGAGACTTGGGAGTACCAGTTTAAGGAAGTGACTTGGAGGATTCGGGAGGATTGCTAAGGAAAGTATGTATAGGTGTGGAAGGTAGTATTGGGCCCGTACTACTGAAAGCACAAGATCCATACTCGAACCAGTGAGAATCTTGGAGAATCTGAGAAGCTTCGGGAAAGAGTTAGTGACTCGGTTTGGGGACAGAGGATGTTCCGGTTGTTGCAGCTTAGCCATGGGCAAACGAGCTAGTGAATGTGACAGGGTTTAAGACCCTGAAGGATATGATTTCCAAGAATTTGCAGATGCGAGATCGATTTGGAACACCCTAGAACGAGAGGTTCGTTCCAAGTGCGTATAGTAGAGGGTCCTGCGAAGAGACCCATGACTTCTGATCATCGGGTGAAAGGCCAGCAGGGCTGGAGTCAGTGAAATGCGTATGAGAAAGTGCAAGAGGTAGCTTGTGACTCCAAAGGTTTAGGATGCTACATGTGTGGCAGGTTGATCATATCAGCTGGAGGTGACTCGGATTCCTCCAGATATTGCGGGCATGTCATCTTGTATTGCTTTTAGATGGATGTTGGGGATACGTATCGCGTTGGAGTTACGAGTGAGTTTGGATAAGTTAGATCTCGGGTCGGTTTCCTGGTAGTGTTTGGGGTTCTCAAGGATCATATATGCCATCCTGCATGCCGAAAAGACCTTGATGAACCCACATAGGGATGCATCTTGCAGAGCGGGTTCCGCGTGTACCATTATCATTCCAGATGTTTGTCGAGATCTGTGCGGGGTATTATTTAGAGGATATTCGATCAGGGTTAGAGCGGTAGTTCTCCAGTGAAGTCAGCATTCAGTGCTTCTATCATGATTCAGGTATGGTTGACGGTCGTCTATGGATGAACTTTGGAGTTTAAGGCACTACTGTTGCTAGAGAAGGACTTGTAGCATAATGATAGTGGAATCCATTGTAGGTGTTAGACGCATGAGTGGTTTGTCATCGCATGTTCAAGAGAATTGTATTTTCGCATGGGCTGTGTTCAGTTAGAGTTTAGTAGTGCTGTAAGATTGGAAGTGAGGGCAAGGATTCGTCAGCTAGAGTGAGAATTAAGGCCTCCAGTTGTCAGCATGGGAGGTGGATTTAGGTGTTAGATTGGACCATATTTCAAGAGTACTCTCCAAGATTTCAGAGGATTGGCGATCTTAAGGTTTGATTGGTAATGGATCGCTAGCACTGGTAAGTACAGGTTATCATCACTAGACTATTAGGAAGTAAGAAGGATTGGGAATGCTTCAATTCTCGTGTACAGTGAAGACTTAGTCAAATCTAAGTGGGGGAGGGACTTTTTATAAAATCCTCCAAATGTGATTTCTGGTTGCACGGGGTGCACTCTCTTGGGCACCTTGTCAACCAGAAGGGTATTTTAGTCGATCCGGCCAAGAAAGAGGTCGTGATGTAGTGGGAGATTCCGAGGTCTCCATCCGAGATTCAGAGTTTCCTGGGTCTAGCGGGTTATTACCGGAGATTTATTTGAGACTTCTCCGAGATTGAGGTTCCCATTGACCCGACTGACCAAGAAATCGATTGCCTTTCGCTGGGGACCTGAGTAGCAAGCAGCCTTCGAGAATCTCAGACAGTGGTTGTGTGAGGCACCGATTCTCACCCTACCATGGGTGTAGATGATTTTGTGGTTTACTGTAATGCCCTGATCACAGGAATGGGTGCGGTACTGATACAATGAGGTCACATGATAGCAGGTTTCAGGAACCAGGTTAGAGTTTCGGTTAGGACTCGAGTTCAGTTGTGTGTTGGGTCGAGTGCATGTTCGACCAGTATGGAAAGTATTGTAAGACTACGGGGGTAGCCGTAGCATTCACTAGCAGTTAGTAGCATAGAAGTGTTGAAAGTCTGCGGGCGTAGCCGTAGCATTCACAAGGTTAGTAGATAGTGCTAGAGTGATGTAAGACTGTGGGTGTAGCCACAACATTCACTAGGCCGGCAGATAGCATGAGCGCGTTGTTAGGATGCGGGAAGAACAGGAGTACCCGCCAGTTCGGGTGTAACAGTGAGGATGTGGAAATTCACAGATTGGATTATGGATTTCCCCAGAGGAGTTAGATCTGGTTAAGCCAGTGACAAGACGTTAGGAACGTCACTACAGTATGAGATCAGAGAAGCAACGGACTGCTTAAGGACGTGTGAGATAAGGCTACCATTAGTCAGGTAGCAATCACTTTCAGCCTTGGATTTGATGATGATAGGATTCGATGTATGGACCCGATCAGTTAGATCAGGAGGTTGCTAGAACCATAGTGGCATGATAACTAGTCGCAACTAGCTCCAGAGAAGGATTTCGTTCAGATGCTGTCTGAGGTGACTAAGTGGGGTCCTTTGGCTTCGTAGCCGGGCCGGAACCCGATATTTTAGATTATTGGCGAGAGAATTGAGACTCAAGAGGTCTCGATAGCTTTTGGGAAGCAGCCATGTGGCAGCATATTGCTTCAGGCAGTTCAGTGTTCGGGCATTTTCAATGGCTGGGTAGTATTAGTATTTGTTCAGACGAAATAACAGATTGTTTGGGGTATGCCAAGTCCCTTGCAGTGGAATTAGTTTAGCTTCGGCCGAGTCTAAGTGATATGCAAGGATAATTGGGTCTGTGACCCTATTTTATAGTGGGAACCGCGAGTGATCAAAAGTTGAATAGTCAGTTGTGGGATGAACAGACTGGATTCAATGATAATGCTTCAGTATTGGTGGTCTGTCAGGGTATCAGACTATCTCACAATATTAGATTTCAGACGAAGTGGATGCGATCTTGTGGTGAGGAATTCGGTCATCTGCAGATGTTATGGCTTTGCGAAGACGGGTCACATCTACCCTGGGAAGACTAGGGTGTGCCCAGGGTGGTGACCATGTTACCAGAGTGGTTTGGCGCATAAGTAATGGTAAGGAATGATTTCGAGGACGAAATCTAATGTAAGTGGGGGAGAGTAGTAACACCCGATTTATGTATTAAATAAATAAACAAAATAATGAACGAATGGTAGCCCTAAAATAAATAATTATATACGTAGGGTGTTGGCTTCGAGGAGTTAATTGGCACAATTCAGAAGTTGGGGGATAAAAATGTAAGTTCCGGATTGGTTTTGTAATAATCATAAAGGTAGGGACTACTTGGTGAATTATTGGGATTTAACCTGAAAGGATTTTGATGACTAAGGGCTATTTAAGTAATTTTGGAGTTAATTTGAAAGCAAAAGAGGTGGAAGGGCTAAATATGTCATAATTGAGATATTGGGGGTTTAAAGGGTAACTTCTGGAACGGCTTTGCAAAGATATTCAAGAACGGAGGGATGTTTGGTAAGTATTGTACTTGATTTGTACTAAATTTTAATGATGAGGGTTTAAAGGGTATGTTATGGATTCGTTTTGAAAGAAAAGGTGGGAGGAGGGGCTAATTCGGTCATTATGGAAATAATGGTTATGGGGCTCGGGAGTATATAACTATTGCCTAAACCTAACCCTAGAGAACTATGACAGCCGCCAACTTCACCCCTTACATCCTCTCCACCGATGCCACCCTTATGACTCCCTATGACGCCACCATCATTCCTCCGCCATCATCGGCGATGCCGCCACCTTCTACCTCCTAGCCGCCGGCCGCTATCACCACTCATCCAACTCATGTTTCAGATCGACCAAGACAGCTAGACGCCGTTGTTCTAGGACGATGCCTTGCCGCCTCGCTGTTGCCACTGCGGTAACTTCCAACGAGAAGATGAAGCCACCGTTTTTCGGCGTCTACCTGTCACCGTTGGGGCTCCGGCTGCGTGTGGCAGTCGTAGTTTGGTTGTGGGTCTCGCACCACCTTCTCTTTTCTCCATTTTGTTCCAGTGGTTACATCACTGTTGCCGCCTTCATGAGTTGCTGTTGCCATCGCCGCCCACCATAGGTGGGTGTTGGGTTCGTTTTCCAGGCAAGGGATGCCGATGTCATCGCTGCTACCGTGGTTTTGTACTTCCGCCGTCGTCAACCGCCACCAGGAGGGTGGCTGGACCTTCTGCAAGCAAGAAAAGAGTGTGGGTTTTTGTTCTTTCTATACCATGTGTTGTGTGTAGCTTATTGGCCGAAAAAGCCGCTGCCACCACCGTGAGGTGGTGGTTGCCACCGTAAGCCGCCATGGGTGCGTGTTGATGTAGTTAGTGTGTGTGTGTATTCTTGGTTAAAGCATTCTAAAGCGTATTGAAAGATGTAATAATGAAAGGAAATTGAAAACCACCACCTTAGTGGTGGCTGCTGCCTCCTACTGCCATCGGCCGCCGTGTCGGGTGACGGTGTGCTCGTCATGTGAGTTGACTTGATTGGAAATGCTTCAAACCCTAACGGGCCTTGTGAGCCATACTGAGCCCAATGAAGCCAAACGGGCTTAGTGAAAACCCTAATGAGTCTAATGGACTCTAATTGACCCAATGAAACCCTAATGGGCTTGATGACATTCTAGCGGGCTTGATAGGCCCAATAAAGCCCTAAATAACCTAAAAGTCCAAAAAATTAATAAATGGACTAGTATCTAGGTTGGAAACCCTAATTAGGGTTTGGAAAACCCTAATGCAATCAAAACCCTAATTTTGGGAAATTAATCGGGACACACAGGAATTATTTAATAACTTGAGATATTAAATAATAATCATTGGTAAAGATTAATCTAAGCAATATTGGACTTAATGGATTAAGTCCTTAGTGGATGAAACCCTTAATGGGTTAAGTAGGAAACTTAACCCTCACCGTCATTTTATGAGAAACCCTAATTTCACTTGGGTTTATTTTTGGGCCTTGATGATCGGGTTTTTAAATGGGCCATACAAGATCAAGCAATTAGACTAGAATAATCTAATGGGCCTAGGGTAAGGCCCATGTAAGGGGTTTGGGCCCAATTCGGAAAATTGGGCCATAGTTTGGGCCTTAATGATTATATGATGTTGGGACTTAGAATAAGACCATGTATAGGCCTGAGCCAAATTTGGAGAATTGGGCCATATGTTGGGCTTTGATTCCTAGTTGCCTTTGGGCCTATGGATTGGGCCTTGGGCTTAAATAAGCCAAGCCTGGGGTAATGTAGCAATTATCCAAGTATGTAATATGGTTTTGTAAAGGAACCCAATTATTAATTGGGTGTTATTTTTATGATTGACAGTTCGGGAATTTGTTATCCAGCAGTTGGGGTTGAGTCTGCGGGACTTCAGCAGTGTGGGATTGTGTCTACGGGACTTCAGCTGTGTGAGGTGAGTTACCTTCCAGTAGCGGTGGGTCTACGACCACAATGTTGGCCCACCAGTAGGAGTTGTATATTAGATGATTGTCTTTGTGATATCATCTAGGTTTGCTACTACCTGATATGTTATATGCTGGCATGATATGTTATATCTAATAGTAGTAGAGTTTCGTTGTTAGGACCGAAGGGTAGGTCAGACACCCCAGATATGAATGACAGTATGTGATGATATGTTTATATGATGGCATGATATGTTATGATATATGTGATAGTAGCAGTAGGGGTGAAATAGTCCCCGGTAGTCGGGTGAAATAGACCGACGGGTACGTCAAGCACCCCAGAATGGCTTGACCTGGGTAAGTCAGACACCCCATAATTGTCTGACAGTACATTATGTTATGCTGTATGGTAGTAATAGGGGGTGAAATAGTCCCTGGTAGTTAGGTGAAATAGACCAACGGGTACGTTAGGCACCCTAGAATGGCTTGACCTAGATACGTCAAACACCCTAGAATGGTTTGACCGGGGTACGTCAGACACCCCAGAATGGTTTGACATGGGTAAGTCAGGCGCCCCAGAATTGGCTGACAGTATATTGTATGGTATGTGCTATGATGGGGGAAATCACTAAGCTTCATGCTTACCGATTACAGTTTTGGTTTCAGGTACTCATTTTCAAAGGAAAGGAGCCAGCTTGATCGCAGCGCATCACACTATGTTTTCCGCACATGAGATATCTGGGGATTACACTCTGATATGGTTTTTTGATAATATGTTTTGATTACTTACACTTTGGTTTGACAAGAGATATTATTATGAATGTTTTTATACTGATGGTCTTATGTAATAACTTATTTAAATATCAAATTTTTGGCCTTGAATTTTGGGATGTGACATAGAATGTTTGACTTGTGTGTGAAATGTGTTAAGATACATGCATAGTCCAACGTTAAACGATTCATCGAATACCACCACCACTCCTTATTATGCCAGTAGGGGGTGGTGTTCACCTCCTTCACGCCCCAATAACGCCCCCATGACTATTTACGTTGTAACATCCATAAAATTCAAGCAAATTTAAAACTTTTTCAAACATCCAAAAGACATTATTTATTACAAAATGTTTTCAAAATAGTTTCATATAAGAGAATCCCAGAAGATAAAATCATAAAATGTGAGGAAGTACACGATTAAGCCTTCGCCTTCCCACAATCATCTGAAGTACCTGAAACAAAATCAACAATTGTAAGCCATATGCTTAGTGAGTTCTCCCAAAATACCAACGCCATACGAACCAGAACAATATCATAACAAACAACATGCATATAGAGTCTTCAGTATGACCGGACCGCCCTCACTGGGCCTTCGTTCTATCTGGTCCTCTCTCTGAGTCTTCAGTATGACTAGACTGCCCTCACTGGGCCTTTAATCTATCTGGACTACTCTCAGAACCTTCAACATGTCTGGTCCGCCCTCCTGAGTCTTCAGCCTGTCTAGACCGTTTTCCAGGCCTTCGGCCTGACTAGTACGCCCTGATGGGTCTGCAGTCTATCCGGGTCGCCCTGGGTATGTTGGCCTAGAGTACAAAGCAGGACCGCCTCAACCCACCTGCAATCACACAATACACACATAAATATCATAGGCTAGCTAGCATGTACAGACAGTCATACATATCTACATATCACTAATCATAACATCATCCTATATACCAGGATATAGATCTAACAGATCACTAACATAGCATCATCCTATAACTAGGATATAGATCTAACAGATCACTAACATAGCATCATCCTATAACAGGAGATAATCCAAAAAGGGTCAACCTTGGTGCCTTAGACCATGTTGATATAACGATGAGTTGGCGCCTCCCAACTTGTTGAGTTGCCCTGGGAAATGCATATAAAGCTTGAAATTTCATTCTTGAAAATTGGGATGTTACAACTGTCCCCCACTTAAATTCAATTTCGTCCTCGAAATCATCCTCTACCACCCTTAGCATGTCCGACCTCCTGAGGGGCACTTCCACAACATGAACTCACAACGACCTTCCCTAGACGATCAAACCTAGCAAAACATTTCCACCTCGGAGAACCCAATCCATAATTCCACGTAGGGACCAATCCCACTTCACCTAATATATGAATCCTAGAATCTCGAAACCGATCTGACTCCTTGACAGACCGCTCATACTGAACCATTGCTAATTTCATTCCACTTATCCCTTAAACTGACTATCCAACTTCTGATATTTTAAGGTTCCCACTAGAAAACGAAATCACAGATCACATGTTGTTGCTACAATTCAATGCCTCCTTTAACTCCCGAACCAACATGCACATCATTGTTAGTTCATAAACACGAACACTCGTGCCTGGCTTAATCATCCTCGGGCTGGAATGCCATCATGTCAGGTCCAATCAACCATCGAGTTGGAATACCCAGGGTTTGTTAGCCTAGCACCTCAACTCTACTGCTCCTCCTGAGTCTCCGTGCTTACGACTTTGTATCGGCCCGCACCGGGTGTCTTGGCCTACCGCAATAAGTGGGACCGCCTCAACTCAACCAAAGACAATATGTCATCAACTAGACAATCAGGATCAAGAATGCACATAATAGCAACCAACTGCAATCATACCACTCCCTGTTGTCTACTAATTTCTCATAGTATACAATCCTGCAGGCGATTACCATGAAGCAACATTCTAAATACTAGGAGAAAGATCTAAGTCGGTTCTAAACTCACGACCCAAGATCCAAGGATACACCATTGCATTTCACCAAAAATCTACTGATTCATCGCAACCTCTCACTAATCATGGATGCAAAGAATTTTCTCCCTGTCTCTGAGACTACCAATACCATGCCTGATCCAGCCTCCAGATTCCCAGAACCTAGATGACAGGAACATTTTAACCCAAACAACCCTTTGGTTACAACATTATGATGACATCACACCTTTCGCTCAAAACTCACAATTCGCACCACCGACTGAAAGATCCTCTACTTAGTTCAGACACTGCCAGAATACAGACCTTGCATGTATACACTCATGATCCCCAACGTAAGTTTCCACCAAGAGCCCACTTGGAAATGGCGCCTCAAAATATCTTCTTCTAGATTCTCCCCTAAAACTAATGAGCATCCAGTTATAAATCTACCCCCAGCCCCTGACTGGAGACACTACTAGTAACATGCAAAAATGATACTCAAAACATATTGACCGCACACTTCACCTAGAACCGGACCATCTGATGTACTAATACCTCAATAATCATTGGCTCTCTGCTATGCCATTACCAATCACTGCTTTGATGAGCTAGATGATCAACTAATTAAAATTTCCGCATTACATCCATTTCTATCGGCTTAGGTTTACCCCCACCTGAACAACCACTTAGGACATGATAAAGAGTTCTTATGACTTGCAACATCATAAGCACTTTCCAATATTGAAATCAAAACCCCAACAGTAGCTTGAACCCAATTCCTACAGTGATGAATATGAGCGCAATTGAAATTCCTGGGGAGTTATACATTTGTGTATTGATAAGACCATTCACTATTTCTTGAAGCTCGATCTCTCCCCCGGATGAACCATATAGCTACGAGAAACCATGAACAAGAATAGAAGAGCTTGCCCCACCCATGAGTAAATATTTCATAGTAGCCTCATTAGACCGTACATCTTTCTTCGTACAACCAGAAAGGTAATGAAGGTATTCCACAAAGGCTTCCTGATACCTGACCGATACTCCCCACAACCCGTACAGCTCCCTTATCCAAACCAACAAATCTGTGGGTCTTCCGAGTCCCAATCAATGCGTCAATACTGAGAGTATCCTAAACATGAGAAATGAATAATCATGTCCACTAGGCCCACAGTCTATGACTAGAATGCTCTCGACCTCATACCAAACTTGTCGGCATCACCTCGCTTGCGCAACACCTTGGGCCTAAAGATACTCACCTCCCTCCATTGCCTTCAAGGGAACTAATCAATGTTCCTCACAACACCAAGCAAGCACAACCATGCTGAAACCCTACCATGTATGATTCACTTATAGAATAAGTTGCTACCTAAGAAAAACCTTAAGAAGTCATGGTCATACACAATCCGAGAATAGGGTGATGGTCAAAATCTTGATCCAATTTGCAGACTATAATCCCAACCTAACCATTCCCATAAGTCGAACCAAACTCCGATGCTACCTTGGTCAACCCACGGACACACGCAAGGAATTTCCACCATCCACATACTTAAGGAACTCCCAGTCCTCATGATTTATCACAACAAGATCCCGTACTGGATTGAGACTCAACAAATTCGACCAACACGAAACTAGTTCGTGAAGACTTCCATGGGAATCCCGAAGGTTGCCAAAACCCGAGTCTGATATGAATCGAAATTCCATTCCACCATTAAGGGTAAACATACCCAAAGACTGAGAGAACATAAACACACTGTACAGGAGGGTCGGTGACGCATTCCTTGCTTTTAACTGTTGCCTCTTGAATCCTTCGGAGGATTCCCACTGAAAGACGAACTCATCAACCGATTGTCTAGAATATCCTGAAACCTAAACTAGAGTACCACAAGTCCACCTGGAGCTGAACATTCCTGTTATTGGAAAGGTTCACCAACCAACACCTGCCTAACAAATCTGAAAGCAGCAGTCTGAACAGTAACTAACAAAACCTTCAACGGCTGATGCTCAAACCGGGAATTCCCAATTCTCTACCACTTAGACACTAACGACCACCCAATTTTGGTCAAACCAAAGCATAACTTAACCGATCCAACCATGTATCACCATACTTAACCGTGGAATGAACAACATACGCCGAATAATCCTCCAGATATGGATCAAACAAACCCCAAGAGAAACCTGAATTCCAGCTGAAGGCCTCTAAATTTCCAAATTATAACTACTTATAGAGGATATGATACTATCGATTTTCGATCCAAACATACCTTCCTTGCTTGCATCCCAAATACAATCCAATGTCTGGCTTTCCCATTCCCAAGAATGCGACCCTTGCTCATATCACTATGTTACTCATGTCGCATCAATCCGCCTTCATACCTCGACGCTGACATACTGTTGCTAGCAACTACGACCAACTCCTTAAGTCCTTTATGTTGGTGACTTAAAACCATAACTCTTACCCTGAATTGGCGAATCTTTTACCCACTACAGTCCTGAAATGAATCTTTGAACTGTAGCTATATACATTCCCTCGTGGCAATAAAATTCTCCTGAGCCTTCCAACACCCTAACAACCCATGCCGAATGACATATGAGGATTCATAGTACATAGATTAGGAAAAGCAGATAACTAACCCGAAGACACTACTTATCCATACCCAACAAAATTCCAAAGCAAAACAAATAACGAGCAAGGACAATTACACCATAAAATTGTTACATAATGCAGGTTCTATTTACATACTAGAGATTTGTTGCGGCTCGACCTTGACCTCCTAAGGAACGATCATCGTTGGAACCTGAATTCCCTCCTCCTCCAAAGTAGGACAGTTGGACCGGAAATGACATGGCTGATGACAGTGGAAGCATATCTGATCCTTCTTAGAATCTTGTTGGACATGCCCTCTTTCTCCACACTTGAAACACCTGAACTTGTGACAAGCAAATCTATGAGTTCCCCGACACTTGCCACACACCTGATGATTCTCCTGACTTCCAGTACCCAGGTCAGTAGCTTCAGTCTCCTCATCCTCTACTGAAAGATCTTTCTTCCTCTTTCTTAGTTGTATCCCCACATCCAACACTCCCACAGTGGTCATTTCAATAGCAAAACCTCTAACAGTCTGCAAGGCTGCAGTTTGCTTCTTGAGTTTGGCGATTACCCTGGCAGTGACCCGATCCATGACACCGGACAATTCTTCTTGCAAAATCAGAGAAATCTCCATGGAAATCATCTCCTGTATCTGCTCAATGGACAGCACCATCCTATCCTGGCCACTAGCTCCTGATCCCGATCCTGATCCAGATCCCGCCTCCAATCGTCTCAACATCACCATACTGAACATAAACTAAGGACGTATGAGATGAAGCACATAACATACCACCAGAGCCAACTCCCAACAAATCCCTAAGGGTTGTGACTTCTCTGCCATGCGTACAGGTCCTATGCTTTCAGTAGTACAAGACCATACTACCTTCCACACCTACTCGTATTCTTCTCAGTGATCATCACAATGCCCTAACACTACTCATAAACATAGGTGAGCGCTCAATCATCAACCCTATAGGAAGGCTAAATATCTCACAACTGGACGACCGACCCTACATAATCCATCCTACCACCAACTGCCACACGAACCTTCATTGGTGCCAAATAACTTTTTCATGAATACAATTACACGCGGTACAACTTAAACAATCTTAGACTAAAAGATTTAATCCTACATAGGATGGACTCAAACAAGAGCTATGCAGCAAGACCAAATCTCTTATCCTAAGATCATTTAACCCATATAGCATGCGCCTTAGCGTATTCACTCAATAGTTAGTTCACACACGAAAGAGTCATACAACAATCAATCAAGTGCTCTACAAGAGGTAAGGCATCATATATCAGGAAATCCTTATTATGTAAGTCTTGAAGGTCCCTATCCTATCACTAGCATGTTTTTCTAACATATAATAGTATCAAATAACAGTATGGTATTTTCGGGTCTACTTACTGGCTCCGAATGATCATACACATCACATCCTCCTTTAGTACTTTGAAAACCATTTAAAAACCATTTGAAAATCATTTCCTTAGTTTGAGACTAGATTCAAACGAGTGTTCCTCCAATTCAATCAAACCAAGGCTATGATACCAACTTGTAACATCCATAAAATTCAAGCAAATTTAAAACCTTTTCAAACATCCAAAAGCCATTAGTTATTACAAAATGTTTTCAAAATAGTTTCATATCAGAGAATCCCAAAAGTCAAAATCATAAAATGTGAGGAGGTGCACGATCAACCCTTCGCCTTCCCACGATCATCCGATGTGATGGGTTTTGTACATTCTAACACTCTGATGGTGTACATGCAACCCTAGAAACCTTGGATCTATGTTTTCTCTAAAATACATGCAAATAAGAATTTTCCAAGATTCTCATCCTAACTAGCATGGCACGGGGTACCTATAATATAAAAAAACTAGTAGAATGAAATACCTTTCTTGTAGCTTGGATTCCTTAAGACCTTGTGAGCCTAGCAGCACATATGTGATGCCTCAAATGTTTCACACAACACCACAACTCTTGGAATAACTTGAGAGAAAAACACTTTTATCAAAAAATGGCTAGCCCTCACCTTCTTAGTCTTAGTCGCCAATTTTACTCCATATGAGGATCTTTATATAGTGTGTCACATGTACGGCTACACCGTGTAAACCCTAATGTGCATGGCTTTTCATTTCCCCCATGATCCATGGATTATAACCTCCATGGAGTATACATGGAGCACTCAATTGGTCTTAGCCCAATCTAGTGAATCATGAACCATAAGCGCACTATACAAGAATGAATGATTTACAAATCAATCCCTATATATTTAATTAGTCTCTTTTTTATCAAAAAATTAATTCCAAATTAATTCTTTATCAATACTAATTAAATAATATGATTTCATATTAATATATTAGAACTTATAATATATTAACAAATCGTAAGTGTCATTTTTCTCATTTAGTCTATCCAATTGTTGAGATGCCATGCAACCCAAATGGACCATGCCACATCGGGTCAGGTACATACTAAATATAGTTTTGGACTTAGACAACTTATCCAATAGTCTCCCAGTTGGATAAGTCTAATAACTATAGTTACATGTTTGACTTCAAGAACCGACCAGCAACCGTAGCTCTTTCAATGTATCGCAGAACTAAGATGATGATGCGCCATTTAAGATAAGTGATCGTATAATCCTATGTTCTAAATATCAGTCTGAAAAATACATGGAACAATGTCGTACTTATTGTCCAGCAGTTTGTTTCCCGATTTCCTATTTTTTTAAAATAGAACTAAACTGAACACATCAGGTTGGTTCTGACCGGGCCCGACACATAGGCCAATACAAAATCATTGAGAGGCCTAGATATCACTTTTGATCCTCCAAGGATTAAAAGGAACAGATAAACTTTGACTCATATGCTTGTACTAACTACTTGTTCAATCATACACAAAAGCATGTTTTATAACATCGAGTTACCGATGCGTTTTTGTACAATCAATGCACAACTAACTCATAATGAACAACACATATCTCTAGGTTTGAAGACTTATATTATATTACCGTCTCATGATCACTCAAGATAAATTCCATGAAGTGATACAAGCGAGTGTGGGTTGAATCTAATACTCAGAACATATGAGCACTTATGAATCTTGTAGCAACTTTTGCTATGTCTAACATCTGAGACAGAGAAAAACCCAATTCATGACAGTCTTGATTCATATCTACTTCCAACATATGACTGAATGTGGAGAGTTTGAATAAAGTAATTATTCTAGAAGTCAAAGCATGCAAAATTGAAACAAAGAGTAAATAACTGAGACAAGATAGCAACACTTTACTTATAAATAAACAAAAAGTTTTATTTAATCATCAAATGTCAATCTACATTTGCAAGTTTCAGAAATAGCTGTCTAATCTATAAATCTAATATCATCCTTCAGCCCGATGCGCCTCGCATGCTGCAAATGCTTAAGTCTACACGGTCCCTTAATGAGGGGATCTGCTGGGTTCTCATCTGATGATACCCTCTTTACCACGAGGTGTCCTTCGTGAGGGGATCTGTCGTGATCCCTTGGTTTCTCAGCTAAGGAAACTGCACCCTCGCTGTCATAGAAAATATCGATAGGCTCCTTAATAGTTGGTACAACTCTAAGGTCTCCAATGATGTTCTTTATCCATATAGCCTCCTTTTCCGCCTCGCTTGCTGCTATGTACTCTGATTCGCAAGTTAAATCAGTCATTGTTTCATGCTTGGATCTTTTCCAAGTAATTGATCCTCCATTTAGGGTAAAGACCCAGCCCCCACTGAGAGCAGAAATTATCCCTACCAGTCTAGAAACCAGCATCACTATACCCCACCAATCTTATGTCATCACTCCCACCAAGGGTATGGACCCAGTCCCTAGTCCTTCGTAGGTACATCAGAATATTCTTCACCGCAGTCTAGTGAGCCTTGCCTGAGTTCCCTTGGTATCTGCTGACCATGCTCAAAGAAAAGGCCACATCATGGCTAGTGCAAATCATAGCATACATGATCGGGCCTATAGCGGAAGCATATGGTACTTGACTCATCTCATCTATCTCAGCCTCTGTACTCGGGCTCTGAGTCTTACTCAGTTTGGTGTTACACTGGATTAGTAAGTCACCTTTCTCGGAATCCTACATGTTGAACCTCTTCAAAACCTTATCTAAGTAGGTAGTTTGACTAAGTCCAATTAGTCTCTTACTCCTGTCTCTCTATATTCTTATCCCTAAGATATAGGCTACTTCTCCAAGGTCCTCCATAGCAAAACACTTCCCAAGCCAAGATTTAACCTCCTGCAAGGTTGGTATGTCATTTCCTATGAGTAATATGTCATCCACATACAATACCATAAAGCTAACTATACTCCCACAAGCCTTAACATATACACAGGACTCGTCTTCGCTCCTCAAAAAACCAACATCTTTGACTTTGTCATCGAAACAATGATTCCATCTGCGAGATGCTTGTTTCAATCCATAGATGATTTCTGAAGCTTACACACTCTATTAGGGTGCTTTGCATCGACAAAACCCTCTAGTTAACTCATAAAAACATCCTCATCCAACTTTCCATTAAGGAAAGCGGTTTTCACATCCATTTGCCATATTTCATAATCATGAAATGCAGCTATGGCTAGCAAAACGCTAATAGACTTAATCTTTGCTACTAGTGAGAAGGTCTCGTCATAGTCAAATCCCAGAGTTTGAGTAAAGCCCTTCACGACCAGTTGTGCTTTGTAAGTGTGTACATTCCCATCCATGTCGGTCTTCTTCTTGAAGATCCATTTGCACCCGACCGTCTTACGACCTGGTACGTTGTCAACCACGTTCCAAACTTTCTTGTCATACATGGACTGAATCTCACTGTCCATGGCCTCTTTCCATTTGCCAGAATCAGGGCCTGCCATGGCTTCCTTAAAGCTATTAGGCTTATCTAAATTTACCAATGTACGATCACTGATAAATGCATCACCTTCCGCAGTAATATGAAAACCATAGTAATGCTCAGGTGTATTCCTAACTCTTGTGGAACGCCTGAGAGGTACAAAATCATCATCAGGAGTTTCCTCCTCAGGTTGATTGCTAGGGTTTGAGGTTCCTTCACTGCTTGACGCTTGAAGTTCTTCAAGGTCAATTTGCCTCCCATAATTTCCTTGGCTTATAAACTCTCTATTTCTCTCTCTCTCTCTCTCTCTCTCTCTCTCTCTCTCTCGAAAGACCCCTCTTCTTGCCACAAAGACCAGATTCTTACTGGGTATGTAGAAGAGGTAACCAAAAGAATTATGTGGGTAGCCGATGAAAATACATCACTCACTTCGAGGTTCGAGCTTTTCCTGAGTCTCATGCCTCACGAAAGCCTCGCAATCCCAAATCTTGATGTTGTCTAAATTGGGAACTTTCCCAGTCCACATCTTGTGAGGTGTTTTGGCAACCTTCTTGGTAGGGACTAGATTTAGGATATGAGCGGAAATCTCTAAGGCATACCCCCAAAATGAGATTAGTAACGAAGATGGACTCATCATGGAAGGTACCATGTCTAACAAGGTTTGATTGCGCCTCTTAGCCACACCATTCAGTTGTGGTGTCCTAGGAGGTGTCAATTATGAAACAATTCCATATTCCTTAAGATAGTCAAGGAACTATGTACTCAAATACTCTCCTCCTCGATCGGATCAGAGCATCTTAATGTTCCTGCCCAACTGATTCTCCACTTCCTGTTTAAACTCTTTGAACTTTTCAAAGGTTTCTGACTTATGCTTGATTAAGTAGACATAACTATATCTATTGTAATCATCAGTAAATGTCACATAGAAGCGGTTAGCATCCCTAGTGGCGGTTCTGAAGGGTCCATACACATCTGTATGTATGAGGTACAATAAACCAACACCCCTAGCACATGTACCAGTGAAGGGTAACTTTGTCATTTTTCCAAGTAAACAAGACTCGCAACTATCATCTAACCTTAATTTAAATGACTCCAAGACTCCAGCTTTCTGGAGTTGGCTTATGCGCTTCTTGTTAACATGTCCAAGACGACAATGCCATAAGGATGCTTTATCCAAACTAGTGGAAGAATCGATATGTAATACATTATTTCCTAAGTTGTCTACAACCGACACAGTTTCATGTACACCATCACAAGGTAATGCATTAAAATAAAGAACATTATTATAAAAGACATTAATACCACCGACTTCATTATCAAATGAAAAAGTAAATCCTTTTTTGTACAAACCATGAAAGGAAATAATATTTCTCGCCATTTTAGACAAGTAACATTACTTATTCAAATCTAACACTAATACACTACTTAGCAACAAAGAATAAACTCCAATCTTGGTGACAGGTGAAGCTTTCCTATTACCCATGATCAAGTTTATCTTTCCGTGCTATACATCCTCACTTCTTCTTAGGCCCTGTAAATCAGAACATATATGAATACCGCAACCTGTATCAAGAACCCAAGAAGTAGCTTGTGATGAGTTATTAGACAATATAGTGTAAATACCTGCATGGGTAGGTTTGACCTTTCCATCCTTAACATCTTGCAGATACTTAGGGCAGTTTCGTTTCTAGTTCCCCTTTTCCTTAAAATAGAAGCATTGAGCTTCCTTTGGGTTGGAAGAAGGAGTGAAAAAACCACCTTTGGTTCCACTTGAAGAGGATCCATCAAGAGACTTTCCCTTGGTACCCTTCGAAGGGGTCTTCCTCTTCTTCCCTCTACTTTGTCGAGTTGCTAGAACAGGGGCAGTGTTAGGAGTAGGAGTAGTAACAACCTATTTACCCTTGAGACCGGTTTCGGCGGTCTTGAAAAGTCCTTGAAGTTTGCTAAGTGTGACCTCCTCCTTGTTCATGTGATAGGTCATCCGGAACTGATCATAACAAGTAGGTAAGGAGTGCAGTATGATATCAATAGCCAACTCCTCGTGGAAGTTCACATTTAACTTCAACAAACGGTCCACAAACCTTTGCATTTTCTGCATGTGGCTCGTGATGGATTCACCATCCTTCATTCAGGTTGTTATCATGGAAGAGATGATTTCATACCTCTCTTGGCGAGCACATTGATGGTAGCCGTCCATCAAGTCCATGTGCATCTCAAAAGGGTAAAAGTCCTCATAGGACTTATGGAGTTCAGCTGTCATTGTGGCCAACATGATACATGCCACTGTGGTAGCATCTCTCTCATGTGCCCTAAAGTCAGCGATCTCCTTTTGAGTAGCAGTAGACTCATTAATTAATTTCAGCACCTTGTCGAGGACAAATTCCTTGTCTGTGTAACGTGTGACCATCCTGATGTTCCTGATCCAATCATTAAAGTTTGTACCATCAAAGATGACTCTCCTACAAAGGTTCATTAGAGAGAAGGAGTTGGTAGGGTTTTAGTCAGAAGCAACATTGTTGGAAGACATCTGAAAAGAATAAAAACAAGTTTAGATTAGATATAGAATCCTTAATAAGAGACCCAAATGTAATATTAAGGCTAGGACCCAACACAATACTTTATAACTTGGAAGAGGGATGCCGTAATCCAAGCTATAAAATATTTGAAGGTAGGCGAATGACGATTCACCAACTTCCACCATGAAAAACAAAATGAATTATTAGGTTTTAATTGGATTAAAACTCCTAGATTCTTTTGAGATTCATTGAAATCTTCAATGACATGTTTAAATCTCGATTGTGTCCTCTCAAGTTTGTGGCTGGGATGCCGAGGATCACAAACAATGTGTGAATAACCTGATGGGTTTTAGCCATAAGAAAATCCTATATTCTCATGAAAGCCCTACTGCTTGGATCTAGGTTTCTCTATTGTATATGCATTCATCCTAGACTTTAAACCCTAGATGTAGTATGTGATAATCGATATTAACATATGAATAGGGTTTAGATCTTACCTTGATTGTTATCTAGCAATAACAATCTCAAATCCTCCTTGTAATTGGCTTCTGAAAGCTTAGAGTCACAAGTGTCACTCCTCTAATGGCTCACAAACACCGAGAGCAAGAGGATGAAGAAGGAGAAGTGAGGAAGCACCCAAAAACATCTAGAAACCCTAAGGAATTAGTTAGCCACGTTTTTGTGTCCTAGGGGTCCTTAAATAGTGTGGCTATTAGGGTTATCTAACAAGGAAACCCTAATTTGACTGCTTAGGCCCTAAGCAGCCCATGGACTCCCTCCTTAGAGGCCTTGGACGATTTCTAATGGGTTTCCCCATAGAATTCCTCCACTCCTCTAATATGGAGTCCATTAACCCAATATTCAATTATCAAACAATTCATAGTTCTAGTCCCCTAAGTTTAATTAATCTCTTTTAGCCACAAAATAAATTCTTAATTAATTATTGACTAATATTAATTAAATAATATAATTTCTCCTTTAATATATTATTCTCCTAATATATTAATAAATCGTAATTAATCCTATCTCTCCATAGGTCATCCTATCAAGTTGCATTGGTGAAGGCAACCCAAAAAGACCATGCACCATCGGGTCAAGTATATACCAAAATAGTTATGGACTTAGACACTAATCCAACATAACCATGCAAATTTACTTGGTATCCTTAATCTTTATCAGCTAATCAATGTACCGGTTACCCACGCGCGCTCCACCGATCTATGATAAACATTAAGGCACCCTTTGCCACTCTTACTAGTCCATGTTAGTGTGCTGGTTACCCACACACGCTCCACCAACAACTTGGTAAGGTACAAAGTGTAATTTTATGGGATAACACCAATTTCACAATTTCCTAAAGTAACTAAGATTGGGAATTTATAAAAGGTTTATTTACTTTATGTTTTCATTATACTTTTAATGAGAATTATAGTCCTTGTCCTACCTGTTCAGCTAACGACCCTCCACCAGTCAAGGACGCGGTGGGTGAGAGTGGACACCCATTAAGCTTCCATTTTATAGGCAACAACCTTATACCCTCCTTATAGACCGGCTTCATGAATGAGGCCTACTAACGGTAAGATTGATTTGATCTTACACACACACACACACACACACACACACATATATATATATATATATATATATATATATATATATATATATATATATATATATAACTTATAATAGTATAAAGTATAAGGGTTGAATTTTAACTTTTAAAACTCGAGGGTTTCGAATTAAAATTTTCTAAAGTGACTTCACAAGTTTCAAAACTTGAGGGCATGTTTTGAAACTATTCAAAACCTTTCAAATTCATAACTTATGAGTTTAATGGTCTATTAAAATGAAAACTCTTCATTTTATGTAACCTATAGTTCTTTAATGGATCTTAAAAAGAAATGACTTTTGGTAATCCATAACTTGACGACAAATTATGGACTCCATTAAAAACATTTAGATCAAGAATTAAACTAACAAACAATTTGCAAATAATTCCTATGATCTACCAAAACTCATAAGTGTATGAACATTCATATCAACAATTTCAAGAATCATATAAAACACACATAAAACTTGAAAGTTTGATAATAACCTTTGAAATTTGATTAGCATAATCATTACCACATCAAAAACAGGTTTTATAAGTCCAAAATAGTTTAGTGTAATGACTCTAGTCCAATTCCAGCTTAAAAACTTGAAAAACTGCACTTTAGGCCTCCTACTCGTTGAGTACACGAACCTACTCGACGAGTAGGATGAAGATACACTTGGACTCGTCGAGTCCCCCCATGGACTTGGCGAGTCCACTAATCAAATTGCAGATTTTTCGATTTTCTTCAACAATTTGCATCAAGTATCAAGAAAACAAGCTTAGGCTCTGATACAACTGATGGGTTTTGAGCATTCTAACACTCCTATGGTGTACATGCAACCCTAGAAACCTTGGACCTATGTTTTCTCTAAAATACATGCAAATAAGAGTTTTCCAAGGTTCTCATCCTAACTAGCATGGCATCGGCTACTTGTATTATAAAAAACTATTAGAATGACATACCTTTCTTGAAGCTTGGATTCCTTAAGACCTTGTGAGCCTAGCACCCAAATGTGATGCCTCAAATGTTTAACACAGCACCACAACTCTTAGAATAGCTTGAGAGAAGAACACTTTTATCACAAAATCGGCTAGCCCTCACCTTCTTAGTCTTAGTCTCCAATTTTACTCCATATAAGGTTCTGTATATAGTGTGTCACATGTACGGTTACACCATGTAAACCCTAATGTGCATGGCTTTTCATTTCCCCCATGATCCATGGATGATAACCTCCATGGAGCATACATGGAGCACTCAATGGGTCCTAGCCCAATCTAGTGAATCATGAACCATAAGCCCACTATACAAGAATGAATGATTTACAAATCAATCCCCATGTATTTAATTAGTCTCTTTTTTACCACAAAATTAATTCCAAATTAATTCTTTATCAATACTAATTAAATAATATGATTTCATATTAAAATATTAGAACTTATAATATATTAACAAATCGTAAGTGCCATTTTTCTCATTTAGTACATACTAAATATAGTTCTGGACTTAGACACCTTATCCAACTCGAAGTACCTAAAACAAAATCAACAAGTGTAAGCTAGAAGCTTAGTGAGTTCCCCCAAAATACCAACGTCATACAAACCAAAACAATATCATAACTAAATATGACCGGACCACCCTCACCGAGCCTTCGGTCTATCTAGTCCACTGTTAGAGTCTTCAATATGACTGGACCGCCCCCATCGGGCCTTGAGTCTATATGGCCTACTCTCAGAACCTTCAACATGTCTAGTCCGCCCTCCCGGGCCTTCAGCCTGTCTGGACCGTTTTCCAGGCCTTCGGCTTGACTAGTACTCCCTGACGGGTCTGCAGTCTATCCGGGCCAACCTAGGTATGTTGCCCTAGCGCACAAAGGAGGACCACCTCAACCCACCCGCAATCACACAATCAACACATAGCTATCATAAGCTACCTAGCATGTACAGACAGTCATACATATCTACATATCACTAATCATAACATCATCCTATATACCAGGATATAGATCTAACAGATCACTAACATAGCATCATCTTATAACTAGGATATAGATCTAACATATCACTAACATAGCATCATCCTATAACAAGAGATAATCCAAAAAGGGTCAGCCTTGGTTCCTGAGACCCTGTTGATATAATAAGAAGAACTCACCTCACAAGTAGTGCTGAACCGATAAAACGAATCCCAACTCATAGCTCCAAACTCAACTGCCTGTAACCACCATATGGCTAATTCCATTGAGTCCCAAATTACCAAAATACCCTTTAATTCAAACTTGGTCAACCATGGTCAAAGTCAATAGTCAACAATCAAGGTCAACAGTCCATGTTGACCCAACTTGTCGAGTGAATCTAGCAACTCGTCAAGTTCCTTTAGTGTTAAGAAAACCGGAAAAGCTCGATAAAACTCGCCGAGTCGTCAAAGTAACTCGTCGAGCTCTTCATCATCCATAAAATGGGAAAACCCTTACCAACTCATCGAGTTGGCTACGCAAGTCGTCAAGTTTTCCTGCCTTAACATATTGAGCCCTTTCCAGTTGAATCCAAGGCCCCAAACTTCAGATCTAGCCCTTTAGGACTGAGATACTGTGACAACCCGAAATTTATCCCGTCATTTTTAACCACAACTTCCGTTAATAAAACCACTTTATTAATTTTTCGTTAACCTTTTGGACTATGTTAATTAAATTGGGACTTATTATGACTTCGTAAGGGTTGAAACAAGTTAGAAACACCCTCAATAATTCTTTGAAATGTTTTAGTTAAAACCAAGTCAAAATACGACCATTTAATCGGGTGCGACCAAAAGCCCCATTTAACGTCAGTATTGGGTAGATTTCCACTGAGCCACAAACTCAAACCCTATATAAGGGGAAGTGGACTCCATTTGAGATTTTTCACTCTCTGTCTACACACACTCTCTCTCTATCTACAACTTGCTTTCGATCCAAAAACGTCCATTTCAAGCTCCAAAATAGTAGGTAATCTATCCTAACTTGTTGTGTAGCTTATTTAGCATGCAAATTCATGTTTAAGACATCCAAAAGTGACCAAATCATGTGTTTACAGCCCAAGAACACTCTTGGACCGTGAACATGTTGGGTTTTGAGCAATCTAACACTTCCTAAGTGTGCATGCAACCCTAATAAACCTTGGATCTATGTTTTTCTTCTAAAATACATGCAAATAATAACTTCCAAGCTTTCTTCCTAACTAGCATAGCATAAGGATTATGAATCATAAAAGTACTAGTAGAAATACATACCTTTTGATGATGGTTGATTGTTTGGAGTTTGAGAGCCAAGCACCAATAGTGTGAATGCCTCAAATGGAATCACAAATCACCAAAAACACTTGGAAAACTTTGAGAGAGTAGTATACTTTCTTGTGGAATCGGCCACCACTAAGTCTCACACTACTAGTGTCATTTCTTGCATCATATGCTTCTTTATATAGTGTGCATGGTTAGGGTGAAACCCTAATAACCCATGTCTTTTCCTTTCCAAGGATCCATGGGTTAAAAGGTCCATGGATCATCCATGGACTTTCATATTAGCTTAGCCCATTAACAAATGAGTATTAGCCCACACTATATAAAATATAGTAGCCCATAATTTAATCAGTCTTCTTTTTAATCTCTAAATTAATTCATAATTAATTTAAGACTAAAACTAATTAAATAACATGACATCATATTAATATGTTATAACTTATAATATATTAATAAATCGTAAGTATACAATTCTCATAAAATTATCCATAAATCGTTTGGTGAAGTGCAACCCAAATGGACCATGCCGGGTCGGGTCAAGTATGTACCAAATTAGTTATGGACTTAGACACCTTATCCAACAGACTCCCACTTGGATAAGTCTAATAAGTATATTTGCATATGTTACTTCAGGAACCAACCATCAATCGTAGCTCTCGAAAACTCTGTTGAACTATGAAGCGCCATTTTAGATAAGTGATCATATAATCCTCTGTTCTCATGATATCAGCCGGACAAATACATGGAACAACGTCGTACTTATTGTCTAGCAGATTGTTTCCCGATTTCCGATTTGTTTGACAAAGAACTTAATCGAACACATCAATTTAGTTCTGACCGGCCGGTACATAGGTCACAACAAAATCATTGAGGGGCCTAGATATCGCTTCTATTTCTAGAAGGAACAGATAAACTTCGACTCATAAGCTTGTTCTACTACTTGTTGAATTGTACACAAAGGCACGTTTTATAACATCAAGTTACTGATGCGTTTGCGTGCAATCAATGCACAACCAACTCATAGGTAACAACTCATATCTCTAGGTTTGAAGATTTATATGATATTACCGTCTCACGATCACTCGAGATAAATTCCATGAAGTGATACAAGTGAGCGTGGGTTTATTCCAATACTCATAACTTATGAGCACTCATGAATGTTGTAGCAACCATTGCTATGACTAAACCCATTTAGCCATCTACAAACCGATTCATGACAGTCTTGATTCATTCCTACTTCCAACATATGAACGACTATGGAGTGTTTAAATAACTTAGTTATTCGGAAAGAATAACCTAGCTATTTTGGAAGTCAAAACATGCAAAGTGAAACACAATAATAATCGAATCCAATATGGTCTCAGAACCCTTTTGAATATAAATAGAACCACTTTTTATTTATCACCATATTGATTACACATTATTCATTGTATAATGTTTCAAAAAATCAACTTAAGACTTGAATAAAAAACAACAATCATCCCATGCTCCTAGCATGTACACTTTGTTTTTCTAAACAATAGTTATGCCATACTCCAAGTATGCACACTATGTTTGTCTATGATCCTTACATTGTGATGTAGATCAATTGAACATGATTCCATTGATACTCATTTCACAATCCCAAATCCTTATTGTAAATGTGAGAATCCCCGATTCCTATCATTTACCAAAAAATCTGTTAGATTATTCACAAATTCACAAAACTTGTCAACAGTCACTACAAAGTATTCCAAAGGAGATCAACTGTATGGAAACGAAGTCTCATATTCAAAGTACATTGCTTTGAACATCCTTCTTGCATTAAGGTTTTCTAATCTTACATAGATTGAATAACTTCCACCTATGGAGACATTTCCATAGTCCCATTTTGACTATCACTTCCGAACAAGAGTTACTTCTTTTCAGAACATGTCAATACGGTCCTTTCCGACAACTTACATCATACTTCCAACTTTCCCTGAGCAACCAATCTTTGGCGAACCTCATATTGTCCTCGACAATTGCTTAATCACTTTAGTCATATCCAGTTCTAGACTTTTCCCTTCTAAATGCCCTGAGCATTTGGAAAATTTAGAAAGGATGAGTATTATAGCACATGAAATCGATCCTATATCTGAAGCATATGGGACACAATTCATGATGTCTCACATAAATACATGATACTAGACCAGTCTGTTGCTACAATATTTTTTTATTTGCCATGTTTTCAAAATTTAACTATGAAGAGGGATGTCGTAGTCATAATTGAATTTTGAGAACGCAATATATATATAGAATTTCCTTAAGTCGAACCATTCAGACATAAAATTCATATATATGTCCTTGACTAAAGATGATTAAAATCTCAATCTAAGCTTCTAGAATTGAAATGAAGTATAATTTCCTCTCCCTTAATTATAGCAAAACAACGTTTCAACCCCTGCAACTTCACGAATTGAAACTTTGTTTTCTATAATTAACATTTCTAACTTGCAACACTAAACGTAATAATCATGCTCCCACTAACATGATGATTATCAGCATAACACTTATGCTCCCACTAGCTCTGACATATTTCCAGAAATCTGCTGGACTTCTGAAATTTAGATTCATACACCCTTTCTTAGATAGCTCATATGTGTGTATAAGCAATTTCAAGAACTATGAAAAGGGATGCCGTAATCATAGTCTCAATTTCTTAGACCTTTGCCATTTCTCACAAGTCCATGTTAGTGTGCCGGTTAACCACACACGCTCCACTAACGACTTTTGAAAATGCAAATAACACAATTGATATCTACGTAAAATCTACTTAGTAAAAGCGTTTCCTCACCATCATTTTCATGAATCGGAGAGAAACCTTATGACACTTAGATTTTATAGTGTATGAGTTCCTATCCATGTGAATTTGTCAAAACCATAATCACAAGATAAGGTTAGTGACAAATTCAGCCTTACATGGATTAAACTTGTTCAATCTTAGTTTCTTGTCACCTTGGTAGCACAAGGCCCACCAATGCTTCCAAGTTGAACTCTGATAACTCACATGCAAATTCAACTTATTTGAAGTAGGTACAGAAATAAGAATTATGTCAACACGATAGGTTGCAAACCTTAAGTTGTGTGCTAGTGATAAATTACAGGTTTTACTCTTGATTAAATCTTGAAACTCTTTAGGGATCTTTAAGGCTCCCACTGTCCCCTTGACATATAACTTTCCCTAGTCAAGAACCATTCCTTGACAAAACAAATATTCAAGGGATAGTGTGGATTCTTATCAAGACTAACACTTCACACAATTGGTCCTAGTTGGTCTTTGTCTCATCCAAGACATCACAACTTACCAATCTCAAATGTACAAGGGTAGAAACATTTTACACTACATTTGATAGGTGTTTTAAACCTTACTTTATGTCACTCAATGTTACAATCTTGGAGTATGACTCTAAGAATTGTTTTGGAACGAAGTATGACTCATCTTCTCGATCTTAACCAATCCAACAATTCATGACCTCTCTTCTTAGCCATAACAATGCACTAAGACGTCCTTAGAGTCTGAATTTGTGATATGGTTTCATAATTATTAAGATGATCATGAAATACGATACTAAAGTACTCTCCCATCCTTTCAGATTTGAGAAACTTTTATCTTTCTGCCTAATTTGATTCTTCTCATTTGTTTTGTCATACATTGTAACCTTTCCAATGTTACAAAAATATACTTAACCTTATAAGTATAATCATATTTACTAATCTTTAGTAAATCATGACAAATCAATCTTTGTGGTGGACCTTGACCAGCGCACACCCAGTGTACCTAATTCCTTAGTCCTTCAATTGACTCACATATACATGTGATCAAAGAATTAGTCTTAATTTTCAAAGATGAAAATTCTCATTCATCATACAATACAACTTGTATGATTCCAAGTTTCTGTCCAATTGAAACTTGGGTGATGAAAAACTTTCTTCATTTGGTAAATTCAGACACTACCATAAATGAAAGAATCAAATCCACTTTCCAATATTGTTATTAATGGAAACATATAAGCAACAATTTTCCACATATGCCATTGTAAGGATATTTTTAAAATAAAAAAAATTAAAAACCTTTTTTTTCTTTTATTTTAAAATTTTGCGGAAAAACTTATCCTTACAATCCACATGAAAACCTTGTTGTTATCTATTCATAAGCAATATATTATAACTCTTAAGCAACGGCTCAAAATTCTAATTGCCAAACCATGCGATCGAAACCCACCTTTGCAATCAGAATCAACATATACTTACTTTAAGCTTCCTGTCTTTTCTTTGATTCTTAAAAACATCAACATGTAACCAATTCACATTATGTAATAAGCATCTACAAATAGGAACTTAATAGAGTTAGACAGTGGACTTTACCCGAAGTAGAGTCAAACCTCTTGACTTGATCAACCTTATGACCTTTTAGGTGAATAGGGCAGCTTCGCAACCAATGCCCCTTCCTTTGGCAACAAAACACATGGACCCTTTGGTAATGGCACATGAGACTATCTCACAATTTGCCTTTCTCTTTACCATTTGGTCAATCGAGTTAACTATGGCCGATCCCTTTCCATTGGGAAGAGAAATCCTTTTCTAGATATCCAATGCTACCATTGTCAATGTCCATTTAAGACTTGGGAAGTTGTTCTTTTAATCAAATTTGCTTTACTGGTGTTCCAAATCATTTCTGATTCCATAATACCAAGCAAATATATAACATCATTAAGGGTCATGTCATAGTCCGTCTCATAGTAGTCCCAAAAAGACTCACTATGTTACTAAGAAAGTGATTGAACATCCAACTTTCACGGGACTTTGACACCCAACTCTCCCGACTTGTCAATATGTGACTTTATTTCCAAGATGTGAGCACACATAGACTATGCTTGCCAATAGGGATTGAGTGACTTTAAACTTTTCAAGAACTTGTGGGTGAGGGAGAATAATTGGAGGAGGTGGAGGAAGTGAAGCATGATGTTGAGGGACACCATCTTCAAGAGATTTGGGAAGATCATAGTAGTCTGAACCAGACATCTATAATGGGAGAAAATTAAGTTAGTTGATTCAAAGTCCTTAATATAACACCCAATATGAAATATTAAGGCTAAGACCCAACACAATATTTTATAATTTGGAAGAGGGATGCCATAATCCAAGCTATAAAATATTTGAAGCTAGGCGAATGACGATTCACCAATTTCCACCATGAAAAATGAAATAATTTATTAGGTTTTAATTGGATTTGAAATTCCTAGATCTTTTGAGATTCATTGCACTTTTCAATGGCATGTTTCAATCTCGAGTGTGTCCTCTCAAATTTCGTGACTGGGATGTCGAGGATCACAAAACAAGGTGTGAATAACCATACCAATTCACTTGGTACCCTTAATATTATCACCCAATCAATGTGTCGGTTAACCACACACGCTCCATTGATCTATGACAAACATTAAGTCACCCTTCGTGATCCTTACTAGTCCAAGTTAGTGTGCCGGTTAACCACACACGCTCCACCAACGACTTGGGAAGGTACAAAGTGTGAATTCCATGGGCTAGCACCAAATTCACATTTTTCCTAAAGTAACTAAGATTGGGAATTAAATAAAACATTCAGTTACTTTATAATATTCATCATACTTAATGATAATTTATAAGTCCTTGTCTTACCCGTTCGGCTAACGACCCTCCACCAGTCAAGCAAGCGGTGGGTGAGAGTGGACACCCATTAAGTCGCCATTTTATAGGCAACAACCATATACCCACCTTATAGATCGGCTTCGTGAATGAGGCCTACTAACGGTAAAACGACTTGTTCTTATACATATATGTATATATATATATATATATATATATATATATATATATATATATATAAAATTAACCATTAATGTTATAAATAGTATAAGTGTAGAATTTTAACTTTTAAAACTTCTAGGGTATGGAATTAAAGTTTGTGTGAGACTTTACAAATTCCAAAACCTGAGGGCATGTTTTGAACAATTCATAACCTTTTGGATATTCATAACTTATGAGTTTTAATTAAGTGTTTAATACTTTTAATGAAGAGTCTCTTGGAAATCCATAACTTGAGGACAAGTTATGAAGTCCATAAAAGCATTTATTAGAAAAACTCTTCTAAAGTGTAACTTATGACTTCTTAAAAAAAACATTTAAAAGGAAAAACTTTTGGAATTACATAACTTGAGGACAAATTATGAATTCCATTAAAACACATTAAGATCAAGAATTAACTAACAAACAATTTGCAAATAATTCCTATGATCTAACAAAACTCATATGAACATAACATCCACATCAACAATTTCAAGAATCATATGAACACATATAAACTTGAAATTTTTGATTATAACTTTGAAATTGGTCCACCATCATCATCACCACATCAAAAATAGGTTTTATGAATCCAAAACAGTTTAAGGTAATGATTCTAGACCAATTCCAGCATCAAAACTCGAAGATATGCTATCTGGGGTTCCAACTCGTCGAGTGCATGAACCAACTCGCCGAGTTGGATGAATTGTTTCTTGGACTCGTCGAGTCCCTTCATGGACTCGGCGAGTCTGCTGTGCAGACAGCACATAAACTTCGATTTTCAGCAATCTGCATCAAGTATTCAAGAAAACAAGCCTAGGCTCTGATACCACTGTTGGGTTTTGAGCAAGCTAACACTTCCTAAGTGTGCATGCAACCCTAATAAACCTTGGATCTATGTTTTTCTTCTAAAATACATGCAAATAATAACTTTCAAGGTTTCTTCCTAACTAGCATAGCATAAGCATTATGAATAAATAAAAGTACTAGTAGAAATACATACCTTTTGATGATGGTTGATTGTTTGGAGTTTGAGAGCCAAGCACCAATAGTGTGAATGCCTCAAATCGAATCACAAATCACTAAAAACACTTGGAAAACTTTGAGAGAGTAGTATACTTTCTTGTGGAATCGGCCACCACTAAGTCTCACACTACTAGTGTCATTTCTTGCATCATATGCTTCTTTATATAGTGTGCATGGTTAGGGTGAAACCCTAATAACCCATGTCTTTTCCTTTCCAAGGATCCATGGGTTAAAAGCTCCATGGATCATCCATGGACTTTCATATTAGCTTATCCCATTAACAAATGAGTATTAGCCCACACTATATAAAATATAATAGCCCATAATTTAATCAGTCTTCTTTTTAATCTCTAAATTAAATCATAATTAATTTAAAACTAAAACTAATTAAATAACATGACTTCATATTAATATATTATAACTTATAATATATTAATAAATCGTAAGTATATAATTCTCATAAAATTATCCATAAATCGTTTGGGTGAAGTGCAACCCAAATGGACCATGCCGGGTCGGGTCAAGTATGTACCAAATAAGTTATGGACTTAGACACCTTATCCAACAGAACACCCATAAGTGGGGTTTTGAACCCCCAAAACCCTTCCAAATCACTCCTAGGGCTTAGATATTACTTGTGGACTTACACCTTCGAGCTTATCTCTCCAAAACCTTGCATTTTGGAGAGCAAACATGAGATTACGGACCAAGAACACTCTTGGACCGTAAACCCCTCTTCAAGGTCCGTAAACACCTTTTAAGGTGCTAGAATTGCCCTTAAACACCTCCTATGGCTTGGGTAAATGTCTAGAATCAACCACAATTGAAGTAGGGGCTTTAAACATCAATTAAACCAAGGACTTAGGAGTTTACGGCTGTAAACCCCCCCTAGGATTGGTCCATGGGCCGTAAACTCCCAAAAGGAGGCCAAATGATGCCCTAACTTCCCTATATGGCTTGGAAAAATGCATAGAACTTTATACGCTTCCATTTAAGACCTTAATATACATAAGTAAAGGGAATGTAAGAGTTTATGACCATAAACTCCTAGATTACTGCCGTAAACTCCTCAAATGGTCCTTATGTTGTTCAAATTCCATTCCAATGCCTTAAAACTAAGTCTAGCATCACCCCTCAAGAGTTTAAGATCATTAAGCATCCTAGAACACCCCCACCATGAGCTTACGACCGTAAACTCATGGGGAGTTGGTCATTTGGGCCGAAAAGTCCATAAGGAGTTTACTATTGAAGAGCAAACTCCATATACTAGTCATACACACCCTTAGATGCTACCCGGGGCACTCCTTGCACTTGACCAAAGTGTCTTCCGCACATTAGGATGTGTTTATGTGCTTAATTAGTATTATAATTACTAATTATATGTAAACATATGTCACCATATCTTAATAGGTCACTAAGTGTGTTCAAGTGTTCACTTGACACCGAGCACCCAACCGGCACCTCCGCCCGATCCACTTACAACAAGTGAGTTCATACCCCTAAATTAACCTTTTAAATGTTTTTACATGCTTTTATGGGGGGGGGGGAATACAAGTTAAAACATGCTAGTTATCATATCAATCATATGTGATTAATAACCCGCATGCACAAGGATTTATCACACTTTCAGCTGTTTTACCAAGTATAATACTATATATGGTTTTCCAAAACGTCTTTACTTGTTTAAATATTTTATCAAATTATCTCTCGTGCTGTATGTTTTACTTCTAAACCACTTGTAGCAGTGTTTTAAACAAAGGTTTTCTTTACTTATATTGTGTTATCAAATTAAATTCAAAACGTGTTTATGAACGGTTTTCAAAGCTTGTTTTACATAATGATATCAAGTTGTAAATTCTTTTTTTAAAGGTTTTCCAAAGGTTTTACTAAAGTTTTCTTATATACTTCTAGGCTTCTACTTCGTTAAATGCATGCGTGTACTTGTATAGTTATATAAATAATGTTTAAAAGACTTAGGAAGGCTAGTTCACCCTATTTCCTTTTCCTCGCTGCGATGTGGTCTGGTGGATATCGGATATCTGTCCGAAGATCGTTTAAACATTAGTTATATATCATGTATACACGTATAGACATAAAGGTTTACATCGACCAGTTCATTTTCCTTGGGTAGCAAGGGCATCCTTCCATTCATCATTCATAGATCAGAGACACTAGTAACTATTATAGGAATAGTTAGGAGGTTCTATTTACTCTTTCTAGTACGAGAATTCCAAAGGATTTCCAGCGCCTCTAATAGAATCCAGAATACGAGATGCATCTTCAGGACAAGGATTTCCCCGTTGTCAAGTTGGTAACCAGAGTCTCCTGGAGGTAGAGCAGGCATTGTGTGTATAAATCTATACGGGACTGACACTCCCGTACCCTGACTGCTAGCTACAGTCCACGACCTACCAAGCCAATGGGTGACAAATGTCACATTTATTTCGACGCTTGCAGGGCGTCAAGTACTCTAGTGTCAATCAGTATAATTACGAGTGTCTCCATATTTACCTTATAATTCATGGCCTTAAGGTAATGAGAATTAACACTGTATTCTTGAAACAACACTCTTAGGATTACCCTTTGTTTTAGACCTTGCTAGCTGTATCGTTCATTTGATACTGTTTGGGGTCTGTGTTTCTTATTTTTAGACCTTGCTAGCTGTATCGTTCATTTGATATTGTCTGGGGTCTGTGTTTCTTTATTTTAGACCTTGCTAGCTGTATCGTTCATTTGATACTGTCTGGGGTCTGTGTTCCGTTGTTTTAGACCTTGCTAGCCGTATCGTACATTTGATACCATCTGGGGTCTGTGTTTCCTTTTGTTAGACTGAGCCAGGCATATCATTCATTTGATACTCTCCTAGAGTCTATGATTTCTTTTGCCTTAGTCAGCAGTATTTTCTGCTGAGGCATATGTTATTTTCCCTTAGTATTTTTGCTAGTGATATTCTCCTACTTTCTTTAAAGTCAAATACCGTATTTTGGTAATGATAGTATTTCACGGAAAATTTCTCTTTAAAACATAACACTGTCGAGTCTTGGTACAAGACTACTTTTAATTAGAAAATATAGGATTTTCTGGAAAGGACGCTAATACACCGTATATTCTAAACTACTACTTTTTATAAAGTTATTTTGAATAAAATGCTTACTTACACAAATGAAACTAAACACTTATGAACTCACCAGTATTTATAAAAATGTTGATACTCGCTTTCAAAATAACTTGTATTCTCAGGTCAGCAATAGACAGGTAGACCCGGGAGCTTTTGTGAATCCAGCCTAGAACCGAGCTGCATCTATACTAGTTTTTGTATTACTTTGATGTCTCTTTAAAATGTAACTTATGTAAAACTATTACTATTAATGCAATGGTTGTCGTAATTTGATTACTATACTGCATATGTTGTGATACTTGACATGACGTCATCCACCCCAGAACGTTACCGCCGTTTCGGTTTTGGGGTGTGACAGATTGGTATCAGAGCATTGTTTATGGTGAGCTCAGTATATCAATTCATAAAAGATATACAGCCTATAAATACATAGGGATAAAACACTCTGACCAAGAATTATACTTTATAATATAACCATATTTTACCAAAGTATAAGAACATCCATAATCTAAACACTCGAACACAAGTATCACAAGAAGAACAAGAATAAAAGTCTTTGGATGTTGAGCATTACCGTCAAATCTGGGCAGTTATGTAATCGTAAGCTGGAATAAATGTAACCTGATCAACTACATTTATTCAAGATGCGATGAACGTGTGCTTGGGAGTGATAGTGGTGTTGCAACATGTTTGAAACTTACCAAATAGGAATGATAGAGCCAAACATAAAGTTTAAAATACTATGGGAGTATTTTGGAATACAAAAAGACTCACATTAATCCCAAAATCATATTCAGAAGATAAGAATCAAACAAGAAATTAAAATACCATAGGGGTATTTTAGGATCCATAGATAACCTTCTATGAAAAACTAAAAAGATCCTTATTGATATACCTGAAATTACAGAGGGTATACTCCCAAGGTTATATATAATAAGGATCCCATAGACTAAGAATGTGTGATTTCGCTCTACTTCCTTTTCCTCGTTGGGATGTGGATATAGAGTAGTATCACATATTCGAAGGCCTATCGGATCTAAGCTATATATGATTGTGTAGCCTATGTAACTGTAGCAGGACTCAATATGGATCACCCAATGAAATGTTAATAATCTCTTAGGATTCTCTAGACATTTCCATTCTCGCAAGAACCCGGTAGAAAACCCTATCCACTTTAGTGTTCGACAAAAGAGTTGATTCAGACCCACAAGAGGTTCATTGAGAAGATTTCCAGTTCGGAAATAAATGAACCAAGATGAGACTACTGAAACCACCAAGTGCCTATACCTTTTAGGGACATCAGTGGGAAATTCGCCTGAACTTCTGAGATTTCCAGTCATCCATCATGAATTGATGACACCCAGAATCAGAATCGGAAGTAAGGCGGAGTAGAGATTTGGTATGTCTACACGAGAAGAGAACCCTAGGTATCTATCCGCATAAAACCAACGTCAGTCCCAGTCAAGGATATGAAGTAGACAGACGGAGCCAGTACATGGAACCCGAGAAGTGTCTTTTCCTCGTTATTGTCGCACTAATACACCCATAAAATAATACAATTTAGTGAAGTAGTGATTACACTACTCACACTATGTGTTATGTAAATCGCCTTTTCCCGTTGCAAGTAATACGATTAGAGTGGATCCCAACACCTCGGTTGAGAGTGTTTAGCCATGAGGCTTCATGAGCCTTCTTCTCGCAGTCTTCATTCCGAACTGTCCTTAGGTCTTTCCAAGCCGGAGAGTGAACCTTTCCCAATATAAAGGTAGCTTAGGAATGACTCCCATCTTATGGCTTTAACGATACTCATACTCCTACCTTGATAACCGGACTACATCATAGGGATCTAGGTCGACACTCGGATAACCAATATCCAAGTCACGAGAAAAAATTATGCCTAATATAGTAAGGATAGATACGTCCAGGGTTAACCATCATCTCTCATCAGCTTGTGTTCCTTTCCATGTAGGAAAAACGATGCCTCCGAAGAAGCATAACCAATCCGTTGGCAAGAAACTGACTCTCCTATTCGATGAAGCTATGTTCCAAGCTGCAGTCTCGGCAGTCGTAGCAGCTGTCATGGCTCATCTAAATGCTAACAACGCCAATGTTAGCAAGAGCCCTATCGGGATTCCCGATCCAAGTAATGGACACCAGCGGGTGGAAACCCCCACCCCTTCAGCGCCTGCACGACCCATTTCACAAGTCCCTGACATCGGGACCAACCCTACACACAAAGGTGGTGATAAAGTAGGACTCTTTAAAGGGAAATTTTCAAAGTGGAGGAACGAGGAGGGCATCCGTGTCCATGTAACTCTGACTAAGCACCTCACTCCCACCACCAATACTAGTACGAACTAGTCATGTCATCAATGCAGTGAGATGGGACACCTCAAAAGGGACTGTCCAATAATAAAGAACTCTGGCGCAGACGGGAAGATACTAAGGATCACTGCTGCAGGAGAAACGAAAAGGGCACAGGAGGAGTCTAACTCTAATGCTTAAGAAGAAGCATCAAGAAACCCGGTAGAATTTTTGGTACGTCTCTCAATCCTAGATAACTAACCGAAAACATTAAAAGGCTAATTCTAAATGTAATTACTTCCCCGTTAAGGCGAAAGTCGCAGCACTGTTATAAAATTTAAAATTTCATCAGGTAAAGCTATAATGGCTCGATATATACATTAAATCCATGTATAATTAAGATGGATAGACTTAGAGTGACTGATGCTGCCTCATTTCCAGTTCCTCGTTTGGTTGTGGATTTAGGGCGGAGTCGCTCAGTCAACAATCCTCCCCACCTTCATTATACATGACTAGTATATGTTAGGCGATTATAGAAAGGCCTCGTGATAATCCATTCATGAAAGGTACATTATTCAGAAACACTCAGGACCCTCTATAGCTCCGCGTCGACTCTATCGGTCCCAGTATCTGCGACAGTGATACACGAGACGAAACCCAAGATGCCTAGAACTTGTGTGCCCGTTCAGCACATGGCCCTATTGGCCCTCGTTCTATATCATGTCGATGTATGCCAATTTCGACGCCCCTATCAATCATGGTTCGACTTAGTGCAACCATGTGTAAATCCCTAGTGTTGTGTAAAAAGAACTTTCACCGTAGCCATTTTGGCAAATAAAGGTTCTTATGAACCTAAAAATAATAAAAACTAATGCGATCCGTCAGTCGTCACTCTTATTTTTCAAACCATCCGAAGTACCCAGGAGAAGGGTACGGCGCGCTGTTAACCAACCCCTTCTTAGACAGATAGAAAACGAAGCGAAAGACACAGCAGGTATTCCAAAAGATGATAACCACCCAAAGCCTACTCCATAGATCCCCCATAAAGACCCTTCGCACCTCACAATCAAGTTCTTGAATCAAGAGGATAGAACTCATGGGACTGACTACTATAACTGAGTATATGCATAACGGTGGTATATAATTGAGATCAAAAAGATTTAAGATGTGTGCTTCCTCTCTACTCCCTGTTCCTCGTTGGGTTATGGGTCTGGGGTGGAGTCGCACAACTGAACATCCTGCCGACCTCAATTATATATGGCTTGCATACACCAAGAATTAGTGTTTAACCCAAATATGAGCTCTACCACGAACCTCATAGCAAAACCCTTCATCCTATCCCATTAAATAGAAGCTAGAGTCAAGAGAAACACTACGGGTTGAGTTACTATAATGACCACAAATCTGAAATTTTTCGTCATCCCGGTTAAAACAACATAGTAGCTAACACCCTCAGTTGGTAAAGAAATCTTAGTCGTAAGCGTCAAGGACATTGACTACGACCATCCATTCACGCTTAATCCCCCGAATTAAGCATCTCAGCGAATATCCCGGAACCCTGGAAGCTACGATAAGTTAAACTCTGAGAAGAGTGAATGAGAAGATTAGAAGTTCCGAGTAACGAAACCCTATATTTCTAGACTTAACCTAAATCAAGAAAACTCAGAAACCCCGGAAGAGTAGTTGCAAAAGATGCTCGCACTACTCAGGCACTTCATCCACCCCGTTACCGACAAGTAGTGCCTAGGACACTCCACCTCCTCACGAAGAAGAAGTCACCGTCGCCCTGTAAATGATAAACTGCATTCTCCGAAGTGAATACTAGAATGCTAAGAACCCCATGATAACCTCTGCAGCCAAGAATACTTGAATAAAGTGCGAAAGTAGGTTGCGTACATCCTTATAACCCAGATGCCGAAGAGATTATAGACATGACACCAGTTTCGGTGTTAGCCGATGGGTTATACAAGAGCACGTGCTTTCTGCAACTGAAATAAACCGACGCCCTAGAGATAAGAGCATGTCTTAGAGATTCATTGGACTACTAGGTGTTCCAGGAATACTATCTCGTGCAGAGATAGTAGAACCACCTCCCGAGGTAGTCCAACACTTCAGAAAATTCTCTAAGGACTGTGTTAGCCCTGAGCAGGGAGTGTTATTCATGAAACAGCAAAGCGAGTAAGAGCATGATTCCTTCCCGTTAGGAATCATATTGTGAAAGCGTCAACTAGACGATGATGAAATGTTTAAAAACTCTCTAAACAATCCTCTGGTAAAACCCTATCTCACCGACTACGAGAGTTTTCGTTAGAGACATCTCAAAAACCAGAAGTGCAGGATCATTTCGCACTAGGTTGAGATAGACGCCTGCAACAAACAGATACCCATAGACATCCAATCCATCCGATGATCCAGAAAACCTCTGAAAGCCAATCGACAAGAAACACAAATCCAAGGATAACCCGAGCTTTCTAAGAACCAACCCGAAGGACTACACTCCCAGTATGAGAGAACGTTTGGAACTTCAGAATGGCGATCACGCCAGTGATGATCTCGCCTTAGAAGTACGCTATGTTCTAAGTACTGAAAAGCTCTACCCTTCCGAGAGTTTAGGACCATCCGATATTCTTTGCAAAAGTTGGTCCAACCCTCGTCAGACCACGACCATCTTTGGGAATTCCATCAGTTTCACCCCAAATCAAATCCAATTCTTAGAATTGAAAAGTGTTTGCCCGATGTCACTCTTTGTATCCCACTCATCTTGATAGAAACCATTGGGAACCCTAACTTCGTAGACGCACCTATAGGAATCGCTAACTGAACGAAATGGAAACCGCATCCAGTAAGTGAAGGTTTGTTAGAATGCCAAGTAAAGGCCAGAGTTCACTTGGGAGTGCGAGGACCAACCGAATAGGAAGTACGCTCATACCTCTACCCGCTTGTTCATGCCTACTTCTTTGTCTAAAACCCTAATTTCGGGACGAAATTCCCTCTAAAGGGGGGATGATGTGACAACCCGAAATTTATCCCGTCATTTTAACCACATCTTCCATTAATAAAACCGCTTTATTAATTGTCTGTTAACCTATTGGACTAGGTTAATTAAATTGGGACTTATTATCACTTCGTAAGGGTTGAAACAAGTTAGAAACACCCTCAATAATTCTTTGAAAAGTTTTAGTTACAACCAAGTCAAAATACGACTTATTTAATTGGGTGCGACCAAAAGCCCCATTTAACGTCAGTATTGGGTAGATTTTTACCGAGCCACAAATTCAAACCCTATATAAGGGTGAGTGGACTCCATTTGAGATTTTTCACTCTCTCTCTACACTCTCTATCTCTACAACTTGCTTTCGATCCAAAAACGTCTATTTCAAGCTCCAAAATCATAGGTAATCTATCCTAACTTGTGTAGCTTATTTAGCATGCAAATTCGTGTTTAAGACATCCAAAAGTGACCAAATCATGTGTTTAAGGCCCAAGAACACTCTTGGACCGTGAACACCCATAAGTGGGATTTTTAACCCCCAAAACCCTTCCAAATCACTCCTAGGGCTTAGATATGACTTGTGGACTTACACCTACGAGCTTAGAACACTAAAACCATGCATTTTGGAGAGAAAACATGAGTTTACGGCCCAAGAACACTCTTGGACCGTAAACGACTCTTCAAGGGCCGTGAACACCTTTTAAGGTGTTAGAATTGCCCTGAAACACCTCCTATGGCTTGGGTAAATGTCTAGAATCAACCACAATTGAAGTAGGGGCTTTAAACATCAATTAAACCAAGGAATTAGGAGTTTACGGCCATAAACCACCCCTAGGATTGGTCCATTGGCTGTAAACTCCCAAAAGGAGGCCAAATGATGCCCTAACTTCCCTATATGGCTTGGAAAAATGCATAAAACTTTATACCCTTCCATTTAAGACCTTAATACACATAAGGAAAGGGAATGTAAGAGTTTACGACCGTAAACTCCTAGTTTACTGCCGTAAACTCCTCAAGTGGTCCTTATGTGGTTCAAATTCCATTCCAATGCCTTAAAACTAAGTCTAACATCACCCCTCAAGAGTTTAAGACCATTAAGCATCCTAGAACACCCCCAGCATGAGTTTACGGCCGTAAACTCATGGGGAGTTGGTCATTTGGGCCGAAAATCCATAAGGAGTATACTCTTGAAGAGCAAACTCCATATACAAGTCATACACACCCTAAGATGCTACCCAGGGCACTCCTAGCACTTGACCAAAGTGTTTTCCGCACATTAGGATGTGTTTACATGTTTAATTAGTATTATAGTGTCACAACTGAAAATTTTGAGCCATGTAATCTATACATTCAAGTTAATGTGAATCAAAAACTTCAATCAAATACATCATACAAGTACTACAAATAGTCATCAAACAATTGGAAAACCCTAGAAGTTCTTGTTAAGTCTATTTTAGACTAGAACTTCCTTATTGGATCCAAATGGACCAATAAGCTTCCAATTAGACTATCATGGGCTTAGAACCCTAATTAGGCTCTATTTGGACCCACACTAATTTATTTCAATATTATGGGCCATATTAGGCCTAGAATGAAATGAATTGAAAGCTATGAACCATAATTAACCTAATTTGACCCTAACAAGTTACAAAAATCACATTTAAATTTATTTGGACCAAAAATCACTCAATTTAACCATGAAAATTGGGCTTAAGTATTTAAGGCCCAAACACCCTCATTTCCTCCATTAATCTCGGCCCAAAAGCTCAAGCCCAAGAAGAGGGTTGACCTTAGTGTGCCACCTCCTTATTGTCTTGTGGATCTCCATGCAAATCCATTCCATGTATCCATGCACATCACTTCATGTCTACATCTCTCTCTCTCTTCTTGAACTTGGCCGAGAGCAACACCACACACACACAAAACACTCACAAACTCTCTCTAAAATTCACTCAAGACTTCTTCCTCTTCTCCATCCAAAATCTCAAAAATTAGGAAGCATTCAAGAAGGTTCTTCCACAAAAATCATCATCTAAGGTAAGGTTTTGCTTGGATCTATGACTTGTATTCCTTATTTATCAAAAATCTCTTCCTAATCCATGCAAAAATCATGATCTTGCACTCTAGAAACCCCATAATCTCGAAAGGTTCATCAAGGAGTGCAAGGGCCAAAAATCACTTCATTTCTTCCAATCTTTCTTCAAAAACCGAATCAACACCCAAGATGAGCTTCATACCCCCTATTTTCTGTTTTTATGAGTTTTGTGGGGGGGGGGGGGGGGGGGGAATACAAGTGAAAGTGTAGATCTATATGTGTTTGTATGCCTTGTATGATTTCCATGCTTATATGTATGCTTTTATGTGTTTTAATGTTGGATCTAGCCATAAAACCCCTCAAAACCGAGATATAACTTATGTTTTATGATCTTAGCTTCAAATATATTTCTACATACAAAGTGTTTCAAGAAAAATGGCTAAGCGGTTTAGTAATAATTTTCTTTGGGTTAAAAACACAAATTTTGGGCCTAAAATGTGAAAAATACAAAATTAAGGGCCCAAATTGACATTTTACAGATTCTGATGGATGAAGTGTGCCAAAACAGTTTCCATAAAACTATTTCTGGAATTATACTCAATTAGAGGATTAAAAACATAAATTTCAAGCTTAATGGGCTAAAAATGAAAATTTCGGCCCAATGAGGCCCATTATGCGAATTTTTCTGTTTTGGAGGGCCAAAACTGTGATTTTCTGTAAAACAGTGGACTATAAGTGTTCCAAACCCTTTTCAAAGGTTTAAAATGCTTTTTACATTAAAAAGGACCAAAGTTGCAAAATTTTTCCAATTTGGGCCAAAATTGTCAAAGTTGCGAAAAGAAGGGATTAAAACCGAGAAAACTGCATTTTCAGGGACTTAAACTGTTTTCTATGAAAAATATGCTGAAAAATATTAATTTCAATAATTTTTGGTGTTAAAATGTCAGGAAAATTAGTTCAAGGACCAAACCGGGAAGTATTAAATAAAAGGGTTGAAAATGTAAATTTTACAAACAATGAGGGGCTGAAAAACAGAAATATTTCAAGGCTAATTCAATATGTACAATTTGATTAAATAATGGCACCGCGGCTATCGATGAAATACAATACATTAGAATACCAAAAGTCGTTGTTAAACGAATTGGCTCGGTCTCGAGCCAATAGAAATCTACAACTACTAACACTACGACACTACGATTCATACAAGTAACGTTTGGTAATACATATACATACGAGTGTGCACAGACGTCTAGGCACCATCTTTGGGCCCCACAAGTGTAAAATCTTGTTCGTTGAGCCTAGCTAGCCCAATGACCTGATCTTAAGGCCCGAAGACGCATATTTTCTACGAAGTGTTGAGTTTCACCGACTCGGCACAACGTAGAGGGACTTTCAATGGCTTGTATACCACTGGTCCCCAAGGGTCCTTGGTATTGCTAGAAAAGTCTGCATATTTTACAAGGCGGGCCGGGGACCCCTCGCACGCATATTATCCCCAACCGATTAATAGAGTTATCGAGGTCTTCGTGACCTCTTTCTCTTCGGATGTGGGACTACACCTAGTCAGGGCGATTGGATAACGCGATTAGTACTGACGACGCCTTCGGGGTCGTTAGTATAACTATAAACTGGGCGTTTGTGTAACACGGGTTTGTAGTAAATAATCCTGCTCGAGAACCTTCCAACGTCGCCTGGGACTGACACTATACGCTATGCAATCGTTTCAATGTAACTTCATGTAATTCAAGGAACTAGGAGAACATCGGGTTTTCCTAGGGTTTTCAATACATACAGATTTGAAATGCATACATCTTCAATGAACATCTTTTTTTTTTACAAGTATAGAAACAAACAAGCATACCTATGGATCTTCACAAACGTTTTCAAAAGCTTTTCTTTTCAGAAAATATCGGATTTTCTGGTGGTTTTTCAAACAATACAAACATTCGATTTCAAACACTACTTATGAACTCACCAACATTTCATATGTTGACGTTTTTCAAAATACTTGTATTCTCAGGGAACCAGTGAATCAAGGGAAATCATATTCAGTGACGGTTGCAGTTTATTTATGTATGAATCAAACAATTTAATTTTTGGGAATGTAATGTTTAAACAATGTATGACATGTAAACACTGCTGGTTGTAATATATTAATGCACGGTGACGAATGTTGTTATGTTTCATATATATTCAATGTTATGGTATTCAATTGAGTCACGACAGCCCCCGGACGTTTCCGCCGTCTGGTTCGGGGGTGTGACAGGTTGGTATCAGAGCTTTGTTTATTGTGAACTAGCATGTCGAGCCATACATTGATATGCAACTATAAACCAAAAAGAGGGACTAACATAACTCTGAACAAAACAAGTAAATAAAACACGCTTGCTTGCATTAGGAATAAGAGCCTAACGCCGAATCAAACACAATAATGCTAGTATCTCGGTTAATTCGAGACTGTTCTTAGTGATACCAAGGAGTGAATGTAGCCTGATCAACTACATTCTCTCCAAAGTAAAACTAACACACGTCTTGATGAGATCGGGATAGCTAGGTAACCTAAAACTATACCCTTTATCATCAACAAGAGAACGTTTGCTTGGTCTGTACAATAGTCATAGTACCCTAGGAATAATGTTAGCATATTCACGTACTCGCGCAGACAGCATGGCTGGTTTTCATCACCCCGGAGACCCCTACTTCCCTAATCAGGGAAACAACGGGTGGCTAGAGGAGGAGGAACCTGAGGAAGAGCCTGAAGAGGAACCTGAGGAGGACCCCGAAGAGGAATCTGACGGGGAACCGGAGGCAGAAGTTGAGGGCGAGCCTGCCGAACCCGAAGAAGACGAAGAACCTTTCGAAGAGGAGCTCGATGACAGCGAAGGGGGTGATTCGGACGCAGAGTCCGAGGTCATCGACCCCCCTTACCCGATCAGGGTGCCTGCTTATCGTGTGGGACCCACTGGACCTACCCCTCCTTGGGGCATTGATCTTAGGAGATGGAGCAGACATCAGGGACATCGACCCCCGTTTGGCATGTCACGTGAGTTCTTTGACTTGAGGGACGGAGGACCAGCCGACCAAGCCCTACCGGTCATGGTGAGACGATTGCGGGACACCGGCGACCTTGCTCAGGGCACCGCTGATCAAGTACGCCAGTTGTGGACTAGGGTCGAGCGTGCGGAACAGGAGACGCGTGACGTCCTCCGGGAGTTTCACATGAGGCAGGTGAGGTGGGAGTCTCGACTTCAGGACGCAGAACGCCTAGTGGCTCGTCTTCAGGGAGCATCCACATCTTCAGCACCACCTCCTGACGCAGCTCATCGCGGTTAGGGATAGACTTATCATAGTAGGATATTAGGAACTATGTTATGTACTCCGGCTCTATGTTTAAGTGACTACACTACTCATGGAGCCGTTATGCTGTCAGATTAGTGTTACTTATGTATGCTCTTACGAGCAAATTTTCTTGTATTACATGCGGATAATATTAATGAAACTTTTGTGTGTTTTGGTATGATATTACCAGTTGTTATGTGTTGAGACATTATGATTGTATGCCCGATGGTAGTAATGTTTAGGTTCGCATCATACACCTAGTTAGTAGGATCACAACCTCACAGAAACCACGTACACTCAACATCTTTCCGTTTCATGATAGAAAGATGCCTCGCCCAGCTACTCGCGGAAATCCCGAACCAATCCCGCCCGAAGTTGACTCCACTGCTTTCCAGGCAGCCGTGTCCGCTGCAGTCACAGCAGCTATGGCACAACTTCACCGAGGGAACAACGGAGGAGGTAACGGGCAAGGATCCGAAAGTTCGAACAACGGGACGAACCAAGGACTCACTAAAACGTGCACCTACAAGGATTTTCCGAACGCTAAACCCCGAACTTTCAACGGCACTGGAGGAGTGATCGCCCTAAAGCGATGGATCGAGAAGGTAGAATCGGTATTCGAGATATGCGAGTGCCCCGAATAGATGAAGGTGAAGTTCGCGGCCTGCACTTTCGTGGACCAAGCACTCACTTGGTGGAATGGTCACGTAGAAGCTATGACACTCCTTGTTGCCAACTCTATCCCCTGGGTAGAAATGAAAGAGATGTTGACGGCTGAGTACTGCCCCCGAGGCGAAATACAGAAGATGGAACAGGAACTATGGAATCTCACGGTGCAGAATGGGAACATCGATGCTTACATATCGAGATTCAGCGAACTATCTCTGTTGTGCCCGGGTATGATCACATCAGAAGGAAAGAAGATCGAATGATTCATCTGGGGATTGACATCCCCCATTCAAGGGAATGTGATAGCTGCAAACCCTGAAACATTTGACAGTGCGAAGAGATTGGCAAAGAGGCTATACGATCATAACAACAAGACGGGCGAGAAGCCGGTAGAAACTGAGAAGAAGAAGGAGAGTGATGGTAAGAAAGGATGGAACAACAAGAGGAAGGGGCGTCAGGGTCCCTAGACCTCTAAAAAGCAGCAAACAGTGGCAGTTAACGCTGTTACTGCACCGGTTCCAGCCACACCACATGCTCCAGCCTCAGCTGCTTCAAATGCTTCAAGACCCTATTCCGGTAATGCTCCCAAGTGCAATAAGTGCAGTTTCCATCACCATGGAGAATGTAAGGAGTTCCATTGCACCAGTTGCAACCGAAGGGGACACACTGCAAGGTTCTGCATGACTTATCCTTCTCAGAACCAGAGTCAGGGAAACAACCAGAACAACAACAACAACCACCGCAATACCAACAACACCAATGCCGGCGGCAACAACGCAGGGCCTAGCCACACCTGTTTCGGGTGTGGAAGGACGGGGCATTTCCGCCGAGATTGCCCTAACAACAACAACTCAGGAAACAGAGGAGCAGGAAGAATGCTGACTATGGGTCAGAGTGATGCGGTTCAGGACCCCGCAGTTGTGACCGGTACGTTCCTCCTAAACCACACTTATGCATGCATCTTATTTGATACCGGAGCGGAGCGAAGTTTCGTAAGCGAGAAGTTTAAACATTTATTAAAACAACAACCCCAGAAGCTAAATGAAACCTATACGGTGGAAATGGCCAATGGGAAAACCGAATCCACTAGGGAGATCTACATCGGATGTACCCTAACCCTCAACCAACACGTCTTACGAATAGATCTGATGCCAGTATCAATTAGGAGTTTCGATGTGATTATCGGCATGGATTGGTTAAGCCCCCACCATGCTGAGATTATGTGCCACGAGAAGGCCGTTCGCCTTCGTCTCCCAAATCACGAAACCCTAGTAATTTACGGAGACAAACCCAGTACGAATCTTCGTCTCATCTCGTGCATCAAAGCACAAAAACACTTACGAAAGAACAATTTGGCGTTCTTGTCTCACATAGTGGACAAGACCAAAGAAGAAACTAACATCCAAGACATTCCAGTAGCGTGTGAATTTCCGGACGTGTTTCCCGAAGATCTTCCAGGAGTACCCCCAGAGAGACAGGTTGAGTTCCCAATCGACCTCGTTCCAGGAGCGACTCCCCTCGCTAAATCACCATATCGGTTGGCTCCTGCCGAAATGCAGGAACTGTCCAGCCAACTCAGTGAGCTTCTGGACAAGGGATTTATCCAACCTAGCTACTCGCCATGGGGAGCTCCGGTGCTCTTTGTCAAAAAGAAGGACAGATCTTTCAGAATGTGCATCGATTACAGAGAGTTGAATAAACTCACTGTTAAAAACCGCTACCCACTCCCACGAATCGATGATCTATTCGACCAGCTCCAAGGAGCTAGCTATTTTTCTAAAATAGATCTACGATCCGGATACCACCAACTCAAAGTCCGAGAAGAAGATATTCCTAAAACCGCTTTTCGAACCCACTACGGACATTATGAATTCGTCGTAATGCCCTTCGGTCTAACAAATGCACCCGCCGCATTTATGGACCTAATGAACCGAATCTGTCGACCGTTCCTTGACAACTTCGTCATTGTGTTTATCGATGACATCCTCGTTTATTCACGAAGCAAAGAGGAGCATGGCCAACATCTCCGACAAGTCCTAGAGACGCTGCGATCGGAAAAACTTTACGCCAAACTCTCTAAGTGTGAGTTTTGGCTACGGAGCGTGAATTTTCTAGGTCACGTAGTTAGCCAAGACGGAATTCATATGGATCCCTCTAAGGTCAAAGCCGTGGAAGGATGGGCAACTCCGACTACGCCCACAGAAATTCGTCAGTTCTTAGGCCTAGCAGGTTACTATAGGAGATTCATCCAAAACTTCTCTAAGATCGCCAAGCCGCTTACCTTGCTTACGCAAAAGGGCGTGCCATTCAAGTGGACAGACCGACAAGAGATTGCGTTTCGAACCTTGAAGCAAGCTCTTTGTAGCGCTCCTGTACTATCTCTACCTGAAGGAACGGAAGATTTTGTAGTTTACTGTGACGCGTCAAATCAAGGCTTAGGTTGCGTTCTCATGCAACGTGGAAGAGTGATAGCATATGCGTCCCGTCAACTAAAGACGCATGAAGTAAATTACACGACCCATGACCTAGAACTGGGAGCCGTGGTCTTCGCTCTAAAAAATTTGGAGGCACTACCTGTACGGTACAAAGTGCACCATCTTCACGGACCACAAGAGCCTCCAGCACATCTTGAATCAGAAGGAGCTGAACATGAGACAACGAAGATGGGTGGAATTGTTAAACGACTATGAATGCGAGATCAAGTACCATCCAGGCAAGGCCAATGTGGTAGCCGATGCATTAAGTCGGAAGGAGTACTCTAATCGCCGTACGAAAACGCACTCGATAACCATTCAGTCTCATCTGGCCGCTCAAATTGCATCAGTCCAGGCAGAGGCTATGAAAGCGGAAAATAGAACTAGCGAGGCATTACGCGGAATGGAGAAGAACCTGGAAGTTAAAGAGAATGGGGTATACTACTTCATGAACCGTATTTGGGTCCCAAAAATCGGAGGATTTAGGGAGATTGTTATGAAGGAAGCCCACAAGACACGATACTCCATTCATCCCGGTTCGGACAAGATGTATTTGGACATTAAGCAACACTATTGGTGGCCTAACATGAAGGCGGAAATCGCGACCTATGTTGGTAAGTGCCTTACATGCGCCAAAGTGAAAGTGGAGTACCAGAAACCTTCCGAATTGTTACAGCAACCGGCAATCCCTGAGTGGAAATGGGAGGGGATTTCTATGGATTTCGTGACCAAGCTGCCCAAGACGTCGGACGGACTGGACACCATATGGGTAATAATCGATCGACTGACGAAATCTGCCCACTTCCTGCCAATCAAAGAATCCTACAAGATGGAGAGACTGACGCGGTTGTACCTACGAGAAATCGTAAGACTCCATGGAGTGCCAAAATCTATCATCTCGGATAGGGACAGTAGGTTCACGTCGCGGTTTTGGCAATCACTCCACAAAGCAATGGGAACTCATCTCGATATGAGCACCGCGTATCACCCACAAACGGACGGTCAAAGTGAACGAACCATCCAGACGCTCGAGGACATGCTTCGTGCTTGTGTGATAGACTTTGGAAAGTCTTGGGATACCCACCTGCCGTTGATTGAATTCTCATATAACAATAGTTATCATTCGAGCATCAAGGTGGCCCCGTTCGAATCACTGTACGAGCATAAATGTAGATCACCGTTATGTTGGGCTGAAGTAGGTGACACCCAGCTAGCAAGAACGCATACGTCGGATAGGGCAATAACAGGACCGGAGATTATTCGCGAGACCACAGAAAAGATCGTACAGATCAGAGCTCGATTACAAGCGTCGCGTGACAGACAAAAGAGCTACGCCGACAAACGACGAAAGCCCTTAGAATTCCAGGTCGGTGATCGAGTATTGTTGAAAGTCTCACCCTGGAAAGGGGTTATACGTTTCGGAAAGCGGGGAAAGCTGAACCCGCGATACATTGGACCTTTCGAAAATCGTCGCCCGAATAGGCCCGGTAGCCTACAGACTACAACTACCCGCGGAGCTAAACGGTGTACACCCCGTGTTTCATGTCTCTAATCTGAAAAAGTGCCTATCAGATGAAACCCTTGTCGTTCCTCTTGACGAAATCGAAATCAATGAGAATCTCCTGTTCGTCGAAGAACCAATCGAAATCATGGACAGGGAGGTGAAGCGTACTAAGCAGAGTCGCATCCCGATCGTGAAGGTACGGTGGAACGCAAAGCGTGGGCCAGAATTCACATGGGAACGCGAGGATCAAATGAAGCAGAAGTACCCTCACCTATTCTAGCATTCTCAAATCTAGCTTTCAAACAGAATTTCGGGACGAAATTCCCTCTAACGGGGGGATGATGTCACAACTGAAAATTTTGAGCCATGTAATCTATACATTCAAGTTAATGTGAATCAAAAACTTCAATCAAATACATCATACAAGTACTACAAATAGTCATCAAACAATTGGAAAACCCTAGAAGTTCTTGTTAAGTCTATTTTAGACTAGAACTTCCTTATTGGATCCAAATGGACCAATAAGCTTCCAATTAGACTATCATGGGCTTAGAACCCTAATTGGGCTCTATTTGGACCCACACTAATTTATTTCAATATTACGGGCCATATTGGGCTTAGAATGAAATGAATTGAAAGCTATGAACCATAATTAACCTAATTTGACCCTAACAAGTTACAAAAATCACATTTAAATTTATTTGGACCAAAAAACACTCAATTTAACCATGAAAATTGGGCTTAAGTATTTAAGGCCCAAACACCCTCATTTCCTCCATTAATCTCGGCCCAAAAGCTCAAGCCCAAGAAGAGGGTTGACCTTAGTGTGCCACCTCCTTATTGTCTTGTGGATCTCCATGCAAATCCATTCCATGTATCCATGCACATCACTTCATGTCTACATCTCTCTCTCTCTTCTTGAACTTGGTCTAGAGCAACACCACACACACACACACAAAACACTCACAAACTCTCTCTAAAATTCACTCAAGACTTCTTCCTCTTCTCCATCCAAAATCTCGAAAATTAGGAAGCATTCAAGAAGGTTCTTCCACAAAAATCATCATCTAAGGTAAGGTTTTGCTTGGATCTATGACTTGTATTCCTTATTTATCAAAAATCTCTTCCTAATCCATGCAAAAATCATGATCTTGCACTCTAGAAACCCCATAATCTCGAAAGGTTCATCAAGGAGTGCAAGGGCCAAAAATCACTTCATTTCTTCCAATCTTTCTTCAAAAACCGAATCAACACCCAAGGTGAGCTTCATACCCCCTATTTTCTGTTTTTATGAGTTTTGTGGGGGGGGGGGGGGAATACATCTATATGTGTTTGTATGCCTTGTATGATTTCCATGCTTATATGTATGCTTTTATGTGTTTTAATGTTGGATCTAGCCATAAAACCCCTCAAAACCGAGATATAACCTATGTTTTATGATCTTAGCTTCAAATATATTTCTACATACAAAGTGTTTCAAGAAAAATGGCTAAGTGGTTTAGTAATAATTTTCTTTGGGTTAAAAACACAAATTTTGGGCCTAAAATGAGAAAAATACAAAATTAAGGGCCCAAATTGACATTTCACAGATTCTGATGGATGAAGTGTGCCAAAACAGTTTCCATAAAACTATTTCTGGAATTATACTCAATTAGAGGATTAAAAACATAAATTTCAAGCTTAATGGGCTAAAAATGAAAATTTCGGCCCAATGAGGCCCATTATGCGAATTTTTCTGTTTTGGAGGGCCAAAACTGTGATTTTCTGTAAAACAGTGGACTATAAGTGTTCCAAACCCTTTTCAAAGGTTTAAAATGCTTTTTACATTAAAAAGGACCAAAGTTGCAAAATTTTTCCAATTTGGGCCAAAATTGTCAAAGTTGCTAAAAGAAGGGATTAAAACCGAGAAAACTGCATTTTCAGGGACTTAAACTGTTTTCTATGAAAAATATGCTGAAAAATATTAATTTCAATAATTTTTGGTGTTAAAATGTCAGGAAAATTAGTTCAAGGACCAAACCGGGAAGTATTAAATAAAAGGGTTGAAAATGTAAACTTTACAAACAATGAGGGGCTGAAAAACAGAAATATTTCAAGTCAAATTCAATATGTACAATTTGATCAAATAGTGGCACCGCGGCTATCGACGAAATACAATACATTACAATACCAAAAGTCGTTGTTAAACGAATTGGCTAGGTCTCGAGCCAATAAAAATCTACAACTAATAACACTACGACACTACGATTCATACAAGTAACGTTTGGTAATACATATACATACGAGTGTGCACAGACGTCTACGCACCATCTTTGGGCCCCACAAGTGTAAAATCTTGTTCGTTGAGCCTAGCTAACCTAATGACCTGATCTTAAGGCCCGAAGATGCATATTTTCTACGAAGTGTTGAGTTTCACCGACTCGGCACAACGTAGAGGGACTTTCAATGGCTTGTATACCACTGGTCCCCAAGGGTCCTTGGTATTGCTAGAAAAGTCTGCATATTTTACGAGGCGGGTCGGGGACCCCTCGCACGCATATTATCCCCAATCGATTAATAGAGTTATCGAGGTCTTCGTGATCTCTTTCTCTTCGGATGTGGGACTACACCTAGTCAGGGCGATTGGATAACGCGATTAGTACTGACGACGCCTTCGGGGTCGTTAGTATAACTATAAACTGGGCGTTTGTGTAACGCGGGCTTGTAGTAAATAATCCTGCTCGAGAACCTTCCAACGTCGCCTGAGACTGACACTATACGCTATGCAATGGTTTCAATGTAACTTCATGTAATTCAAGGAACTAGGAGAACATCGGGTTTTCCTAGGGTTTTCAATACATACAGATTTGAAATGCATACATCTTCAATGAACATCTTTTTTTTTACAAGTATAGAAACAAACAAGCATACCTATGGATCTTCACAAACGTTTTCAAAAGCTTTTCTTTTCAGAAAATATCGGATTTTCTGGTGGTTTTTCAAACAATACAAACATTCGATTTCAAACACTACTTATGAACTCACCAACATTTCATATGTTGACGTTTTTCAAAATACTTGTATTCTCAGGGAACCAGTGAATCAAGGGAAATCATATTCAGTGACGGTTGCAGTTTATTTATGTATGAATCAAACAATTTAATTTTTGGGAATGTAATGTTTAAACAATCTATGACATGTAAACACTGCTGGTTGTAATATATTAATGCACGGTGACGAATGTTGTTATGTTTCATATATATTCAATGTTATGGTATTCAACTGAGTCACGACAGCCCCCGGACGTTTCCGCCGTCTGGTTCGGGGGTGTGACATATAGTTACTAATTGTATGTAAACATATGTCACCATATGTTAAAAGGTCACTAAGTGTGTTCAAGTCTTCACTTGACACCGAGCACCCAACCGGCACCTCCGCCCCATCCACTTACAACAGGTGAGTTCATACCCCTGAATTAACCTTTTAAATGTTTTTACATGCTTTTATGGGGGTGGGAATACAAGTTAAAACATACTAGTTATCATATCAATCGTATGTGATTAATAAGCCGCATGCACAAGTATAATACTATAGATGGTTTTCCAAAACATCTTTATTTGTTTAAATCTTTTCTCAAATTATCTCTCGTGCTGTATGTTTTACTTCTAAACCAGTTACAACAGTGTTTTAAACTGTAACGCCTGTGTTTCCGGGCTTGCCCTTTTTAGCAATGTAATAGTCTAGGTTAACCTCTATAACTTGTTTTGAAATAATAAAGATTGTATTATTTAAGTATTGTGTGTTTTGTGCTTAATTGCTTAATTATGTGGTTTGATTAATTAAGAATAAAAATAAGCGTCAAAATTTAAGTGTAAAGTAAACTTAGTATCTTTGAACAATGTTGTAGTAGTTGAAAAGAGGTTTTCGAATATATAGAACGCCCAAATCTGACTTCGTATGAGGAAGTTATGATTTATCGAAGTTTCGGCTTAGCGGTGTGCAGCCCGAAATACTCGATTTGAGATCGAGCGGTTTTTAGCCGAAACAATCTAAACGAGGATTGAAGGTCTCGTAGTTGGTATCGAAGCGATAAAAGGTTAGGCGAGAACGGACGTCAAACGAAGAAGTTATGAATTTATAACGAAGTTTTTCTGTCGCGGCCTATTAAAAATAAATAATAAAAATAAAGTCAAAATCAGCCGACGGAGTCTAAACGAAAGTTGAAGAGCGTAGTCTCACCTTCGCGTGGATATATAGAGCGTTGAAAACGGAGTTCGTATGAAGAAGATATGAATTTTCCGAAGTTTATTAAACATTTTGTATTTAATTTTAAATGGAAAATCCGGTATTATCCGAGGACGAGTCATCGGACTCATCCGAAGTACGCCTCGCGTACTCGTGTACGCCCCGCGTAGACCGAAGATGTCGACACTCGCAGCAAGTGGCTCGGATGACGCATGCAGTGACGATTTCGGAAGCAGTACGCCCCGCGTGCTGTAGTACGCCCTGCGTACTCCGAGGCTCCAGCCTCCTATAAATAGGATCCGAAGGCAGCCGAGTCTTTTGTTCATTTTCTCTCTTCTCTCTCCCGTTTTGCATCGTTTTGCGTGCCAGAAACACCCCGAAGCCCCGATATCATACTCAAGCCCCGAGGCAAGTCCCGAGATCCCGAAGATCCCGAGAAGTGCGGTTCCCGAGCCGAAGCTCTGCCCGCGAGAAGTTCGATTTTTGTGAAGATCTTCCAGATCTGCTGAGGATTACTACTTCTGCAAGTCGTAGTGCTGTCCGATCATCTTCTGATCAGGTGAGTGTATACTACCTTTCATAAACACGATAATAATACAAATATGGTTCGAGTGTATTAAGTATATTGTTGTTTATATGTGTGAGTGTGTAGTTACCTTCTTCTAACACATTATTATAAAGTATTTTATATAAAATACGTGCAATGTGTATATATTTTGTTGTTATATATGTAAATGTATATTCACTCTCTTCTATCTCATATATATGATTTATTCTCTACGAGATATGTGTTGTGTGTGTGTGTGTGCCTCATCTGTTATGTGAAATATGTGTTGATTAAAGCATGCTATACAGGTTTTTAAACTATGTATAAAAATGTATATTTTATCTACTAATATGTTGGGTAGAACATGGGTAGATAGTTGGTGTGTAATAAACAGATGAGAGGCCTCGTTGTTGTTTGATTTAGTCATCTAGCGGAGTTTAGATGACGACCACATACTTTTCTAGATAGTCTTGTGGAAACATTAGCAGGTTCGCCACCTGTAGGTGTTAATGAACTTGGGTGTTCATTCGCTGTACTCCATCCCCCTTATGGTTGCCTTATTTGACTTATATTGCTGAGGTACCCCCGAAGCATGTGTTATCGCCCCGATGAAATATTCTTAGACTAGGTCCCTTATGTTAGTTGTTTTAGGGACATAAAGTGAGAATAACGGGAATGGGTAATTGGGTTATTGTTGGTTGGTGAAAATTAAATATGATTATTTATTGTGGGTTGAAAACCCTATATGCTCACCAGGCTCCGAAGCCTGACCCACTCAGTTTTAATTGTATTACAGGAAGTGGAGCGAGGGCATAAGATGGATGAACCATCAAGTTGTTTTGTTTACAAGTCTGCATATGTATATATTTGTTGAATGACTTGTAATGTTATCGTCTATGCTTATTGGTCTGTATCGGAACATGACACCCCGAGTTTTTATTATATAACGAAAAATCCATTTCTTTTATGAAATGCTTTGGTAAACATTGTTTTATCATGTTTTGTTTTTGGGAACAAATTCCGCAACTCTTTCAAATCAAAAGGATTTACTCTGAAAATATTTTAAAAGCATAAATAAAAAACGGTCTTTTCTGGCTGAGATTTTGGGGATGTCATAGTTGGTATCAGAGCATTAGTTTAAGCGAACTAGGAATTTGTAGGATTTCTAGAGTTAAACTTAGAATGCTAAGTGAAGTTTTGAGATGTGTGTCTGTTATATTTTAGACACGAGCACTAGTTTATTTTAGGAAATTTGCCTAAAATGCTTTATGTGCTAAATGTTATACGTTGCCATATATGATATTATTTGTTCGGATCTATGGTCTGTTGCCGACCGGATCTAGAAACCTTATGTGTGTAGGATTCTAAGCGTACGTCTATGATATTAGAACTAGCATGTAAACGTTTCGGGGTGATAAGGATGATTTGAATATCTATCGTGATTGAGGATCTAATTTCACCTTATTCGGTGTGTAGATCAAAATGGTGAGAACATGGAGTTGGAAATGTTGACGAAAATAGGAATCAACCACCAGTGATTGAACAAGTACCTGTCGTAGCAGCAGCACCTGAGCCAATAACCATGGCTGGTGTGCAAATGATGATTCAGACGATGTTGGATCGTCAGATGGATGAAACTAGACGGTTGCTTCAACAGAATCGTGAAGAACTGTCAATTCGTGTGGAAGAGCCTGAATTAAATGAAGGGCACTCGGAAGGTGGAAACTTCAATGGATTGGCCTAGCGCCAATGATACCGAAATTTTATGCAAGAAGAAGATAGTTAAAGTAAACCTGCCTGGGAAGGATTCATTTATGGTGTATGGGGACAAACGCAGAGTGAATTCTGGAATCATTTCTCTAATGAAATCCAGAAAGTGTTTGACCAAGGGATGTACATCATATTTAGCATTCGTGATTGATGCTAAGAAAGAAAAGAAGGTGATGCAGAGTATTCCGGTGGTGTGTGATTATCCGGAAGTATTTCCCGAAGATCTTCCTGGATTACCACCTGATAGACAAGTGGAGTTCAGAATAGACTTGTTACCAGGAACCACGCCAATAGCAAAAGCACCTTATCGATTAGCACCGACGGAGATGAAGGAGCTGATGATGCAACTTCAGGAGTTATTGGACAAAGGTTTCGTTAGACCTAGTTCATCGCCATGGGCAGCTCCGGTGTTATTTGTGAAGAAGAAAGATGGAAGTATGAGAATGTGCATCGATTACAGAGAGCTGAACAAGGCAACAATATAAAATAGATATCCGTTGCCAAAGATTGATGACCTATTTGATCAATTGCAAGGTTCGAGCTATTTCTCGAAGATTGATCTAAGGTCAGGATATCATCAGCTGAAAGTAAGAGAGCAAGATATCGAGAAGACTGCATTCAGAACTAGATATGGACACTACGAGTTCTTGGTTATGTCGTTTGGACTAACCAATGCTCCGACAGCGTTCATGGATTTGATGAATAAGGTTTGTATCCCGTTCCTTGATAAATCCGTGATAGGGTTCATTGACGACATTCTGATTTACTAGAAGTTTTGAAGCAGGAGAAGCTGTATGCGAAGTTCTCCAAATGTGATTTTTGGATTTGTGAAGTCCAATTCTTGGGTCACGTGGTCAACCAAGAAGGGATAATGGTTGATCCAGCGAAGATCGAAGCTATGATGAAGTGGGAACAACCGAAAAGTCCCACGGAGGTCCGAAGCTTTTTAGGATTAGCCGAATATTACCGAAGGTTTATCCAAGGATTTTCTTCGATTGCTACTCCATTGACAGCTTTGACCCACAGAGGAGCTACTTATGCTTGGAGTGATAAGCATAAAGAAGCATTCGAGAAGTTAAAGAAGAAGCCATGCGAGGCACCGATACTTTCTCTACCCGATGGAGTTGAAGACTTTGCTATTTATAGCGATGCGTCTGGGGTTGGATTGGGTTGTGTTTTGACCCAAAGAGAAAAGGTGATAGCATATGCGTCTCGACAGCTGAAAGAGCATGAAAAGAATTACCCGACTCATGATTTGGAGTTGGCAGCGGTAGTTTTCGCTCTGAAATTATGGAGGCACTACCTCTATGGCACGAAGTGCAAACTTTTCACTGATCATAAGAGTCTCCAATATATCTTTAATCAGAAAGAATTGAATATGAGGCAACGACGCTGGCTAGAATTACTTAAAGACTACGACTGCGAGATACTTTACCACCCCAGTAAAGCTAATGCTGTTGCTGATGCTCTGAGTCGGAAGGTCAATCTTGAAAGGAAAAGGCCAAGAGCGTTGAGAATTGAAGTTGTCTCGACAATTGTGGAGAGTATAAAGAAAGCTCAAGAGGAAGCTTCTGAGAAAAATGACCGAAAGGAGGAAGGTTTGGGTAAAATGTTGGTGTTTGGTACTAACGGTCATGGACTGAAGGTATTCCAAGATCATATTTGGGTACCTAAGTCAGGAGGAACTAGGGATCTTCTGATGGAAGAAGCTCACAAGACCATGTACTCGATTCATCCCGGTAGCACTAAAATGTATAGGGACCTGAAACCCTACTACTGGTGGCCGCGATGAAGCTTGATGTTGCAAAGTATGTGGCTGAGTGTGTGACTTGTGCGAGAGTCAAGACACAACATCAGAAACCTTACGGGAGTTTATAACCATTGCCTGTGGCTATGGGTAAGTGGGAAGACATTGCTGTCACACCCCAAAACCAAGAACGGCGGAAACGTTCTGGGGCGGAGGACGTCATGTATAGTATCACAACACAGTAAATGTAAATAAGCAAACAACATCATCCATTGCATTAAATATATAATTTTAATACAAGTGTGTTCTGTACAGTTATAGACACCAAAAATAATGAAACACAAAATAATATGAGATGAGTCTTGAATGCACTCCATCTTCTCAAAAGCTGGCCTCGGTACCTGTCTACTGATGACCTGAGAATACAAGTTATTTTGAAAGAGTTTATCAGCATTAAGCTGGTGAGTTCATAAGTATTTTAGTGTCAATGTTTCTTGTAAAAACGTTTGAACCTGCCTCAATCTATAAGTTTGTAAAAATGTAAGCAAATGTTTGAAAGTGTTTGTAAAAGTTTGAATCTCTAAGAAAATCCTATATTTTCTATAAAAGTAACCTTCTACCAAGGCTAAACTGTTTTGTAAACCTGTCTGTTGTAAAAGTATGTAATTACCCAAGTATAACTATCATTTGTCAAAAATATAGTTTGTACATTAATGCTTAAGTGATGTTATCACTAAAATATGTAATGGGTAAATCATTGTAGTACTGTAGCTTTGTATAATAAGACTACTGCTGTACTAAATACTACTACCTTAAACCGGATTTATGTTAAGGTATATTGTGATAAATTGCACCATGCTATCGACTGGTAACAACGACATAATGAATGGTCGTAATAAAAGAAATGACGTTTGGCACCCGCAGACCTGCAGGTCCGGCTGTAGCTAGCAGCAAGGTGTAGGATAGTCAATCCAGTAGAGATCTATACACAAACTCACGCTCTCCCTCCAAGAGAATTCTGGCTACAACTCGGGCCATGACATTTAAGGCATGCTCCGACATAGTGGATCACAATTGATATCGTATTCATGTATATGTAATGTTTCTCGTATATCTGTATATGTATTGTTTTTAGTATATCTGTATATGTATTGTTTCTAGTATATGTATTGTTTCTAGTATATCTGTATATGTATTGTTTCTAGTGTATCTGTATATGTATTGATCCTGCGTTACCCCGATGGTAACCAGCCAATGATGTACTGATGAGTATGAATATGGAAGTACTTTTATGTCTATACATGAATATATGATATATAAGTAATATGGAAACGACCTTCGGATGGTCACCCGAAATCCCACCAGACCACATCCAAATCGAGGAAAAGGAAATAGGGCGGATGGCCCTCCTAAGCCCTTTGAACATTATTTATATATCTATACATATATGGGCATGCAATTGGATATATAAAAGCATAAATAAGTTTTCATAAAACATTTGAAGCATAAATATAATTTCAAGAGAAGATTGACTTCATGTCGATCTATAAAACATTTTGAAGGCATAAGTTGATAAAACAGTTTAAGTATAAGAAGCATTTGTTTGAATCACAGTCTATAAGTAAGTTGGGATGGTAAAATAGTTTGTAAAACATTTCAAAGCGAAGTAGTTTGAAGAACAGTTTGAACAGTGGTGAAAATCGTTGTTTTCCTAGTTATTAATCACACGTGATTAACCACAATCACATGTGATTGAAGCAATAACTTATAAGTATTTGACTTGTATTGCCCCCCATAAAGTGTTATAAAACATTTAAAATCATTTCAAAGGTTGATTCAAGGGGTATGAACTCACTTGTGGTGAGTCGTTTGAATTGCAGTGTCGGTTACCGTGCTAGGTGGCAAACGGAGACTGGTTTACACGCACGAGCCTAGTTATCATATAATAAGCATATATATAACTAATTAGACAAATAATAACTTAAATAAATAAGTTAATACACTTAGAAAACATGTAAACACTTTTATGAGTGTTTAAGGTCCAAATGGTTGCATCTAAGTTGCTACGGGACAAGGAAAAAGGGTTTGAAACATCAAATGGCCTTGTATAGGAGTTCACCACCCAACAAACCCCACACCTTGGAGTTTACGGCCGTAAACTCATGGGTTTATGGCCGTGAACTCCTCAAAGGGTGGTTTTGGGTGTTTTGTGGTGCTATCTTGCTTCTAGAGCACTCCTAGCTTTGTTGGAATAACACATGAAGTAGTTTAAGGCCCTAGGATACTCCATTGTGGAGTTTACGGCCCAAAGTCCATTCACCCTAGAGTTTACGGCCGTAAACTCCTATGGGGTGATGGCTTTTAATTGTTTTAAGGCACTTAAACATCAAGGATGGCTTCCATGAATTTATCTAAGGCTTATGGGGACAAGAGGCACACTTTTGTGCCTTCACTTGGAGTTTACGGCCCAAGATATGTTCCTTGGCCGTAAACTCCTTTCAAGGAGTGATTTTTATGTGTTCTACTCTCCATTCTACTCCCAAGGGTTCAAGGTAAATTGTCTTAAGGCTTAAGGTGTGATTAATGTGCATTTTTCCCTTAGTAAAAGGGGTTTACGGCCCAAGAGGAGTTCTTGGCCGTAAACTCCTACTAACTTGTGATTTTGATGGGTTTTTGATGTTCTAAATAAGCACAAGTACTAGTGGGTAAAGTCCTTAAGTATTTGGGGAAGTTTTAGGGCACATTAAGCCCTTGAAAAGGGGTTTACGGCCCAAGGAAGTTCCTTGGCCGTAAACTCCTATATCTTGTGATTCTTGGAAGCTTTTTGGCCTATAAAGATCATACCCTAACCCCTAAACAAGTTGTCTAACAAGGAATCGGGACTAGGAAGCCTTTATGTTCCATTTTGGAGTTTACTCCCCAAAAACGTTCTTGGGCGGTAAACTCCCGGATCTTGTAATCTAAACATGTAATTTATGTTAATAAGCACCTAACAAGTATTGAATCACATATAGAAAAGTAAACTCACAATATGGGATGAAAACCCGAAGATCCGTCAGAGAGAATATGGCTTTTCTCTATTTGGAATTGTAAATAATGAATTAATTTAATTCAGAAAACTATTTATAGTCCTGGAATATTTTGGCAGAAAATATTTTTATTTCTGATATCGGACTGTAACATTATGAAACTTGAAATGCCCAAGTTTCACAAAACCAGGAGTATCCACTCTCCTGATATCATCTAAAACATAAACCCTAATGTACACAAACTTGTTCGGAAAAGCTTGAAAATCACTGAAACTGAACTAGCTTCTATTGAATAGATGAGGTTCGTACAATTGGAAATTTCAGGTTGTCACAATTGCTATGGATTTTGTCACTAAACTGCCCAAAACAATGAATGGTCACGACATGATTTGGGTGGTCGTTGATCGATTCACTAAGAGTGCGCATTTCATAGCAGCCAAGGAGAAATGGTCTATGGAAAAGCTCGCGAATTCTTACGTGAGGGAAATTGTGAGGCTTCATGGTGTTCCGTTAACAATTGTATCGGATCGTGATAGCCGTTTCACCTCAAGGTTTTGGAAAAGTCTACAAGAGGAAATGGGTACCAAGTTATGTTTAAGTACAACTTACCATCCGAAGACTGATGGTCAGAGTGAAAGAACGATACAAACACTTGAAGATATGCTGAGAGCATGTACCTTGGAATTCCTAGGTAATTGGGATGGACAATTACCTTTGGTAGAATTTTCCTATAATAATAGTTTCCACTTGAGCATTAAGATGACACCTTATCAAGCTTTGTATGGACAGAAGTGTCGTACGCCGTCTTGTTGGCTTGAGGTTGGGGAAAAGCAGTTTATGGGACCGGAGATGGTTCATCAAACTGCTGAAAAGTTGAAAATAATTAGGGAAAGAATGTTAGCAGCTCAGGATCGTCAAAAGAGCTATGCTGACAAAAAGCGAAGACCGATGACTTTTGAAATTGGAGATTCGGTTTTGCTTAAAGTCTCGCCGTGGAAGGGACTTATAAGATTTTGTAAAAGGGGAAAGTTGAGTCCAAGGTTTATTGGACCGTTTAAAGTTCTTCAGAGAGTTGGGAACCAAGCTTACAAGCTCGAATTACCCGAGGAACTGAATGGAATTCACAACACTTTTCATGTGTGTTATTTGAGAAAGTTCACTGGAGAAGTTCCCGATATAATTCCAATTTCTGAATTGAGAATTCATGAGAACAAAAGTTTGATTGAAGAACTAGAGGCAATTGTTGACCGAAAGACTAAGAAGTTGCGACGCAAAATGGTTGGGTTAGTGCTTGTCCGATGGAAACACACGAATGGGCCGAATCTCACCTGGGAGACGGAGAGTGACATGTTGGGTCGCTATCCGTATTTGTTTGTTGATGTGTGATTCCGGGGACGGAATCATTCTAAGGTGGAGAGAATTGTAACGCCTGTGTTTCCGGGCTTTCCATTTTTAGCAATGTAATAGTCTAGGTTAACCTCTGTAACCCGTTTTGAAATAATAAAGATTGTATTATTTAAGTATTGTGTGTTTTGTGCTTAATTGCTTAATTATGTGGTTTGATTAATTAAGAATAAAAATAAGCGTCAAAATTTAAGTGTAAAATAAACTTAATATCTTTGAATAATGTTGTAGTAGTTGAAACGAGGTTTCCGAATATATAGAACGCCCAAATCTGACTTCGTATGAGGAAGTTATGATTTATCAAAGTTTTGGCTTAGCGGTGTGCAGCCCGAAATACTCGATTTGAGATCGAGCGGTTTTTAGCCGAAACAATCTAAACGAGGATCGAAGATCTCGTTGTTGGTATCGAAGCGATAAAAGGTTAGGCGAGAACGGACGTCAAACGAAGAAGTTATGAATTTATAACGAAGTTTTTCTGTCGCGGCCTATTAAAAATAAATAATAAAAATAAATTCAATATTAGCCAACGGAGTCTAAACGAAAGTTGTAGAGCGTAGTCTCACATTCGCGTGGATATAAAGAGTGTCGAAAACGGAGTTCGTATGAAGAAGATATGAATTTCCGAAGTTTATTAAATATTTTGTATTTAATTTTAAATGGAAAATCCGGTATTATCCGAGGACGAGTCATCGGACTCATCCGAAGTACGCCCCGCGTACTCGTGTACGCCCCACGTAGACCGAAGGTGTCGACACTCGTAGCAAGTGGCTCGGATGACGCATGCAGTGATGATTTCGGAAGTAGTACGCCCTGCGTACTCTGAGGCTCCAGCCTCCTATAAATAGGATCCGAAGGCAGCCGAGTCTTTTGTTCATTTTCTCTCTTGTCTCTCCCGTTTTGCATCGTTTTGTGTGCCAGAAATACCCCGAAGCCCCGGTATCATACTCAAGCCCCGAGGCAAGTCCCGAGATCCCGAAGATCCCGAGAAGTGCGGTTCCCGAGCCGAAGCTCTGCCCGCGAGAAGTTCGATTTTTGTGAAGATCTTCTAGATCTGCTGAGGATTACTACTTCTGCAAGTCGTAGTGTTGTCCGATCATCTTCTGATCAAGTGAGTGTATACTACCTTTCATAAACACGATAATAACACAAGTATGGTTCGAGTGTATTAATTATATTGTTGTTTATATGTGTGAGTGTGTAGTTACCTTCTTCCAACACATTATTATAAAGTATTTTATATAAAATACGTGCAATGTATATATATTTTGTTGTTATATGTGTGAATGTATATTCACTCTCTTCTATCTCATAGATATGATTTATTCTCTATGAGATATGTGTTGTGTGTGTGTGCCTCATCTTTTATGTGAAATATGTGTTGATTAAAGCATGCTATACAGGTTTTTAAACTATGTATAAAAATGTATATTTTTATCTACTAATATGTTGGGTAGAACATGGGTAGATAGTTGGTGTGTAATAAACAGATGAGAGGCCTCGTTGTTGTTTGATTTAGTCATCTAGCGGAGTTTAGATGACGACCACATACTTTTCTAGATAGTCTTATGGAAACATTAGCAGGTTCGCCACCTGTAGGTGTTAATGAACTTGGGTGTTCATTCACTGTACTCCATCCCCCTCATGGTTGCCTTATTTGACTTATATTGCTGAGGTACCCCCAAAGCATGTGTTGTCGCCCCGATGAAATATTCTTAGACTAAGTCCCTTATGTTAGTTGTTTTAGGGACATAAAGTGAGAATAACGGGAATGGGTAATTGGGTTATTGTTGGTTGGTGAAAATTAAATATGATTATTTATTGCGGGTTGAAAACCTTATATGCTCACCAGGCTCCCAAGCCTGACCCACTCAGTTTTAATTGTATTACAGGAAGTGGAGCGAGGGCATAAGATGGATGAACCATCAAGTTGTTTCGTTTACAAGTCTGTATATGTATATATTTGTTGAATGACTTGTAATGTTATCGTTTATGCTTATTGGTCTGTATCGGAACATGACACCCCGAGTTTTGATTATATAATGAAAAATACATTTCTTTTATGAAATGCTTTGGTAAACATTGTTTTATCATGTTTTGTTTTTGGGAACAAATTCCGCAACTCTTTCAAATCAAAAGGATTTACTCTGAAAATATTTTAAAAGCATAAATGAAAAACGGTTTTTTCTGGCTGAGATTTTGGGGATGTCACAGTTGGTATCAGAGCATTAGTTTAAGCGAACTAGGAATTTGTAGGATTTCTAGACTTAAACTTAGAATGCTAAGTGACGTTTTGAGATGTGTGTCTGTTATATTTTAGACACGAGCACTAGTTTATTTTAGGAAAGTTGCCTAAAATGCTTTATGTGCTAAATGTTATATGTTGCCATATATGATATTATTTGTTCGGATCTATGGTCTGTTGCCGACCGGATCTAGAAACCTTATGTGTGTAGGATTCTAAGCGTACGTCTACGATATTAGAACTAGCATGTAAACGTTACGGAGTGATAAGGATGATTTGAATATCTATCGTGATTGAGGATCTAATTTCACCTTATTCGGTGTGTAGATCAAAATGGTGAGAACAAGAAGTGGAGTTGGAAATGCTGACGAAAACAGGAATCAACCACCAGTGATTGAACAAGTACCTATCGTAGCAGCAGCACCTGAGCCAATAACCATGGCTAGTGTGCAAATGATGATTCAGACGATGTTGGATCATCAGATGGATGAAACTAGACGGTTTCTTCAACAGAATCGTGAAGAACTGTCAATTCGTGTGGAAGAGCCTGAATTAAATGAAGGGCACTCGGAAGGTGAAAACTTCAGTGGGTCTATTGGTCAAGCCAACCAACCGATAGTTAGGCAAGATAACCATGATGGAAGGAATGATGGAATAGGTTGCAAGTACAAGGACTTTCTAACTTGCAAACCATCGACCTTCAATGGAAAGGAGGATCCGATTAGAGTTATGGATTGGATCTCCGAAATGGAGTTAGCCTTCATGACGTGTGGCTGCAGAGGCAAGTTGCAGACTATCTATGCAATGCGACAGTTCCGAGGTGGAGCCGTTCATTGGTGGAACACTCTAGGGAAGACGTTGAGCCCTAATGAGCCACTTCAATTGTCATGGGCAGAGTTTTTGGTGCAGTTCAAGCGCAAGTTCTGCTCGGCTCAAAATCTGTTGGAACTAGAGAACAAGTTTCTGACATTGACGAAAGGAAGCATGTCAGTTGATGAATACACCAATAACTTCACCGATAAGATGGAGTTTGCCTTGCGTATTATTCCAGATGAGCTGACAAAGGTGGACCGGTATGCGAAGGGACTCCCATGGGAGTACGAGGTGCCAGTACGTCAGGCACTTACTCTAGAGGCAGCTATCTGGGCTGCCAAGTCTGTTGAGAACATGATAAAGGGAAAATCACCGGCAAGGTTGAGGCTGGTGAGAAAAGAAAGTTTGAGGGAACATCTGGTTCCGGTAAGAAAAGCAAATTTTCAAAATCTGATTCGAAAAAGTTTGGAGGAAAAGGAGGCGAAGCGAAGTGGTGTGATAAGTGTAAGAAAAAGCACTTTGGGAAATGTAGCGAGGATGTGACCTGCTACAAGTGTGGAAAGGTTGGACATTTTGCCAATGAATGTCCGAACAACAAAAGGATGTGTTTTGGTTGTAATGAAGAGGGGCATATTTTGAAAGACTGTCCGAAGAGGAAGGAGGAAGCTAGGCCTGACATTCCACCAAAGCCGAAGGCGAGAGCCTTCCAGATGACACTCGAGGCTGCGAAAGATGAAGATGATGTCGCTTTAGGTACCTTTCTTGTTAACGAATTACTTGCTCAAATTTTGTTTGATTCTGGAGCCAACTACTCCTTTATTTCGCATGAGTTTGGTAGAAAGCTAGCTTTGCCTGTTGATAGACTAGACGATGCTTTATTAGTCGAAGTTGCTAGTGGAAAGTTTGTACCTGTTAGCCACCGTATGAAAAACATTTTAATCGACCTTGATGGGAATAAGTTTCACGAGGAATTATTGCCCATCGAACTTAATGGTTTCGACATCGTGTTGGGAATGGATTGGCTTAGCGCCAATGATACCGAAATTTTATGCAAGAAGAAGAGAGTTAAAGTAAACCCGCCTGGGAAGGATTCATTTATGGTGTATAGGGACAAACGCAGAGTGAATTCTGGAATCATTTCTCTAATGAAAGCCAGAAAGTGTTTGACCAAGGGATGTACATCATATTTAGCATTCGTGATTGATGCTAAGAAAGAAAAGAAGGTGATGCAGAGTATTCCGGTGGTGTGTGATTATCCGGAAGTATTTCCCGAAGATCTTCCTGGATTACCACCTGATAGACAAGTGGAGTTCAGAATAGACTTGTTACCAGGAACCACGCCAATAGCAAAAGCACCTTATCGATTAGCACCGACGGAGATAAAGGAGCTGATGATGCAACTTCAGGAGTTATTGCACAAAGGTTTCATTAGACCTAGTTCATCGCCCTGGGGAGCTCCGGTGTTATTTATGAAGAAGAAAGATGGAAGTATGACAATGTGCATCGATTACAGAGAGTTGAACAAGGAAACAATAAAGAATAGATATCTATTGCCAAGGTTTGTAACCCGTTCCTTGATAAATCCGTGATAGTGTTCATAGACAACATTCTGATTTACTCGAAAAGCCAGGAGGAGCATGGCAGACACTTGCGAGAAGTGTTAGAAGTTTTGAAGCAGGAGAAGCTGTATGCGAAGTTCTCCAAATGTGATTTTTGGATTCATGAAGTCCAATTCTTGGATCACGTGGTCAACCAAGACGGTATAATGGTTGATCCAGTGAAGATCGAAGCTGTGATGAAGTGGGAACAACTGAAAAGTCCGACGGAGGTCCGAAGCTTTTTAGGATTAGTCGGATATTACCGAAGGTTTATCCAAGGCTTTTCTTTGATTGCTACTCCATTGACAGCTTTGACCCACAAAGGAGCTACTTATGCTTGGAGTGATAAGCATAAAGAAGCATTCGAGAAGTTAAAGAAGAAGCTATGCGAGGCACCGATACTTTCTCTACCTGATGGAGTTGAAGAATTTGCTGTTTATAGCAATGCGTATGGGGTTGGATTGGGTTGTGTTTTGACCCAAAGAGAAAAGGTGATAGCATATGCATCTCGACAGCTGAAAGAGCATGAAAAGAATTACCCGACTCATGATTTGGAGTTGGCAGCGGTAGTTTTCGCTCTGAAATTATGGAGGCACTACCTCTATGGCACGAAGTGCAAACTTTTCACTGATCATAAGAGTCTCCAACATATCTTTAATCAGAAAGAATTGAATATGAGGCAACGACGCTGGCTAGAATTACTTAAAGACTACGACTGCGAGATACTTTACCACCCCAGTAAAGCTAATGCTGTTGCTGATGCTCTGAGTCGGAAGGTCAATCTTGAAAGGAAAAGGCCAAGAGCGTTGAGAATTGAAGTTGTCTCGACAATTGTGGAGAGTATAAAGAAAGCTCAAGAGGAAGCTTCTGAGAAAAATGACCGAAAGGAGGAAGGTTTGGGTAAAATGTTGGTGTTTGGTACTAACGGTCATGGACTGAAGGTATTCCAAGATCGTATTTGGGTACCTGAGTCAGGAGGAATTAGGGATCTTCTGATGGAAGAAGCTCACAAGACCATGTACTTGATTCATCCCGGTAGCACTAAAATGTATAGGGACCTGAAACCCTACTACTGGTGGCCGACGATGAAGCTTGATGTTGCAAAGTATGTGGCTGAGTGTGTGACTTGTGCGAGAGTCCGTTAACGATTGTATCGACTCGTGATAGCCGTTTCACCTCAAGGTTTTGGAAAAGTCTACAAGAGGAAATGGGTACCAAGTTATGTTTAAGTACAGCTTACCATCCGTAGACTGATGGTCAGAGTGAAAGAACGATACAAACACTTGAAGATATGCTGAGAGCATGTACCTTGGAATTCCTAGGTAATTGGGATGAACAATTACCTTTGGTAGAATTTTCCTATAATAATAGTTTCCACTCGAGCATTAAGATGGCACCTTATCAAGCTTTGTATGGACAGAAGTGTCGTACGCCGTCTTGTTGGCTTGAGGATGGGGAAAAGCAGTTTATGGGACCGGAGATGGTTCATCAAACTGCTGAAAAGTTGAAAATAATTTGGGAAAGAATGTTAGCAGCTCAGGATCGTCAAAAGAGCTATGCTGACAAAAAGCAAGGGCATCCTTCCATTCATCATTCATAGATCAGAGACACTAGTAACGATTATAGGAATAGTTAGTAGGTTCTATTTACTCTTTCTAGTACGAGAATTCCATAGGAGTCAGTTCATTCGCGAGTCTATATCAGTTCTCCAGTGCCTTTAATAGAATCCAGAATACGAGATGCATCTTCAGGACACAGATTTCCCCGTTGTCAACTTGGTAACCAGAGTCTCCTGGAGGGAGAGCGGGCATTGTGTGTATAGATCTATACGAGACTGACACTCCTGCACCCTGACTGCTAGCTACAGTCCACGGCCTACCAAGCCAAGGGGTGACAAATGTCACATTTATTATGACGCATGTAGGGCTCAAGTACTCTAATGTCAATCAGTATGGTTACGAGTATCTCCATGTTTACCTTATAATTCATGGCCCTAAGGTAATGAGAATTAACAATGTGTTCTTGAAACAACTTTCTTAGGATTACCCTTTGTTTTAGACCTTGCTAGCTGTATCGTTCATTTGATACTGTCTGGGGTCTGTGTTTCTTTGTTTTAGACCTTGCTAGCTGTATCGTTCATTTGATATTGTCTGGGATCTGTGTTTCTTTGTTTTAGACCTTGCTAGCTGTATCGTTCATTTGGTACTGTCTGGGGTCTGTGTTTCTTTTTTTCAGACCTTGCTAGCTGTATCGTTCATTTGATATTGTCTGGGGTCTGTGTTTCTTTGTTTTAGACCTTGCTAGCCGTATCGTACATTTGATACCGTCTGGGGTCTGTGTTTCCTTTTGTTAGACTGAGCCAGGCATATCATTCATTTGATACTCTCCTGGAGTCTATGATTTCTTTTGCCTTAGTCAGTAGTATTTTCTGCTGAGCCATATATTATTTTCCCCTAGTATTTTTACTAGTGATATTCTCCTGCTTTCTTTAAAGTCAAATACCGTATTTTGGTAATGGTAGTATTTCAGGGAAAATTTCTCTTTAAAACATAACATAGTCGAGTATTGGTAGAAGACTACTTTTAATTAGAAAATATAGGATTTTCTGGAAAGGACGCTAATACACTGTAGATTCTAAACTACTAATTTTTATAAAGTTATTTTGAATAAAATGCTTACCTACACAAATGACACTAAATACTAATGAACTCACCAGCATTTATAAAAACGCTGATACTCGCTTTCAAAATAACTTGTATTCTCAGGTCAGCAATAGACAGGTAGACCCGGGAGCTTTTGTGAAGCCAGCCTAGAACCGAGCTGCATCTATACTAGTTTATGTATTACTTTGATGTCTCTATAAAATGTAACTTATGTAAAACTATTACTATTAATATAATGGTTGTTGTACTTTGATTACTATACTGCATATGTTGTGATACTTGACATGACGTCATCCACCCCAGAACGTTTCCGCTGTTCCGGTTTTGGGGTGTGACAGATACCACACAAATTTGCTAACTTTTAGGTGCATGCAATGCATCAAAGGGATTAAAACACTAAAACTAAGCTTAATAAGAGGTTTATGGCATGGAGAAGGGCCAATACCAGATAAAGTGGGCAACTTTATGTCCATGGAGGCCTAGAGGTGTTTAGATCTTAAACCACTGCCTCTTGACAAGCTCAAATCCAAGAATGACCCATTTTGCACTAAAAATGACCATACACTTTCATATAAGGGGATCTAAGCAATAAGAAGTCAAGGTATCAACTTTATACCTCAAGATGGTTGTCAAAACAGAGTAGATATCGAATGTATAGCCTCCTCTTCACTCAAATCTCTTGATCATCAAGTCTCCTTCCAAAAAGAACACAAAACTTACTCTGCAAAGCTCACACACACTCAAGCAGGTAGTAAAGCACGGCTAGGATTTCTCTCTGGACAACAAGGTGGTAAAGGTGGCTGGTGAGGGGACTTAAGGTCCTTTAAATATGGTGGAAACCCTAAAAATTAGGGTTTTCATGCACCGCCTCAAGTCGTCGAGTTGGGTCCTCCAACTCGTCGAGTAGGTCTTGGAAAGGACGTGTCCATTTGTAACAACCCGATATTTCAAGTCAATGTAATGACCTACAGTCAAGTATTATAACCTATGTCTAGATGATAATAAAAATCGCGACAAAATGAAATGTTCCAAAATCTCAATGTGAATGTACTACTTGGTAGATATCCTAACAAGGTTTTCAAAAATATAAAGAACAGTAAAATCCGAATTATAACGAAGAAGTTATAACCAATCGAAGATCCGCAACAAAACCTGTATAACACTATTAAGCATAAAACGTGAAATTTCAAGAAAATACTTTTTAGCCATAGGTATTTAAATGAAAGTCGTTGATATCATTATACCATAAACTTACATAAAAAGCACGTCCAAATTTGAGTTCGTATGAGGAAGTTATGATTTTTCTAAGTTTCGGATACAACGGTAGACAGCTAAAAACTTGAAATAGAGATCGAACAACTTTTAGCCGACACAACCTAAATGAGAATCGAAGATCTCAGCAATAGCAGTACAACGGTAAAAAGACGTACAAAAACGGACGTCGGATGAAGAAGTTATGATTTTTTAACGAACTTTTCCTGTCCCAGCCTGTTAAAATGTAATATTAAAAATAAAAGTCAAAATTAGCCGACGAAGTCTAAATGAGAGTTGTAGAGTATATTCTCACCTATGCGTAGTTATAAAGAACGTCAAAATCAAAACGCGTATGCAAGAGATATGAATTTCTGAAGTTCGGCACACGAAACCCCACACTGTCAGAAACTCACGATGTGAGCCAGAAGCCCACGACGTGAGCTCATGACTGATGGGTGCCAGGGTCAGGCTATCATATGTCGATTCCATGCGTGTAAGGGGATAAGATCGAACTCATGACGTGAGCCACTCCATGCTTACGACATGAGCTCCAAATATGCACCCTATATAAAGGATGCGAGGGCTCCGAGTTTTAGTTGCTAGTTCACTTCTTTCTTTCCCAAATTTCGTACTTCTACCCTCTAGGGACTAACCTGATGCCCCGGTTTCATATCCAAGCTCTGACGGAAGTTCGAAGCCCCGAGATTTCCAAAAAATCGACTTCTTTCCGGTCGAAGTGCTTCCCGAGCAAAGTATCGTTTTCATCAAAATCGTCACTTCTACCAAGTGAGTTTATACCCCTATCACTACAATTTTAAATACTTTTAAATTCTTTTAAACACTTTTAAGGGGGGGGGGGGGAATACAAGTAAACACCCAGTTAAACACGTGTGAAAACATCAATCTTTTGCTATACTTTCATACTATTGTATTAACTATCATATGAAGTTCTTAACATGAAAAACATCACACATCACAACTTTACCCTCATAGGATGCAATATGTTTTATAAAGAGAAATATGTTTTACTTATATGTTTGCATACTACGTCATACAAAGGTTAACCATTTCAACTATAACATTACGTTTATTCAAAGAAAATACAGATCGTTATTATGCCTTTATCAACACTGTAAAGGGGTAATCAGTTTGGACATAAACATATACATTTCAAAATACGTGACTTACTTGAGAATATGTGAGTCATTCATCTACATCGTACCTATCAAGGTATACAAGAAAGCCTTGTTTCATAACTAGAGTCTCCGCCCGGAGAACGTGATAAGTGTGTATAGATCTATACGGGACTGATGATCTCGCACCTTGACTGTTAGCTGTCCGCGGGGTGACAAATATCATAACACGACAAGTCCTGAAGAACATCGCTACAGGAAAATCTGTCATAGCACGGTTATGAAAGCTCACGGGATAGACAATTATTATGGCATTTTGTTTTTGCGGGAAAAGTAATATATATTACAGTTATTTTTACGTGAAAATACAAACTTCTTATAGTTTTGTTTACTAATAAAATTATACATCATAATTTTAACTATGACATATTTACTTACAAGTTACAGTCTTGGGCATTTAGGACTGCTTTTCAACTTTAGGAAAATATAGGATTTTCATGGTTCAATATATTCATTTTATACAACTCAATGATTCATAACTCACTTTATAAGAAAATATCGGATTTTCGGGAAAACAAACGCTAACTTTCGAATGGCATGCATTTACACAAATATCTACTTATGAACTCACCAGCTTAATTATTGACAAATTTTCTTTGAAATAACTTGTATTCTCAAGAAATTGCTAAACACCAGGTTAGCAACTACTTTGGCGTTAGTAACATCTTTTGGAGTATCATATTGTATCTGACTTTTAAAACATGCATGTAATACAATAATTATGTAAACTTTTAAAATATATATTATGGTGGTGTATACTTTCTTTACTATTCAATTTTTGTGATACTGTACATGACGTCCTCCGCCCCCGAATGTTTTTTCCGTTCAGGTTTGGGGGTGTGACAGATTGGTATCAGAGCATCGTTTATAGTGAACTAAGTATATCAAAACCATTTTGGTATACAACTATAAACACAACTAGGCAAAAACACTCTGATTAAGAGATATAGTTTTAAAAAAAATATAGTTTTATTAAAAGTATACATGCATACGTTAAATAACAATAACGGTATCATAAGGGAAAACAATATAGAAGTACTATAGATGAGTTATGAACTACAGGTATTTCACACCCCAAAACGAAGAACGAAGGAAACGTTCTGGGGGTGGAGGACGTCATGTGAAGTATCATAACAATGTAAAGTAGTAAACAAGCAACAACATCATCCATTGCATTAAAAGTAAAGTTTTAATACATGTGTGTTCTTTCATAATGTACAACAATGAAATGAATAATCAAAATAAGACGAGTCTTGTCTGTGCTCCGTCTTCTCAAAACCTGGCCATCGTACCTGTCTAACTGGTGACCTGAGAATACAAGTTATTTTGAAAGCAATATCAGCCTAAAGCTGGTGAATTCATAAGTATTTAAGTGTCATTGTCTTGTTTTGGAAAGCTGTTATGAATGCCTTGTAAATCTTTAAATGAAACAATTGATATAAGTATGAAAACCCTAGAAAATCCCTTATTTCCTACTAGTATGCAATGTAGTCTTCTACCAAGACCCGAATGTTTTGCTATTGATGAGATTAAAACAACCTTTAATCTATGAAGATCGATTAGATCTTGAACAAGTATGTAAATATAAAACTGTAAGAATGCAATAATAAGAACAAGACAAGATTGAATCAAACGAGTCGAATGATTAAACAAAATCCTCAGAAGAGCTCGATTAAGAACATCAACTGTAGAGGATTGGTAGGTTACAAGAACGATTAAAGAAACCGGTTATCCTCTAGATGAATCGCTATTTCGTTAATCTCTAAAATCGTTAACCTAATATCAATGCAAGCATATACTTAAATATAATACATAAAAGGCTCACGGTTGGATAGGCCCAAACCGGAATGTACATAACTAAACTATCGAGCCCAAAAGACGCAACATCAAAATAAACTTCAGCCCAACAATCTCCCCCTTTGTGTCAATTTGGAGCGAGACCTTCACTTGTTACTTGGGCCAGTAGCTGAAGCAGGTACCTTCTTTTTCACGGTGTTAAACAGACATTTGGTGATTGAGTGGATGGTCTGTCTAAAACGGATGTACCACTGGATCATATCATTGAAGTACTTGATGTCATCAGCCGAATTCTCTTTACACCGTTTGATGATCGATAATACGTGCTCCAAACAAGCTGTGGTGTAAAGGTGTTTGTCAGCTAAAGCAAAGAGACATTTCTGTCCTTCTGCTCTAGTGAAGATAACCGAGTTGCGTCTCGGATCAATCTTGCCCATTTGCATTTGGTTTAGATCACTGGCCGATCCCACAGGTGCTATCTTCGGTTTCTTCTTGAAAACTGTGGCGACCTCCTGATCCATTAGGGCAACCTCCATGATGTAGCAGGCTAACATCCTTTTGACATGGTCTATAATGGGACCATATTCGGATTCATCAGTCAAAAGGATATTATACAGGACAATCCAGTCATGAGGATTTAGATTCGGTAGATCCTCCAGGGAGATAAGATGAGCAGTTCTTGCAGATCCTCGAATGAGCTTGAACTTAACGTTTGTGAACCTCCCTACGGCATAAGGCTTCAGCACCCGAACGTTCACAATCTTCTGGGCGCTCCAGGTAAGGTATTGAGGACGAGCAGCCGCCAGATAGAAGTCAATGAGCTCCCTGTCAAGCTCATCGTTCGGATGTGGGACTTCAAAGATGTTAGAGAAGGCGTGGAAGATGAACGCCTTTCGAGTCAGCAACATGTCGAACTGCGAGTCGATAGTATTGTTGCAGTCGAACGAGATAACCGGATCGAGCCATAATATGCTAGGAGTTTCTATGGCCTCTTTAATCATACGCTCCCTGGTCCAGGCAGGGAAGAGAGTCTTTCGGCTCTCAAGGAGATCGTGGGCTTCCTTTTGCTTGCGTTCGGCTTCTTCAGCCTCTCGCGCTACACGACTGGCATCATCGTCAGCATTGCGACTGTTCTTCCGTTTTAACAAGTCAGCAATGGTCTCCTTGTCTTCATCTTCATCTTCTTCCTCAGCTAAGTTTTTGCCTTTGTTCTTCACACCCGAACCCGAAGCATGACCAGTTGGAGGTGGTTCGGTTGTGTGAGTAGCTTTGGAGGAAGGAGGTGGTTTTGATCCAGTCTTCTCATCTCCCCCTTGTTTCGGAATGGACACGAAACTCGGTAGGCCTTCGATTTTGCTGAGAAGGTCCATGGCCGGAGAGAGTTTTTCAGTGAGGGTACGCCTCACCGAATGGTTTAGAATGGGATCGTGTGCTTCCAGGATGTTGGATAATGCTGCGTGGACATCCGAAACACACGTTTTGATCACCTCCCTTTCGGATCGAAGAGCTTCCAGTTGTTGTTGGGAGTTGGAAAGTTGCGTGCTCTTGACCTTGAGGGCGGTTCTTTTGCTCGCCAGAACGTCCATCAAAGAATTCTCAGCTGCAAGATCCTCTTGTAGCTTAGCGAGGCGGGCATCGATGGAGGCACGAAGTGCCGAGTTGTCGTCGATTATATTTTGGCGTAGGGCAGCGAACGAAGTCAACTCTGTTGAGACGAACTTGGCCAATTGCTAAACAATCGGTTCCAAAGTTGTCTTGGTGGCGTCGGCGCTTTCCTGCAAGGACTTCAGCAGGACAGAAGTGTCGGAGAATAGTTTATCGACTTTTTCGGTCGCAGCCTCACAGGCTCTGGTGGAGGCATCAATCGCAGCAGTTGCTGAGGCTACCGAATCATGTTGAGCCCTGGAGAAGGCATCAACAATTTTCTGAAGGGCAGCTTCAGAAAGAGAGGACTGCTGGTTGGAAGAGGAGGCAAGAAGTAGGTCAACCTTCTCATGAAGCTCTTTGAGATGCTTCTTTGTCACTGGAGCATCATCCTCCTCATCACTCTGAACTTGAAACGGACTATAGTAGACCGAATCGAAGTTCATGTGCTTACCACCAAGGTATGGGTTTTCGCCATCAGAGGCATTTTCTGGAGATGGAGGGGGTGGTGAAGCTGGGGGTGTTATGGGTTTGGTTGGTTCAGGTTGAGTGGGTGTGGGATTAGTTTCGGGTGGTGGTTGAGTATGGGTAGGTTCGGTTGTATGGGTTTCAGTTTGTGGGGGTTCGGTTACAGGAGGGGTTTCGGTAACTGGTGGTGTTTCGGTTGCGGTTGTGAAAATGGGTGGTGGTATAGGGAAAGAGGTTGGTGGAACAGTGGTGTTGGGGATTATGGTCGGAATGGAAGTAGGAATGGTTGGAGGAAGGGAAGGAACTGGGGAATTATGAAGTTCCATTTCTGGGGTAGGGGACTGAGGTGGTGTGTTGCCTCGTTGAGGAGATTCGTCTCCTTGAGAACCTTCAGAATATGAACTCCCTCCCTCAGAATCGCTTGAAGAAGAGGGAATAACAAGCTTGCGCTTCGGTTGTGTCTTCCTCCTCTTCGGCTGTGGGGACTGTGCAGCCTTTGTTTGTTTCCTCTTTTTGGGAGAAGGACCCTTAGGAGCTTTGGACGCTTGCTTCCCTTTTTCAGCCTTTTTGCCCCTGTTCGTCGGTTTGTCAGCATCATGGATAGACCTAAGCATATCCGGTGTCAGTTCCCTAGGACCAGTTGGCCTAAACTCCTTGATCGTCCGAATCAATCTGCTGTCAGAGGGCACGTCTGCATACATTGTCTCCGGGATGGAGCCAATGAAAGAAAATTTCGATGCATCTGAGACGATGATCTTCTTGGTGTGAAACGTACCCACATAAGACATCGATGCACCGGCAGCAGTTGGGATTTCAAACTTGTCCATCGCCCATTTTGTAATCAAGATCCAGAACCGGGCCAACGACACCTCAGAGTGTCGGGATGATGAAGAAAGGCTCTGGATGAGCTGTTGCCATAGGACCCACCCATTGTCCAGGTTAATCCCGTTGTAGACCCCGTACATTATTGACAGGAAGAGACGAATTGCACCGTCGGATCCTGAGCTCCTTTCCGACAAGCCCTTGAAAAGGACTGTAAATAGACCATTCCACTGTGGCGGCAGGCAAGACTTTTTAAACTTAGCGACAGAGGTGAGAACCTCTGTGTATCCCATGTTGTAAAACATGTTATACAGAAACCCAACCGGAATCGTCTCCGGGTTTATTCTCGATGGGTCAACAGCAAACCCAAGCATGGTGCAGAAATGTGGGCGAGAAATGGAAGTCTTGTGTTATGCAATTTCGAAGAACACCCGGTCGACTGCCTTGTCGTAATAAGCAGTCGCGTAAACCTGCGATAGGCCCACCATTGGCACAGATTCGATCCTTGAGAGAGCTGGAGCAAGTTGGGAGTACTTCAAGCATTCAATGATTGGCGACATGTAGGAGTCGTATGCCAGTGGGTTAAGATCAATCACCAGACATTGCTGTGGACGGATGGGGAGGATTTGTGAAGTAGCATGGACAGAAGAAGATTCAGCCATTGTTGAAGGTTTGGAGAAGATGATGAACAGGAGAGTTGTTTGGGAGTATTTGTTCTTTGGAAATTTCGGAGGCAGTAAAGAGGTAAAAGGTCTTGTAGACGGCCTTTTATAGTGGGTGATAGGAGAGAGGCAAATCGTTTCAAATCTTCTATGGAAATACGAACAGGTTTCCTCAGTGACAGATGGATGACAGTTGAGGCGTGCGATGATCACGTAGGAGAGAGAGTGTCAGATTCCTAGGATCACGCCGCCCAACAAGCGCCGTTTCAGAGAGAAAACCGTTCCAATTCCTCACGCGCCTTTAATTGCCAAAATGATGACGCTTGGATGTTGCACACGCGTCCACAATGTCAGTAAAAGCAGGGCCGTTTCAAATTCACACGCGCCCCTTTTTACCGTCGTTTGAATTTTAATCCCTTTAACTCCCGCTGAGTCAGCAACCTTTCGTCTTATCCTTTTAAACGCCATGTTTTGAAGTAAATGCCCACGTGGATTGTTTTTGACCACAACTCCGTAATGAACCACCAAGTAATAATACAGCCTGTAAATAATTAGTAACGGAATTTTGGAAAATCAAGGATTTTCGTGCAAAGAGTGTAAAAGAAAAAGAAATAAAGCAATTCTTTTAGGGATTTTCTGTGATGTCAATTATGACACGAAACTGATGATCCCGGGCACGAATCTCTTCCTTCAAGGTCAAGAGAGACCTTAAAGTGTTAATGTGGATTCCCGTTGAATTACGATTAAACACTTATTAGTAAATGTTGAAAAGCTTCTTTTAATTAGGCTAAATAAGGGTGGCTTTCGCTTTGATTCAGCTATTCTAATCTTGAAATAAGAAAGAAAGTGAACAAAGTACTTGTGAGACCGGTGTAGTCTGTTCAACAAGTAGGTAGGAGTTTTTATTTTAAAGTGGCTTGGATAAATATAAAATCTCAAAAAAAAATTAAAAACTGGATCCCAAGGGAAGAAATGTTATGGGGTTTAACAATTTCATAGGAATCACGCAGAAGAGAATTGAGATTTCATGAGGGTACATTCGTTAATTCTTTGGTGAAAGCTTGAGCAAATTAATTGTTCACCGTCAATTCTTTGGTGTTGAATTTTGGGTTTCACTCAGCTCGTAGTGACACGAAACTAAGATCATAAACACAGATGTTTTGTAACCATAAATCTCAGTGGTTATTTCTGAGAGTCTCAAGGGTTACGATGATGAACCGAATGTAATGGAGAAGTGTAATGGGGATGGTGTAAGAAAACATAATACCTCTGCTGCGAAAATAAGGACCAAGTAGGAAACTCTTAACTCATGTGAGAAGAGAGTGAGGTAGCTCACGATTAGAATAAATGTGTTAGCCTTATTGGGAAGACTAGGTTTGTGTATACCAGGTCATGAAGGCTATGATTCAAAATCTTATGAGGCTTGGGACGCATACAGCAGCATGCTTCTAGGGACACTTAAGTAATTCATTAATTATATCCCCATAAACAAACAAACACACAAGAAAAAGAAAAAGAGAAAAATATTTTTGGTGTTTTGAGATTTATAAAAGAAATTAAAAAAAAATAAAAGAAGTTAAAAAAAATTAAGTAGAAAAAAATAAGACTTAAAAAAAACTTTGGAAAAAAATGAAAAACCGAACCCGAACGTTCGGTTGGTTTCGGTTGGGAAAAAGTTGAAAAACCGAACCCGAACGTTCGGTTGGTCTCGGTTCCAGAAAATTTTGAAAAACCGAACCCGAGCGTTCGGTTGGTTTCGGTTCAGGAAAATTTTGAAAAACCGAACCCGAGCGTTCGGTTGGTTTCGGTTCAGGAAAATTTTGAAAAACCGAACCCGAACCTTTGGTAGGTTTCGGTTTTGGAAAATTTTAAGAAACCAAGGAGTTTAGACATGCAATTTGGAAAAACTTTTTACACAAAGAAAAACAATTTTGTACAAGAAATATACAACAGAGAAAAACTACCTTTGAAGTGATGAGCGAGTCAGATGGTTTAACCGAACCCGAACGTTCGGTTGGTTTCGCTTCTTACGTTTGAGGTGGAGAGGTAGTGTGAGGTACTGACTCTGATTCCATCATACCTAGACCTTGCAATATTTTGTTGAAAGATGCTTCAGGAAGAGCTTTGGTAAAGACGTCAGCCAGTTGATCAGTGGTTCTTACGAAGTGAACTTCGACATTTCCATCTTCCACATGATCTTTGATGAAGTGATACCTCAGTGCTATGTGTTTGGTTTTAGAGTGTTGCAATGGGTTATGACAGATCCTAATTGCACTTTCAGAGTCACAATATAGTGGGATCTTCTTCATATTGAGTCCATAGTCTCGAAGTTGACTTTGGATCCAAATCACTTGTGATGTGCAGGATGCAGCGGCAATGTATTCCGCTTCGGCAGTAGACAACGACACACACGTTTGTTTCTTTGATTTCCAGCTGACCAACTTCCCATCAAGGAATTGACAGCCACCAGTTGTGCTTTTTCTGTCGAGTCCACATCCTCCAAGGTCAGCATCAGAATAGGCTTGAACGAAGAAGCCTGAGTTGGATGGATACCATAGACCTAAGGAGGTGGTTTGCTTGAGATAGCGTAAGATGTTCTTCACTGCCAGCATGTGAGGTTCGCGAGGGTTTGCCTGAAATCGAGCACAATAACACACAGAAAACATGATATCAGGCCTGCTAGCAGTAAGATACATTAGTGAGCCTATCATTTGACGATAGAGCGTGATATCGACAGCCGGTTTGTCTAGAGATGGGGTAAGCTTGGTGCCGAATGCCATTGGGATTTTGACTTTGGAGTCTCCCATCATGCCAAACTTTGCTAGGAGAGTCTTCATGTAAGCTTCCTGATTGATAAAGATGCCTTCGGGTCCCTGTCTTATATTTAAACCAAGGAAAAAGTTAATAGGACCCATTGAGCTCATTTCAAACTTAGTCTCCATCAGTTTTCTGAATTCAGCTGTTAAGCTGGGATTCGTGGAGCCAAAGATGATGTCATTGACATAAATTTGAACTATCATAAGGTGGTTACCCTCCTTTTTGCGAAAGAAGGTTGGGTCAACCGAACCTTGTTTGAATTTAGACATCTTTAAAAATTTAGTTAGCGTTTCATACCAGGCTCTCGGAGCTTGTTTGAGTCCGTACACGGCTTTATCCAGAATATAGCAATGGTTTGGACACTTTTCGTTCACGAACCCAGGAGGTTGCTCCACATACACAGTTTCTTCAAGTTCTCCATTGAGAAATGCACACTTGACGTCCATTTGGAAAACTTCAAAGTTTTTGTAAGCAGCATAAGCCAGAAATATTCTAACAGATTCTAGCCTAGCTACTGGAGCGAACGTCTCTTCATATCTATCCCTTCCTCCTGACAGTATCCCTTTACAACCAGACGAGTCTTGTTCCTTATTACATTACCTTCCTTGTCCATTTTGTTCCTAAAGACCCACTTGAGACCAACAACCGAAGCATCTGGTGGAGTTGGAATGAGGCGCCAGACTTTGTTCCTTTCAAATTCGTTCAGTTCGTCTTGCATTGCTTGAACCCAATCAGAGTGATCGAGGGCAGTGTCAACTGTCTTCGGTTCAACTTTTGATACGAATGAGTTAAACATATAAAACTCAACCTTTGAAAATAAGGATGTCTGTTTGGCCTTCAGTTGTGATCGGGTCAGAACCTTTTCAGATACATCACCAACTACTTGAGAGATAGGATGATCTCTGGTCCATTTTGTAAGAGGAGGGTAATTCGGATCAAAGGTTGGATCTAGTTCAGCATTGATCATTTCTTCTGGTTCAGATTGGCTATCATAATCAAGCGTCATATCATCATGCTCCCCCTCAATTGATGAGTTTTGAGTAACTTGAGGTTCAGGGGTTTCTTGTGGTGCTGGACTTTCAGGCGTTGAAGCACCTTCGGTTGGAGAGACACCTTCGGTTGGTGAAGGGCCTTCGGTTGAAGTTGTAGAATTTGGCTCCCCCTGGACTTGTGAGCTTGGCTCCTCCTCAACATTTGAGCTTGGCTCCCCCTCAACTGAAGCATTGTTGAATGGAGAGTCATCAGTAGTCGATTCTCCTTCATGCATTCTCCTTGCAGCATCTTCGACAATCCGTTTCATGTGATCAACCTTGTTGTCTGCTGCACCTGCTTCTGAGAGCGAAGCTTTCTCTGGTTCGTCAAAGAGTTCCAGAAATTTCTCGTATAAATTGGCGATAGAGACTGTGACTTGGCCAGTTTGAGGAAAGATTTCCCCAGCGGTGTCTTCTTTGGCCTGTAGCTTTTTGACATAGCTATCGTCAAAGGTCACGTAGTATGTCTCTTCAATCCTTCTCGAACGCTTGTTTAGGACCCTGTACGCCTTGGATGTGAGCGAGTAACCCAGAAAAATTCCCTCGTCGGCTTTGACATCAAACTTTTTGCGGTGTTCTTTAGAGTTAAAGATGAAACACCTTGAGCCGAACACATGGAAAAATTTCACATTGGGCTTTCTGTTGTTTAGTATCTCATATGGTGTGAGCGTGAATCGCTTCTTGAGATAGGACCTGTTCTGTGTAAAACAAGCAGCAGAAATAGCGTCAGCCCAAAAATAAAGAGGTAAGGAAGCGAAACTTAGCATAGTTCGGGCAGCTTCACACAAAGATCGGTTTCGTCTTTCGACTATTCCGTTCTGTTGTGGTGTGTAGGGAGCTGAGAAATTGTGACTAATTCCCTTTTCTACAAGAAACTCTTCAAACTCCCTATTCTTGAATTCAAGACCATTGTCGCTCCTGATGTTGCGAACAACCTTCTTGAGCTGTACTTCAATTTGCTTGATAAACACTTTCAGCTTTTAAGTCGCTTCAGATTTGAGCTTTAGAAAGAACACCCATGTAAATCGTGAAAAGTCATCAACAATAACAAGAATATACTTGCTACCACCGATGCTTTTGATAGATGAAGGACCACACAAATCGATATGAAGTAATTCGAGTGGTTCAACAACTTTTGTGTTGATTATAGATGGGTGACTTTGACGACTCTGCTTCCCCATTTTGCATGCAGCACACAGATGATCTCTGTCAAACTTGAGCAATGGAAGACCCCTAACAGGACCTCCAGTGACAAGTCGGTTGATATCTTTAAAATTGAGATGTGAGAGTCTTCGGTGCCACAACCACCTTTCGTCAGATTGAGCTTTTGATAACAAGCATATAGCTGGGTTTCCTTTGATGGGTTTAAGGTTCAGAGGAAACATTTCACCCTTTCGCTCTGACTTGAGAATCACCTTCTTTGTCTTTTTCTCAATAATTTCAGAACCTTCATCATCGAATGAGACTTTTAGACCTGTACCTCCAACAAGCTGAGATACACTGATGAGGTTGTGTTGTAGTCCTTCCACATAGGCAACCTTCCTTATAGTAAAGTCACCATTTGTTATCATCCCGTATCCCTTTATGGTGCCGAAAGAATTATTTCCAAACTTGACATTGCCACCATTTGCAAGAGATCTGTATTCCCTGAGCTCCTCTTTCCTCCCAGTCATGTGACGTGAGCAGCCACTATCGATGTACCATTCTTCATCGAACTGCTCGTCACTTATAACCTGCAAAAATTAAGCAGATTTAGGAACCCAAAGTTTCTTGGGTCCACGTGAGCTTTTCATGGGAACAGGAACAGTAAGAGAGATGTCAACTAGATATGTTCGTTTTATGAGAGTTGTTTCATCTTTCTTTTTAATGGTAAACACTTTTATCTTATTAGGATTGGATGTGTTCGGTTTGGACTCTGGTTTAGATTCATTGACCTTCTGTTTGCCCTTTTGTTCAGCGGATGGATGAGATTTTTGAGAACGAACAGAATTAGCTTTAGAGCAAGTTGGAGATGAATTGGTGGAAGTAGAAGAATTAGAAGAAGTAGAAGAAGTTGGTTCAGTAGAAGAATTGGAAGTAGTGGAAGAAGTGGGTTTAGATGGAGAGAAGTTCTTGGCTGCAGACTCTAGGTGATCCTTTTGCTTTTGATCATTTGAGGGACAGAGTTTAGAGTTTTGATCTCTTTTAACTTCAGAACCGAACCTTTGCTTTCGGTTGAAATCGTCTTATGAACCGAACCTTGGCTTTCGATTGAAGTCTTTCTCAGAACCGAACGTTTGCTTTCGGTTGGTGTTTTCTTGTGAACCGAACCTTGGCTTTCGGTTATTGTGACTCTCAGGCTTTCCTACAGGATTGTTTTCATACTTCAGATTCTTGTCTTGGTGAGAGAAGTATGCATTCTGGGATTGCCAGAATTGTCTCCTTTTAGAGAGATTCTTCCTGTATCTTTGGTTCCTTTCTCTCTTCTTATTCCTCATCTGCTTTGGTTGATGATGAACATTAGCTTTCGTTTTCAGTTTCTCCTTGGCTGGTTCCTTTTGAACTGAAGGAATTTTACTTTGAGCCGAGGGAGCAGAGGGAGTGTCTGAAGGAGTTTCACTTTGAGATGAGGGAGTAGAGGGAGCGTCTTCTTTTGTCGAACTTTCATCCTCCTGAGGAATGTCTTTCGTACCACTGGTGCTAGGCTTATTGAAATTATCCGGCTTATTCAAGGGTTCAGGTATGTATCTTCCTTTACTCATCCAGGAGGTTCTTTCAGATAAGCCAACGGTTTCGTTTGCATTATCTATTGGAGCTTCCCAGCAGTACTCATCACAGCCATCAGCATTGTCTTCGTTTACAATAGCTGTGAGTTCAGCTGTTTGATGTTCGGTTACTCTAGTCACCTTGTATACTTGATTCGGAGTGGTCCTGACCTTTTGATACACAACTGCTTTCTCTGCTAATTTCGGGGACTTTTGTTGGGACAATCGAGCGAAGTCCACAGAATTTTCAGAAATAAGATTTTTGTGGTTTTCAGGTTCGCTTTTAACAAATTCTGAGCAGTCAACTGTGTCCTCTACAGAAATTTCACTCATGTTTTCGTCCTCGTTAAGCTCAGATGCATTTTCAACATCAATTTTGTTTTCTAAGCTTACGTTGGCGTTTAAAGAGTCAAATTTTTGTATGGTTTTGGTTCTCAGTTTAAGTCTATCATTTTCATCCAAAAGATTTTTGAGCATGTCCTTGTGGTCCTTGGATTTAATGAAGGACTCAATTTTGTCCAGTCCATACATGTAGGTCGGATTGATATCATCAGACGATATCACACTCTCACAATTATAGGCTTCGGCATCGATTTCATCCTCCTTAAACTCAAGGAAGGGCAAAATCATGCGATGGATCTTTTGGCCTATTTCACAGTCTAGGTGAAGCTGAGTAATATTAGAATATAGACGTTTTGCAATTAAACAAAAAACATTCCGCTGTTTTAACAATTTTAAATTATCTCTTTGCAAGTGAATGTTTTCGTCTTTAACTTTAACTAATTCAGACTCCTTCAACTCGATCCACATTCTCCTCTCCTCACTCTTTGACGCCACCCTGCTTAATTGATCAGTTAGGTTAGAATTGGTGACTCGAGTTTGAGTTAAGCTACTATCTAGATGAGAAATTCTTGTATTAACGTTTTTTAGTTCTTTCTCATATGAGGATGGTGGTACTTTAGATGAAATAAAAACAGATTGTACCTTCGTTATCAGTTCATCGAGCTCATTGAACTGTTGGCTGAGTGGTTTGGCCGTAAAGCACATGTCCTCCTACACCTTCGGTCCATCGCTTCCACCATCGGTGTTGTATCCCCTCATTTGAGATACGTCAGACACCATGAAGCATCTTCCTCCACTGCTTTCCTCCTTAGCCACATAAGCCTTTCCATGGGTAGGCTTCCTCACTTCATCGTCTTCTGAGTCGGTAGACCAAACTTCTGTGCTACCGAACTCGTCATCATTAACCGAACCCTGCACAATAAGAGCATTAATAGAAGGGTTAGCGGTAGACTTCTTCTTTCTCAACTCATCTAGTCTCTTCTGCAACACAGCTTCCTCATCATTTCCATCATCCTTTTCAGCCATCTTCTTAAGAACACAGTCCTTAGCATAGTGGTTTTTCCCACCACAGTAAAAACAGCTTACTCCGGAATCGCCATCCACCTTCGGTTCCTTCTTGGGCTCCTCAGCCTTCGGTTCATTGTTCACCTTTTCAGAGCTGTAACTCCCCTGCCAGTTTCGGTTTTTGTTGCTGGGGAATCTCTTCTTTATGAACCTCTTAGGATTGGACACCATCATAGCATAATCCTCAGACGTGAGGTCATATTCCTCCAAGTTGAGGTCTTCATCCTCCATCACAGCTTTACTTTTAGATAGGAGGGCCAACGAACCAAGACTCGAAACGACGTTCTTCTCTTGCAGCACAATCTTTTCTTGGGACTTGAGAATACCCACCAGTTTCGCCAAAGAGTATGATTTAAACTGCTCATGGGCTTTGACTGTGGAAACCACTGCTCTCCATTCAGACCTCAGTCCATTCAAGAAAGCAACCTTCTGTTCGATAAGCTTCCTTTCAATATCGTGTTTGATCATCTTGCTGAGAAGATGATTGAAGTGATCAAACGTCTGGGTCACCGTTTCTTCAGCTCCTTGCCTGAATTCTCCAAACTCAGATAAGAGCAAGGTTTGGATAGAATGTTCAAGATCCTCGTCTGTAGAATACAGTTCACGAAGTCTATCCCAAACTTCCTTTGCCGTCGTGCATGAGCTGACTAATCTGAATGTGTCGGACTGAAGGGCGAATCTGATCAACCTTAACGCCTTAATATTGCACTGGAATTTGTCCTTTTCATCTTGTGCAATATCCTTCACGTCCTTTAGCAGATGATTGTACTCCTTTTGTGTCTTAATGATTCTGGACGTTGCAGAATGAGAAAACGGTCCATTGATGATGGCTTCCCATATGAGGTACCCATTATCCTCCGATCCAATGACGTAGTCTTCAAAGTGATGCGCCAATACTTCATAGTCATGGGTGTATAAGATTGGAATCTTTATCGTCGAACCAATGTTGTTGGAAATATTAATTGGATTTGATTGCGTCTCGTCCATTATGATCGAAAAAAAAACCTGTTCAAAGATCAGACTTGTAATAAAGCAGATTAGGGCAAAACAATAAATATCAAGATACATCAATAATGAGATGACGGCTCAATAAATATCGATAGTTGCGGAAAAACCCTAATGGAAATCTTTTTCACAGAAAAGATGTGTATCGATTAAACAGCCTCCTGCTCTGATACCAATTGATGAGATTGAAACAACCTTTAATCTATGAAGATCGATTAGATCTTGAACAAGTATGTAAATATAAAACTGTAAGAATGCAATAATAAGAACAAGACAAGATTGAATCAAACGAGTCGAATGATTAAAAAAAATCCTCAGAAGAGCTCGATTAAGAACATCAACTGTAGAGGATTGGTAGGTTACAAGAACGATTAAAGAAACCGGTTATGCTCTAGATGAATCGCTATTTCATTAATCTCTAAAATCGTTAACCTAATATGCATGCAAGCATATACTTATATATAATATATAAAAGGCTCACGGTTGGACAGGCCCAAACCGGAGTGTACATAACTAAACTATCGAGCCCAAAAGACGCAACATCAAAATAAACTTCAGCCCAACAGCTATGATAATGATGTTTTTTCCTTCTTTTTGACTATTACAGACAGTACTTAGCCTAACTCATCGTTTATGTGAATGTATCACAAAATAAAGTATATATGAAAAGAATATGATAGTCTTCTACAAAGACCTGAATGTTCTGTTATAAAAATGATAATGTTTCCTTCCTTTTTGACTATTATTAACAGTACTTAGTCTAAATCATCGTTTATGTGAATGTATCACAAAATAAAGTAAATAGGAAACTGTACTAATGTAAGTGTTATCCTTTGGTTCTAGGACTAACACGACATCGCGGTTAGGGAAATGTATAACCTAATGAACATCCGAAGATTGTTCAATTGTCCTCTGTAGCTACAGAAGGGGGGAGGAAGGGTTAGTCCCGTAATTGATTCCCTAATATAAGTATTAACCATAGGGATCCGTAGATGTTCATCAACTTCTGTAGCGAACAGTAGGCTCAAGGAATGGTTAGTCCCGTAACTGTATTCTAATATAAGTAATAACCGTAGGCATCCGTATATGTTCATCAACCACTGGTGCTAATCAGCTGGCTTCGGAATGGTTAGTCCCGTCTAGATATCCCGTTGAATTGGGATAGGCAGGACAATTTGCACAGAAGGTACTAATAAATCATCCTAATGAATCGAGGAACAAGTATCCATGTAAACGTATATAGGAAGATGTATCTACGTAAAGGTTCTCATGTAATGTATTCATGTAAGGTACTCATGTAATGTATTCATGTAAGGTTCTCATGTAATGTATTCATGTAAGGCACTCATGTAATGTATTCATGTAAGGTTCTCATGTAATGTATTCATGTAAGGTACTCATGTAATGTATTCATGTAAGGTTCTCATGTAATGTATAGTGTAGACTCATGAACAAACTGAATCTGATGTAATTCCTTGTAATAGGAATAATGTTATGTATCTCCTAACTATCCCTATAATAGTTAACTGGAAGGTAATTGATTTTCCAAACAGGTTTATACAACCTTGCTACACAAGAGTGTGGGAAAATGAAGGATGAAAACTATAATATCAATACATATAAAAGAACACAAGTGTATAGATATAGTTTTGTTCAAAAGGGTAAAAATGGTTTTGTAAAACATCTATGAGTTTTGAACAATAATTAACAATGAATTGATGTCATTATAATAAACATTTCAAACGTAATACTTTTGCTATCAAGGTATTTTTAAGATAAAAAACCTTTTCATGCATCACATTTTGTAGTTTGTGAAATCTGCTGAATGAAAACACAGTTATAAATACATATGATTGATTTAATAACATGTTGTTTTCTACCTGTATTCCCCCCCCCCCCCCCCCCCATTAAAGCATTGAAAATCATTTAAAACATTGACTAAGGGGTATGAACTGACCTGTAGATGGTGGTTTGGATGTACTGAATGATGTAGGGTAGCTTGGTGACAAGTGAGGACTTGTTCACACTCAATGATCCTATTTAACATATAATCACACATATATGTATCCAATTAGACTTTAAACCACTAATTCAAAAAGTTAAGACATCCTAAGGCATGTAAAACACCTTATTTAGGTGCTACATTTCATAAGGATTGCATCCAAGTGCTAAAGGACGTTGCTATTGTGTTTGGGGTTCAAGGGTAAACTCCCTTGGAGTTTACGGTTTTCATGACTTTGACCTAATGAGTTTACGGTCGTAAACTCCACTCTTTTTGACCATAAGTTGGTTTCAGGTTTTGCAAGTCCTTTGAAGCATTTCTACTTCGTCGTTTGGCCTTTGGAAGAGATTAGGGCATCATTACACTCCTTTGAGGAGTTTACGGCCTCATGGTCATTTCTCTTTAAACTCATGAGTTTACTGCCTTAAACTCATGAGTTTACTACCTTAAACTCATGAGTTTACTACCTTAAACTCATGAGTTTGGTATTTGGGGGTTTTCAAGTCCTTAGCTCAATCATGGCAATAGTCTAGGTTTGATTTAGACACAAGGAATAACCATTGGACTTTTATGCACTTTTTGGGGTGTTTACGGTTTTGGGAGATCCCCAAACCATAAACACATAAAATGGAAGTATTTGGTGCTTTTTGTGTGATAAACTCATCAAGGATGAAGCTAGACAAGTCCCTAAGGCATGGTGAAGCATCTAGGCACCTTAAGGCACCACTTTGCACCATAAATGGTGTTTACGGTTTTGGGAGCCTCCCAAAACCGTGAACACCTTTAACTTGGTGTTCTTGGGACTTTTCTTTGATGTTAATATGTAATACAAGCTTAAGAAGACTCAAGGATGGAAGTACTTACTATAAGGAAGCTTGGATTTAGCAAAAAGTCCAAGAACACTTAGTGTGTGTTCTTGGTGTTCTTGGTGTTTTTGAAAATCTAATCAAAACACATAAATGAATGGATGAACAGATGCACAAACACTAGATTAGGTGTTTAATCAACTTGAAATGGATAGAACACTTACAACTTGGAAGATCTTGAATTGTTTCTAGTTTGCTACTTGAGAGGTTTTCTTGAGTTTACTCTTTTGGAGTTTACTCTTTTGGGGTGAAAAGTGAAAACTGATTAACAAGAGGAGTAAAGTCATGCTTATGCATGAGTTCATGACGTTTGGAAGTTTTTCTGACCCAAACATAAAAGTTTGGCCGTGACCTTCTAAGACACGAGGTGTTTGCGGTTTTTAAAATTCAAAACCCGAGACGACATTTTCTTTCACCCGTTCGTTTAAAAATAACATTAAAATAATCAAACGAACTTATTTTTCCCAAAAATAAGAAAAATTGAACTTGACTTATAATATGAAGTGATTGACTACTAGGGTTTGACCAAATGAAAATTCGAGTTGTCACATCATCCCCCTGTTAAAGGGAATTTCGTCCCAAAATTCAAATTTAGGTAAGGAAGTAGGTATGAATGATCGAGTCGAGAGGTGGGAAACTTCCTAATCGATTGGTTCTCGTGCTCCTATGTGAAATCGGGTCCTCGGTTGGTATCCCAACGAACCTTCACTATAGGGAGGCGACGCTGCTTCGTCCGCTTCACCACTCCGTCGAGGGTCACTACGGTTCTAATACGAAGGCGTGGATCTCGATAATCTCGATCTCATCGAGTGGGCTTACGAGAGTCCTAACGGAAAGGTACGTTTTCAAGATCGAGACGCAAAGAGTAAAAATGTACGTTACTGAGTTCGTGGAGTACGTCTAGTCTGTGAGATACAGGACCGATTCTGTAAGAATCTTGGAGATCCTAACTATATTGGATTTAGCTTTCCACGCTTTACGAAGCGTATCAAGCCATTCATTGAGTGAGATTTCCTAAAGAATTTGGTCTCTCACTTGGAATTCCAATGGTTCTTTCTCTTACTTAACTTCCCAGTCAAGGGCCTACCCTTGCTGAGTCAGAGTCGTAAGGGTTTTTGTGATTTGCGAGGAGTTCTGAATGGACTACGATAGTAGGTCTCTAAGACCTAGAATTTTGGCGAATTTTCTGTCGGCGTCTCTGGTGTTGACAAATTCTCAACGGTTTTGACAAATTGAAAGAGTACTCAAAATTTCCCACATTACTAACACTGTGCCTCAGGAAATTTGACTCTTTAATTCCAAAACTCGAGATCAGAGAACTTTGCGAAAAGTATCTCCGAGGGTAATGTTTCCATGGGTTCTTTCTTACTACGAGGGTAGATAAATAAGTCATTACATGGAGAAATGACGAACTGATCCCAGTAGGAAATACGTACCCTACTCATTTAGCTCATGAATACTATGGGCGTATTGGTCCTATCCGAGGGGTATCACTACGGACTCGAAATGTCCGCATCGAGTTCGGAGGGTAGTCTTCAGGACATCCTTCCCTATCACTCGAACTGGTGATATTCGGAACTTAGGTCCATTTCTGAAAGAAATTCTTTCCCTGTGTTTTCTTAATCAACTCATCTATGCGAGGTAGAGACAACGATTTCTAAAGGAAATATTAACGAAGTCCCCGATCGTCGAGGTACATATGATGCACTCCGTCAACTTCTGGTAAGAATAAGGCCAGAGTTCTCAAGGGTGAGAAGCCTAGTCTTCCGATTCTATTGCTGAGTAGTTTGCTGATTTTTTCCGGGTTGTTCTTGTATCCCTGTAGGTGTTTAGACTATAAGGCGATCTGGTTATAAGAGTCCTACTGGGTTCTAAGTTTGTTCACATGCCAATGCAATTACTCGTAGTCTTGGGCAGTCTCCGTCCTGAAGTTCATATTAGAATTCATACATGGTTCAACGATGACAATCTCGTGTATACGAGTCGTATATAATTAAGATTGAAAAGGTAGTCGAATAACTGATTCTTCCTAACTGATTCTTCCTTAAGCTCACATCCCATCGAGGGAAAAGATGTTAAAGTGGAATCATCAATTCTAAACTTGTAGAACCTTGATTATCTATTACTCTCATGTATACATTCTTCAGTGATAGATCGACCGTATGAATGTTTGGATTTGAACTTGACGTACTGTACGGGTGATATGGCGGGGATTCCTTCGGAAAAGAAGAGAACTATAAGGTACTCCATGCATGAGTACTTTGGTGTTCTGATATGACGGCTTCGCTAAAAGACGATTGTTAAGAAGGAGATGTACGTATGGAGCTGGTATTGCGAGGATCGATTTTACTCGAGTCGTATGATAAACTCGGAATCATATGGAAACTAAAGACATTAGATTTGAACATAAGGCGTTACGGACAAAACCCAATAATGCAATCTCTAACAGAGTTACTATACTTTTAGATTTACTACAAGACTATTGCTGCGAACAAGGTATACTACAAAAGACAAGTATACGCAACATGAGAGTCCCTTAACTGACAGGACCTTGCAAAAGATAAGACTCGAGTTGCACTAGTTTTTAAACATGATTTAAAAGCATATAAAATACTGACTATTGGAAGTGAACCGATACTATAATAGGTTCCTTCGCTGCCGCTTTCCATTCTGAGGTCAAACTCTTCTTGTTCCATCGTCGATCTGCCCTGATGGGCAGTCTCTCTTGAAGTGCCCTATCTCGCCACATAGATGGCATATCCGAGAGTTTTCGACATTGGTGGTCGAAGTAATGTGTTGGATCCAAACTGTAGTAGCGGGTAGTATGCCCATCTCTGTTGCAGTTAAAGCAGTGCGGTATACGACATCCTCCTAGATGATGGAAGGCACACTTATCGTACTTCGGTATGTCCCCAGCATATGGTCTGGCTGGGTTAGGGGCAATTTGGATACCACAAGGAAAGGTAGTTTGAGGTACAGATGTCGTGGATGTGAAAGTTGTTACTAGTGGTTGTTTCCTGTTCGCCCATCGAAGCGATTTGTCCTTAGATTTAGCCCAAGCCTTCCGTTTGTTACACTTGGTCTTGGGACTCGGAGTGTTGTGGTAGTTTGTTGCATGTTGAGGTGCTTGATTGTTACTCGGATTGGAATCGTTGTTAACAATCCCGCTAACATTTGCGTTGTTAGCGTTAAGGTCGGTCATAATAGCTGACACGGAAGCCGAGACTGCAGCTTGAAAGGTAGTTGCATCAATTTGAAGAGTTGGTGTTCGGTTGAGGGGTTGATTGTCTTTCCTTGGCGACATGATTCTGTTACACGGAAAGAAAAATGAATTTGTGAGCGAGAATGGTTGAACCTAGATGTAGTTGGATCGCTCATGTAAATTATAGAAGTATGTTCTCTAATGTTTGACCTACATCCCTATGATGCAGTCCTAGTACGTAATGGAAGTATGTTCACGAAGGTTTGACCTACATCCCTATGATGCAGTCCTAGCAAAGATCGGAAGTAAGTTCGTACAGTGGTCTCAAGATGTTTGTTGTTCTAGCCGAGGTATCGTTGGTTGGTGAATAACATGATCCAACCATTAAAAGAGACTTGGAGATGTCTCCGGAGTCACATTGCTATAGTCCAATGACTTGACTAGAGCATGTTTCAAATAGACTCTGATGAAAGTATGATAAGAGTATTTGAATAAAGAATGATACAGAAGTTAGCCGACTGTCAATATCTTTGATATTCATGACGTACAAGTTCGGGAAAATGACCTTGTAAAAATGTCTTACATCATATCCAGAGAAGACAGTTCTTGACAGCATAAAGACCTAACCAAAAGTACTTACGGTACAAGATAGTTTCATAGAAAATGCCACATCAGGAATAGACAGAAAAAAGATTCCTTTCTAACAAGGAAAATAATGTAAAGCATCTACTACTGGCGACAGTTATCCCTCTGGTGATCTCTCAGTTTAGCCAGTTGGCGTTCCACATGAAGTAGGTGTCTTTCGTACACCCTCTGGCGTACTCGAAGTTCTATGACTTCGGTTCGTGATTCAGCCAGTGCTTGCAGCAGGGTTTCATTATTTCTCTCAGATCTCTCACGAGCATCTACTAGACGAATGGTGCAAAGGGTATGCATTCTCGCATCGGCGACAACTTTAGTGATCTGATGTAGGGTTGTCCTGCCTTGAATCTCATCCCGGGCCACTCTGTGGACCAAGATTGGCAAGATTTTGTCTGTTGAGCCCCCATTGCTTAGGTCATAGAAGCTTCGGTCACCATTAAATGGCATGGGTTGATCTTGTCCTTGGCTCCATGTTTCCAAACATTCCACCCACTCAGGCGTTGGGCCATGAAAAGTCGGACGAGGGTTAGGAATTAGAAAGGGAGCTATCGGGGGTAGGTTCTCAACCTCTGGTTCGGAGTTAGCACCGTCTGAGAGGTCTTCATCATGGTGATCATTCATAGGGATAGGATGATCATTCTCTGGCTCTTCTTCAAACCATCCAGCAATGACCTCGTTCGGAAGGTACGAGTTGCCGTGGGGATGAAGTCCAGCCATGTTATCTACGCGAGAATTTGGGTAAGGAATTAATTGTTAGACGAACTATCTAGATAATTATTAGAAAATCTTCATTAGTTATATCGCTATTTGTAAAGTGCATACCAGTTATATGTAATCAACACAGGATAGGCCTTCGAATAAGTGACCTCAACTCCAAATTCACAAGGAATAGGGGTAAAGCAAAAATTTCACCGATCCTAAATCTATAACATCCTAGTTACATATAACTTTAGTGTATCCACTTAGCAACTGTCAACTTAGTAATGAAGATCCCGTTTTAGTTCTCAAGTATAAAGTACTTATAGTAAACCAAAACACCTCTATGGTATTTTAGACTTAGGTTTTGTTATAATGTTCTAATTGCGGTAATGTTGGTAAGTTTAGAATTGCTGCCGTATCACAATCATTCTTGGGCATGTGCTAATCACTCCTCGGAACAACATAGTTGATCAGGCTATGCTACTCCCAAGACTGACCATACATCCCCAGGCTTACTTGTGATGTTCAACAATCGTAACACTTTTGTTCTTGTCATTGTGACACGGATTTTAGTATGAATGCAGGCACATATACTAAATTAAATATTTTACTATTTAAAAGTATAACTCTTAGACAAAGTGTTTTAATCCCATGTACTTATAGTTAGTATATCTTTTATGGATTGATATACTTAATTCACTATAAACAGTGCTCTGATACCAATCTGTCACACCCTAAAACCAAGAACGACAGAAACGTTCCGGGGTGGAGGACAAGAATGGATCTGAATGAGTCGAATGATTCAATTAACTCAATCCACAGCAGAGCTCGATGAAGAACTTCCGCTGTAGAGGATATTAGGGTTACAAAAGATAAGAACTGTGAACATTATTAAAATCTCTATCAAATCTTACATTCAAGGATGCATGCAAGCATCTATAAATATTAAACCCTACAAAACAACTCACGGATGGACAGGCCCATACCGAAGACTAAACTGGACTAACTAACGAGCCCAAGACGCAACACTAACTTGACCTAACAATCTCCCCCTTTGCGTCAATTGGAGCGAGACTATCACTTCTTCTTGTTGGGTCCGGCTGCTAGAACCTTCTTAGTGGTATCAAACAGACGAGGAACAAGAGCGAGGATTGTCTGTCTGAAGCGAATGTACCACTGGATCATATCATCAAAGTACTTCTTGTCATCTGCCGAATTCTGCTTGCAACGATGGATGATTCCTAAGACATGTTCCAGGCATGCAGTGGTGTAGAGATGTTTGTCTGCCAAAGCGAACAGGCATTTTTGGCCTTCGTTTTCTGGTAAACATGTCTGAATTGCGTTTCGGGTGAATCTTCCCCATCTGCATCATGTTTAGGTCACTGGCAGAGCCAACAGGTGAGATAGTAGGCTTTTTCTTGAAGACACTAGCGATCTCATGATCCATCTTGGCAACTTCCATTATGTAGCAGACAAGCATCCTCTTGAAGTGGTCAATGATCGGACCATACTCCGCTTCATTTGTGAGAAGGATGTTGTGCAAAACTATCCAATAATGTGGATTCAAATTGGGAAGATCTGCTAGCGATATGGCATGTTCGGTCTTGGCAGAACCTCTCAGCACCTTTAACCGAACGTTCGTGAAGTTCCCTTCTCGATATGGATTGAGGACCCGAACGTTGACAATCTTCTGAGCGCTCCAGGTTTGATACTGTGGTTGGGCAGCCCTCAGATAGAACTCGACCAGATCCATGTCAACCTTAGGATGAGGATGAGGGATATCTGCCACGTTTTCAGAGGCATGGAAGATGAAGGCCTTTCGGGTCGGTGGCATGTTGAACTGAGAATCGACAGAGTTGATGCGATCCAGTGAGAGCACCGGTTCGAGCCACAAAATGCTTGGGGTTTCAATTGCTTCTTTCAGAAACTTCTCAAGAGTCCACGGAGGAAAAAAGGTTTTCCTACTCTCAAGAAGGTCGTGAGCCTCTTTCATCTATCTTTCAGCTGCCTCAGCCTCTCTGGCAACCCGAGCGCTCACATCAGCATCCTTATCTTGACTTTGCTTATTTAAGAGATCAGCAATCGTCTCTTTGTCGTCGTCACTGTCTTCAGCAATTTGTTTCCCTTTGTCTTTGACACCCGAACCTAAGGCTTGACCTGTTGAGGGAGGTTCGGTTGTTTTTGTTGCTGTAGAAGTGGGAGGCGGTTGAGATACATTTTCTCCCCCTTGTTTCGGAATGGACACAAACTCAAGGAGCCCTTCAATTTTGCTCAGGAGAGAAAGGGTAGGAGCAAGTTTTTCCGCAAGAGTACGCCTCACTGAATAATTTAATATTGGAACATGTGATTCAAGGATGTTGGAAAGGGCTGCGTGGACATCCGAAACACATGATGAAATCATCTCTCTTTTAGATCGAAGAGATTCAATTTCCTTTTGAGAATTGGAGAGTTGAAGATTCTTGACCTTAAGAGTAGTGGTCTTTCTAGCGAGAGCATCCATGAGAGAGTTATCGGCAGCTAGATCTTCATGAAGCTTGGTTAGGCGCTCCTCAATGGCCGCCTTAAAGGATGAGTTGTCGTCGGCGAGAGTTTGACGAAGAGTGGCGAAGGACTTCAGTTCTGAGGCAACTGAGGTAGCCAACTTGTTGACAATGGGGTGAAGCTTCGTTTTGGTGGCTTTGGCAATTTCCTGTAAAGACTGGAAAAGAGAAGAAGCATCAGTAAATAGTTTTTTGACTTTTTCGATTGTAGCAGCACAGGCCTGGGTGGAGGCGTCAATCGCGGCAGTAGCTAAGCTGATGGAGGCTTCGTGAGCCTTAGTAAAAGCGTCAACTATCCTCTCAACAGCAACCTCAGAGATGGTAGACTGTGATGAAGAAGAAGAGGAAGCGATGAGAGAATCAATCTTCTCGTGAAGCTCCTTGAGATGCTTTTTGGTGACGGGAGTATCATCATCATCATCACTTTGCACCTGATACGGACTGTAGTAGACCGAATCAAATGTCGTATTCTCCCCACCAAGAAACGGTTCTTCATCCTCTGTGGAGTGAGCAGGAGAGGAGGGTGGAAGGGACGGTTGAGGCTCGGTTGTGGAAGTAGGTTCAGGTTGTGATGTATGTTCGGTAGTGGGAGTGGGTTCGGGTGCTTTAGTAGGAGCCCCCGTATCAGATACGTTGGTTCTAACTTCAGCGGTTGTTGTGGTAGCTTCAGTGAAAATGGGAGGGGGTACTAGGATAAAGGTAGGTGGTATTTGACTAGTGGAGGTTATGGGGGGAATGGAAATAGGAATGGTGATTGGTGGAGAAGAGATAGGTGAACTGGAAAAATGTACTTCTGGGGTAGGCGATCGTGGAGGAGTGTTACCACGGGGGGACTCGTCAGAGTCTGAATGTTCTTCCTCAGATTCGCTTGAGGAGGAAGCAAGTATCAGCTTTCGCCTAGGTTGGGTTTTTCTCTTCTTCAGTGGAGGAGATTGAGCCGCCTTGGTAGGTTTACGTTTCTTCGGGGAAGGGCCTTTTGCTCCCTTGCCAACCTGCTTGTCTTTTCCCTTTTCATTTTTCTTTCCCCTTGGAGCTGGCTTATCAGCTTCGTGGATGGATTTGATCATCTCAGGAGTGAGCTCTCTAGGACCAGAGCGACGAAACTCCGTGTAAGTTCGGATGATATGGCTGTCGGCAGGAACGTCTCCAAACATCGACTCAGGGATGGAGCCAATAAACTGAAATTTTGATGCATCGGAGACTATTATCTTCATGGTATGGAAAGTACCTATCGAATAGACTGGAGAATCAGCAACAATGGGGACGTGATACTTGTCCATCACCCATTTTGTGACTAGAGTCCAAAAGCAAGCGTAGGAAATCTCTGAGTGTCGAGATGTAGATGCAAGACTCTGAATCAGCTGCTGCCATAAGACCGACCCATAGTCCAGGTTGATACCGTTGTATACCCCATAAAGAATCGTGATGAACAGACGACTCGCTCCGTCTGAACCAGCACTATGGTCCGATAACCCCTTGAATAACACGGTAAATAACCCATTCCATTGAGGAGGCAAGCACGATTTCTTGAACTTGGTGACCGTCGTTAGAACTTCAGTGTATCCCATATTATAGAACATGGAAAACAAGTGAGCCACTGGAATGGATTCAGGGTTAACCCTAGATGAATCGGGTTCAAACCCTAAAAGCAAACATAATCGCTGTTTTCAGATAGATGCCTTGTGATAAAAAATGTCGAAGAAAATTCTATCGACAGACTTATCATAATGACCAGTGGCAAATATTTGGGATAAACATTCCATTGGAACAGCTTCAGCTTTGGTGAGAGCGGGAGCAAGCGGCAAGTATTTGAGGCATTCGATGATCGGGAACATGAAGGCATCTTAAACATGTGGAGTAAGATCGATGATCAGACTCTGTTGAGGACGAATCGACAGGATGTGGGAAGTGGCATGAACAGAAGACGAGTCCGCCATTGAAGTGAAGAGGTTGGGAGAGATGATGAATAGTAGAATATTCAAAGCTTTTCTTGCTCTCTGAATTTTGGGTGCAGTAAAGAGGTAAATAATGGTTGAAGTTACCTTTTATACTGTGGCGAAAGGAGAGTGAAGAATTTGTTCCCAAATCTTCGAAGGAAATACGAAGGGTTTTCGTAGGTGATTGATGCATGATAGTTGGTAGCCCCGATGAATACGTAGGAGAGAGAAAAAAAACTGTCCCGATTCACACGCCTTCCCATCAGGCGCCGTTTTAAAAAAAAAAAACGGTTCCACTTCGCACGCCTGTCCTTCAAGCGATGTTTGAAAATCAAAGCGATTAGACTTCCCGCTGAGTCAGCTTCTTAGCCCTTTAGAGGGAACGTCATCTTAAAGCAAACTGACCACGTGTAACAATGTGAGCCACAACTCTTTCAAAAAAATTGCCTTGTAAGTAATGAAACCAGAATTATGGAAAATCAAAAAGATTTTCGTGCTTAGTGTGTAAAAGAAAAAGAAATAAAGCAACACATATGTGGGAAATTGTGATGTCAATAAAGACACGAAACAATGGATCCCGGGCACGAATCGTTTCCTTCAAAGTCAAGAGAGACCTTAAAGTGTTTGTGTGGTTTCCCGTTGAATAACGATCACACACTTATTGAGAAGTGTTGAAAGGCTTTATTTAATCAGGCTAATTTGGGTGGCTTTCGCTTCAGCTCAGAATTCCTGATCTTGACATAAGACAGAAATCGACCGAAGTACTTGTGAGACCAATGTAGTCTGTTGAACAAGTAGGTTTGAAAAGAATTTAAGTAGCATCGTGAAAGTATTTGTAGGTGAAATCTCATAAAAAAAAATTAAAATTGGATTCCATGGGAAGAAATGTTATGGGATTTAACAATTTCATAGGAATCACACAAAGATGAAATTCAGAGATTTCAAGGTATAGTCGTAAGGCTGAATTCGTCAATTCTTTAGTGAAAGCTAGATCAAAGGTAATTGTTCACCGTCAATGCATAGAAGGTAGTGAATTGTGGGTTTCACTTAGCACGTAGTGGCACGAAGCTAAGATCATGAACACATAAATTATGTAACCATAAACCATAGTGGTAATTTCTGAGAGTCTCAAGGTTTACGTGTATGAGATCGAAATATGATGGAGAAAAATAATTGAGATGGTGTAAAGAAATCAAAGTACCTTTGCTATTTAAAGAAGGATCAAGCAGAAAACTATTATCTCGTGTGAGAGGAGAGTAAGGTAGCTCATGATTAGAATAAATATAAAAGCCTAATTAGGAAGACAAGGTTTGTATATACCAAGTCAGTAAGGCTATCATTCAGAATCAGGTGAGACTTTGGACACATACAGCAGCATGCTTCTAGGGACACTTAACTAATGAAAGATTTTCCACACAAATATCCACACAAAAAAAATAATTATCGAACAAATAATAATAAAAAATGTTTTTGGAGTTTTTGATTTAAAAAAAATAAAGATTTAAAATGTTTTTGATTTAAAAAAATATAAAAAAATAAGAAAAAGATTTTGGAATTTTTGATTTAAAGAAAGAAAAAAATAATTAAAAAAAAAAATGAGACATACAATAAAAATTTGGAACCGAACCAGAGCGTTCAGTCTATTTCGGTTGCCAAAAAAAATGAAATTGAAAAAGAAAAGAAATTTGAAAATAAGAGAGATGAAATTGAGAAAAGGATACAAAAGGTTTACAACCAAAGAAACTACCTTTGAGTGATAAGCGAAGATCCGAGAATAGGACCGAACTCGAGCGTTCGGTTCATTTCGGCACACACGTGAACCGAACCCGAACGTTCGGTTCATTTCGCTTCCGACTTTTAATTTTGAGAAGTAGTTTTTGGTACTGACTCAGATTCCATCATTCCTAGCCCTTGTAGAATTTTATTGAAAGTTGCTTCAGGAAGAGCTTTGGTGAAGATATCGGCCAGTTGATCAATGGTTCGAACAAAGTGAATTTCTACGTTTCCATCTTCCACATGATCCTTTATAAAGTGACACCTCAGTGCTATATGCTTGGTCTTGGAGTGTTGCACTGGGTTATGATAGATCCTAATTGCACTTTCTGAATCGCAATATAGTGGGATCTTTTTCATATTGAGTCCATAATCACGGAGCTGGCTTTGGATCCAAATCACTTGAGATGTACAGGAGGCAGCTGCAATGTACTATGCTTCGGCTGTAGACAGAGAAACACATGTATGTTTCTTTGATTGCCAGCTAACCAACTTCCCGTCTAGGAATTGGCAGCCTACAGTGGTGCTTTTCCTGTCTAAACCATATCCTCCAAGGTCTGCATCTGAGTAGGCTTGAACGAAGAAACCTGAGTTTGATGGATACCATAGACCGAGGGAGGTGGTTCGTTTCAGATACTGGAGTATGTTTTTCACTGCAAGCATATGTGGTTCACGAGGATTCGCCTGAAACCTAGCACAATAACACACAGAGAACATTATATCAGGTCTGCTAGCAGTGAGGTACATTAAGGACCCAATCATCTGTCGGTATAACGTTATATCGACTGCCGGTTTTTCCAAGGATGGTGTGAGTTTGGTGCCGAACGCCATTGGAACTTTGACCTTAGAGTCTCCCATCATGCCAAATCTTGCAAGAAGAGTCTTGGTGTATGCTTCCTGGTTGATAAAGATGCCTTCGGGTCCCTGTCTAATATTTAAACCAAGGAAAAAGTTAATCGGACCCATTAAGCTCATTTCAAATTTAGTCTCCATCAGCTTTCTGAATTCAGCTGTTTAGCTAGGATTCGTTGAGCCAAAGATGATATCATCGACATAGATTTGAACTGTCATAAGGTGGTTACCTTCCTTCTTACGAAAGAAGGTTGGGTCAACCGAACCATGTTTGAATTTTGACATCTTTAAGAACTTAGTTAGCGTTTCATACCATGCCCTAGGTGCTTGCTTCAGACCGTAAACGGCTTTGTCCAGAATATAACAGTGATTTGGGTACTTTTCATTCACAAAGCCAGGAGGTTGCTCCACGTAAACCGTTTCTTCAAGTTCCCCATTCAGAAAGGCGCATTTTACGTCCATTTGGTAGACCTCGAAGTTCTTGTGTGCAGCATAGGCCAGAAATATTCGAACAGATTCCAGCCTAGCTACCGGAGCAAAAGTTTCTTCGTAATCAATTCCTTCTTCCTGGCAGTATCCTTTCACCACGAGACGAGCTTTGTTTTGTATTACATTTCCTTCCTTGTCCATTTTGTTTCTAAATACCCATTTGAGACTAATGACTGAGGCATCTTTAGGAGTTGGAATAAGGCGCCAAACCTTGTTTCTTTCAAACTCATTAAGTTAATCTTGCATGGATTGTACCCAATCAGAATGATCAAGAGTTGTGTTAAATGTCTTTGGCTCAACTTTGGATACGAAAGAATTATGCATGCATAAGTCTACTTTGGAGAATAGAGATGATTGCTTTGCCTTCAGTTGAGATCGGGTCAGGACCTTTTTAGAGACATTAGCCACTATCTGAGATACAGGATGATCTCTAGTCCATTTAATAAGAGGAGGATAATTTGGATCATAAGATGGATCCAATTCGGCGTTGACCATTTCTTCCATTTCAGATTGACTGTCGTCATCATAAAACAAGTCGGAATTCTCCCCCTCGACTGATGAATCTCTTTGGTATTTAGGTTGGTTCATACCTTCGGGTGCAACAGAGCTCGTAGGTGTAGCAGAGCTTTCGGGTGCTACAGGACTTTCGGGTGTTACAGGAATAGAGTTCTCCCCCTAAAAGTGTGAGTTTGGTTGATTTGAAGGAAATGGATTCTCCCCCTCGACTGAAGTACCTTGCTGAGGAGGTTCGTTTGGAACTTGTTCTCCTTCACCCATTTTTTTGGCTGCATCTTCAACGATTTGCTTCAAATGGTCGATTTTGTTGTCTGCTGCCTTGGCTTCCGAGAGAGTAGCTTTCTCAGGTTCATCGAATAATTCCACAAACTGATCAAACAAATTAGCAATGGTGGCCGTGACCTGACCTGTTTGAGAGAAAATCTCTCCAATTGCTCCTCCAGTGGTCTTTAGCTTCTTGACGTAGCTGCCATCGAAAGTCACATAATATGTTTCTTCGATCTTCCTAGAACGCTTATTTAAGACTCGATAAGCTTTTGAAGTAAGAGAATATCCTAGAAAATTCCTTCATCAGCTTTAACGTCAAACTTGTTACGATGTTCTTTGGAATTGAAGATGAAACATCGTGAACCGAACACATGGAAGAAGTTTACGTTCGGCTTCCTGTTATTGATGATCTCATAAGGAGTAAGAGAGAAACGCTTGTTGAGATAAGACCTGTTCTGCGTAAAACATGCTGCAGCAATAGCATCAGCCCAGAAATATAAAGGAAGAGAAGCGAAACTTAGCATAGTTCGGGCCGCCTCACATTAGGATCGGTTTCGTCTTTCGACAATTTCGTTCTATTGAGGTGTGTAGGGGGCTGAGAAGTTGTGACTGGTTCCTTTTTCTGCCAAAAAGTCTTCAAATTCTTTGTTTTTGAACTCCAGTCCATTGTCGCTCCTAATGTTGCGAATGACTTTTCTCAGTTGCACTTCAACCTGCTTGATAAACATCTTTAGCTTAGGAGTAGCCTCAGATTTGTGCTTCAGAAAGAACACCCATGTAAAACGTGAGAAGTCATCAACAATAACAAGAATATACTTGCTACCGCCAATGCTTTTGATTGATGATGGACCACACAAGTTGATGTGAAGCAACTCAAGTGGTTCAACAACTTTTGTGTTTATAATGCATGGGTGACTTTGACGACTTTGTTTCCCCATTTCGCATGTAGCGCACAAATGTTCTCGATCAAACTTGAGCAATGGAAGACCCCGAACATGACCTCCAGTAACAAGCTTGTTGATGTCTTTGAAGTTGAGATGTGAGAGGCTTCGGTGCCACAACCAGCTTTCGTCAGAATGAGCTTTGGACAAAAGACATATAGCTGGATTTCCTTTGATTGGTTTGAGATTGAGAGGAAACATTTTGCCTTTTCGGTCTGATTTGAGAATGACCTTGTTGGATTTCTTCTCTATAATCTCTGAACCTTCGTCATCAAATGAAACCTTGAGACCGGTACCGCCTACCAGTTGAGACACACTTATGAGATTATGTTGTAACCCGTCAACGTACGCCACCTTTCTTATTGTGAAGTCTCCATTGGTTATCATCCCATAACCCTTTATCGTTCCATAGGAGTTGTTACCAAACTTGACATTACCACCATTTTGAAGAGATCGAAACTCCCTTAGCTCTTCCTTCCTTCCTGTCATGTGACGTGAGCAGCCACTGTCAATGTACCATTCTTCGTCGAACTGCTCGTCACTGATAACCTACAAAAATTAAGCAGATTTAGGAACCCAAAATTTCTTGGGTCCACGTGAGCCTTTCACAGGAACAGGAATAGTAAGAGAAACATCAACAAGATATGTTCTTTAAATTAATGTTGTTTCATCTTTCCTCTTAATAGTAAACACTTTCATTTTGTTAGGATTAGCTACAGTTGGTTTGGTTTCAGGTTTTGGTGTTTGGGCATTTGTCTGCTTTCAGTTATCCTTGACTGAGGAAATCTTCGATTTTCCTTTCAAGTTCGTTGATGATTTTGAATTTCATGCAGGAACAGAATTAGGTTTAGAAAAGGATTGAGAATGAGAGGAATCAGAACGAGTGAATTTAGACTGGGAGTTTTTCCTGGCTTGAGGTTCTAAATGACCCTTTTGTTTATGGTCATTAGAGGGACCGAACCTGGATTTTCAGTAGCTGTTGCTCTCGGAACCGAACCTGTCCTTTCGGTTGCTGCTGCTCTCGGGACCGAACCTGTCCTTTCGGTTGCTGTTTCTTTCAGGACCGAACCTATCCTTTCGGTTCTGTTCCTCATGTGGACCGAAAGTCTTTTTCTCAGACTTGGAATTTTTATCAGGATAAGAGAAATGAGTGTCTTGAGAGCGCCAAAACTGCTTTCACTCTGAGAGATTCTTTTTGTATCTTAGGTTTCTCTGCTGCTTTTGATTTTTCACCTGTTTCGGCTGTCTGTGGATGTTAGCATTTTGTTTCAGCTTCTTGGTAGTTGGTTCAGTCTTCATAGATGAGGTTTTGCTTGTGGAGGTGACTTCTTCTACAGGTATTTCTTTTGTGCCACTTGTACTTGGCACGTCAAAATTGTCAGGCTTATTCAGCGGCTCTGGTACATATCTTCCTTTGGTTTTCCAGGACGTTCGTTCTGACAGACCAACTGTTTCGTCTGCATTATCTATAGGAGCTGACCAGAAAAACTCATCATAACCATCTGCGTTATCTCCGTTCACTATGGCAGTGAGTTCGGATGTTTGATGCTCGGTTACTTCTGTGACCTTGTACACTTGATTCGGTGTGGTTCTCACCTTTTGGTACACAACAGCCTTTTCTTCAAGAGTCGGGGACTTATTTTTGGACAATCGAGCAAATTCCATAGAATTTTCAGAAATCAGATTTTTGTGGTTTTCGGGTTCGCTCTTGACAAACTCAGAATAGTCAACTTCAACCTCTACAGAAATTTCACTCATATCATCGTCCTCATTAAGTTCAGATGCGTTTTCAACTTCAATTTTATTTTCTGAACGTAAATTGGCACTCAATGAGTCAAATTTTTGTATGGTTTCAGTCCTTAGTTTCAGCTTATTGTTTTCATCCAAAAGATTTTTTAGCATGTCCTTATGGTCTTTGGACTTTATAAAAGATTCTATTTTGTCCAGACCGTACATATAAGTAGGATTCACATCATCAGAAGATACAACACTTTCACAGTTGTATGCTTCCGCATCGATATCATCCTCCTTAAGCTCAAGGAAGGGTAAAATCATGCGATGTATCTTCTGCCCTATTTCACAATTCAGATGCAATTGAGTAATGTTAGCATAAAGTCTTTTAGCAATCAAACAAAATACATTCCTTTGTTTTAACAGTTTCAAATTCTCTCTTTGCAAATAAATGTTTTCATCCTTAGACTTAATCAGCTCCGACTCCTTCTGCTCAATCCACATCCTTCACTCCTCACTCTTGGAAGACACCCTACTTATTTGGTCAGTTAGGTTAGAATTGGTGACCCGTGTTTGAGTTAAACAACTATCCATATTTGAGATTCTTGAATTTAAGTTATTTAATTCCTTTTCATATGATTTCTGTGGAATTTTGAACGAAATAAAAAGAGATTGTACCTTCTTGATCAATTCATCAAGTTCATTGATCTGCACACTGAGAGGTTTTGTTGTGAAGCGTAAGTCCTCTCGCTCCTTGGTGTCCTCATTTCCACCATCAGTATTGTATCCCCTCATGTGAGATACGTCAGTCACCATCAGACACTTTCCACTTCTTTCACCACTTCTTGCTACATACGCCTTTCCATGCGAAGGCTTTCTCACCTCATCATCTTCTGAGTCGGTCGACCACACCTGTACGCCACCGAACTCGTCATCCTCTGCCGAACCCTGTACAATAAGAGCATTCATAGAAGGATTAGCAGCAACTTTCTTCCTCTTAATCTCTTCTAGCTTTTTCATCAGGATTACCTCTTCATCTTTCTCCTCATCTTCCTCTTCCATTTTCTTCAGAACACAATCTTTGGCATAATGATTCTTTCCTCCATAGTAATAGCAGTTGACACCAGAATCTCCTTCAACCTTCGCCTCTTTCTTTGGTTCCTCAGTCTTCGGCTCCTCCCTTAATTTTTCTGAACTATAGCTTCCCTGCCAATTTCGGTTCTTATTGGTAGGAAACCTCTTCTTGATGAACCTTTTTGGATTGGACACCATCATAGCATAATCTTCTGAAGTTAGATCGTAGTCCTCCAGGTTCAGATCTTCATCTTCTACTGCATTCTTGCTTTTGGACAGGAGGGCCAAGGACCCCAAATTTGAGACCACACTCTTCTCTTGCATCACTATCTTTTCTTGGGATTTCAGAATTCCCACCAGTTTCGCCAGCATATATGATTTGAACTGTTCGTGAGCTTTAACTGTAGACACAACAGCTCTCCATTTAGATCTTAAGCCATTCAAAAAGGTAACCTTCTGTTCAATAAGCTTCCTTTCGATATCATGTTTGATCATCTTGCTAAGAAGATGATTGAAGCGATCAAACGTCTAAGTAACGGACTCATCAGAATTTTGCTTAAATTCTCCAAACTCAGACAAAAAGCAAGGTCTGAATAGAGTGCTCCAAATCTTCATCTGTGGAATACAGCTCTCGCAGCCGATCCCAGATTTCTTTAGCAGTACTGCAGGAACTCACCAACCTAAACATGTCAGATTGAAGAGCGAATCGAATCAGTCTCAATGCTTTGATGTTGCACTGAAACTTCTCATTTTCGTCATGAGCGACGTCTTTTACATTCTTTAACAGATCATTATACTCCTTCTGAGTTTTAATAATTCTGGATGTTCCTGAATGAGCAAATGGTCCAGACACAATGGCTTCCCATATCAGATACCCATTATCTTCAGATCCGATTACGTAGTCTTCGAAATGATACGCCCAAACCTAGTAATCTTGAGTGTAAATAATTGGAATCTTTGTTGTAGATCCAATACTGTTTGATATGTTGATAGGATTAGATTGAGAATCGTCCATGCTTGATCGTTTAACCTGTTGCAAGATCAGACTTGTAATATGTAATATTAGGGCAAAATGAATAAATAATGAGATACGTCAATTATGGAGTGTCGGCTCAATAAATATCAGTTAATGTAGAATAAACCCTAATCACTTCTTTCACAGTAGAGATGTGTATGACTTACACAGCCTCCTGCTCTGATACCAATTGATGAGTTTATAAAACTCTTGATCGATTAGATCTTATAACAGGTGAATCAAGAAAGCAAAACAAATAAGATAAAAACACAAGAATGGATCTGAATGAGTCGAGTGATTCAATTAACTCAATCCTCAGCAGAGCTCGATGAAGAACTTGTTGGATAAGGTGTCTAAGTCCATAACTATTTTGGGTCAGTACTTGACTCGACCCGACATCACTACTAGAAAAACAGCCTTTAATGACGCGCAAACAATGACACGCGGTGATTTACGATACGCAAAAGCGCGCGCTCTAAAAATAATGTCATCTCTTCAAACTTTTGAAGGATAGAGGTTACGCTTTTGTGCGTGCCCTAAAATTAATGTCCAAGAAAAAAAATTAAAAACACGGAGGGCACTTAATTAAAAATGGGCGTCGTCTAGAAATGTCGCTTTATATTTTTTAAATGAAAGGCGCGTTCTATTTTTTTGCAGCTGGGGGGAAAGAAAATCCCAAAAGTTTGAAATGCCGCCATTGTTATCCTCTATCTTATTTCCATCTTTCTTCTCTCTCTCTCACTCACTCACTCTCTCTCTTTCTCTATCTCTCTTACTCTAATACCCAAAAAAAACCCTAATATCATTACAAATCCTCTTTTCTCCCACAACAAAATCGCAATATCACCAAATCTTTCATCCCGCAAGTAATCTGAGTTCACCTTTCAATTTCATTTGTCTCGCAAGTAATCTGAGTTCACCGGTGGCGTTCCTGACTGTATCAATGGAAGCGCTGCTCAAGTCGCTGACCAATTTCTTCACCTGCGTTTCGAGTTCCGTGAGATCAGTTCTCACTTCAGTAGCAGAAGAAACAACTCTCGGCCCAAAAGATGATCTCCGCCATATTTGGTTTCGTGCTCTGTTTCCAAATCGAGGTGAAACTGCATGCTGGGAAGCAGCAATGGCAGCCTGAGGCTCTATGTCTCTATCTCCAGTGGCGATACAATGATGCACGAGTTTAAGAAATCGGAGGAGGGATTGAGAGAATTTGTCGCTTCCTCTGGTTTCTCTTTTGATTCTGGTAATGTTTATATTCGGTTTCTCTTTCTTCAGAATTCTTTTTCACATATTTCTTCCCATATGAGTTTATGATTTCAGATTTTTTCCATATGATTTTGATCTTAGTTTGTGATTTAGAATTCTCAATCTTCGGTTTCTCCTTTATCCACCAGTTCATGTGCCCGATTTGGGCTAATAGTTATGCTAGAATTTGATCAATTTCTTTGAAATTTAGGGTGAATTAGGTTAGGGCATGAATAGGAAACACTATAAATGGTTTGACAAAGTCGACGTCTTCTTCTCCTGTATCAACTTGACACCTCAACTCTTCTTTTGCACTGATCTGCAATCTATACTAGGTTTGATTTTTTTTATTTACAGGTTTTGTTAGTAGACCATGTCTATTGTTACTCAAATTAAACATGTTGTATTTTTTTTATTACAGGATGTGGTTTGACAAATGGTTGTTGAAGGAGCACATAAGTTCAGAGCCACACAACCTCAACTTGGTTTTTTGTTCTTCTTTCTTCTTTAGCTCCTGAGGCTTGATTTCATTGAAGGTTTGTGCTCTACATTCTAAGAATGCTCTTGCATGGATTGATCTTTGTCATTTAAGTTTCAATAGTATCATGCCTTGAATTCTTCCTTAATGTGTTTTTGACTATGTAGGTTTGTTGGGTGCCAAATAGCATGGTCCAAGCATCATCTCGATGACTGTTTTCCTGATCTTCCTTCACATCTTATGATCATTTTTCCTTTTTAACATTATTAGTATTTTGTATTTCTATCATGATGAAGAACTTTTTGTCTTGTTCTTTTCCCACTCAACTTTTTATTTCAACTAGTTCTAATTTTTTTTTTTTTTTTTGCTTTTATTCAGGCTGGATTTTTTCAAGTACCTGATTCTGATAGGCTAGGTTCTTTCTTAGGCTGGATTTGTTCAAGTACCTGGCCATATATATTCTAGCAAAGTCGATATGCATTATTTAAGCCAAATAATTATGTTTGGATGAAGATCCCAGCGTGCATTTTAATGCCATGGTGAAGCTGATTTTAAAATAATATTAAAATTTTCTTTTACTTTCTTTATTCAAGTTATTTATTTTTGATTATGAATTTGGATGTGATTACAGGGTGAGGCATTAGTAATAACTAAAATGAACCAAGGAAAAAGCTAAACAACCTGAAATAGGGATCCAGCCATGAAGCAGACAGTGTCAAGCTCATTATACTCTTTTCTGATGCCTTCTGCTCTTTCAACAACTTCAACCTGATAGGAGGGTTGTATGTGTAATGTGTTTGTTATATTCAACAACACAGGGGTGTCTATTCTTAAATTCAAAACTTAGGATAGGAACATATATATACCTTTATTGGACTTCCTGTAGATAATTGAGCTCAGATTCAGACCATAAGAGTGGTAATTCAACAGCTAGTTGTCCCTTTCCACATTGACGATCAAGCTCTTTTATATATGGGTACCAGAAAGATTTTCTTACAGGAAGCAGGGGGTCTTTCATATCAACATGAAAAGTACCATGTTCCAATCATCCATACAGATATAAGAACTAGCAACATTCTACTTGATAGAGAATTGCAGCAAAAAATAGCAAATTTTGGGCTTATAAGACTGCTACCAGAAGATACGACTCATCTTAGCACAAAATTCTCAGGGACTTTGTATGTTTAAAAGTACATATAACTTAACTACTAATTCAATTTGATTAAAGTAAATTTTCAATAACCAATGTTAAATCTTTGCAGGAATAGTGGTTATGTAGCACCTGAACATTTTTGCCATTATTTGTAGGACTATAGCTGTTCACTTCACCAACCCATTCCACGTCAGCACACGTGTAGCAGGTAAATGCAATGATGGCACCTTGCTTTTGCAGGTATATTGATCTCAAGTCTTGTTAGGGTTAAATGCAAAAAAAAAAAATTATTATTTACTCACATTCCCAGGTGATACTCCACTCACAAGTGAAGGCTAACTTAACCATACACGATTCTTGGCTGGACCTAAAAGACGGTTTTACCCTTGCTGGTGAAAGTCAAAGTAATGGAAGACCAACATCCGCCTTCTTTCCACTTGTAGTTCCTTCTACATCAAGAGCCGGAATCTTGTTCACTATATCCCTACCCACAAATGGCAAGCATTATTTTATTTCTCATTTTATCACTCATCTTTAGAAAAAATAATCAATCTCTCTTTTTTTTTTTACAGATGAAGTGAAAGATATGAATCCTGATAGTGATACGATATTAAATATAAAATATAAAATATCTGGGGATAGAAATCATGGATCGCATACTCCTATGTTTGAGGATGAGTCTTCACAGATGTTGACTTTTAAGAGTGCTCTTGTTTTACAAAGACCAGTGTTGGAACCTTGTTTGGCAGTTGGTTTTCTTCCCCTTCCTCCAGAAGGCCTTAGAGTCGGCCAGCTTTTTACTATGAAGTGGCGAGTTGAAAGGTTGAAGTATCTCGAGGACGAACAATACGTAAGTTTCTAAAATTTTTACTTTTTTTTTTGGCAATAAAAAAGTAAAAATGACTTAAATGTTAAATCATATATTTGATTTGCGAACAGGATGAGGTAGTATATGAAATAAACGCAAATTCTAAAAACTGGATGATTGCTGGGAGGAAGCGAGGCCATGCACCTCTCTCCACAAAGCAAGGTACTACTAACCTTTTATAATCTAAATCCTCTTTCAATATCTCAACATTTAATAAATTAATAAATTTTATATCTTGATTTCGAAACCTTGTTGTCTAAAAATAAACTTAATGTATACAGGTTTACGAATAGAGATTTCAATCCTATGCGTGCCATTGGTTGCTGGGTACATGCGGCCCCCACAACTGGAGTTACCGGACATTGGTGAGGGTAATATTAGTTGCAACCCAGCTGGGCCCCACTTGGTCTGTGTTTCCCCTCCACCTCTCAGCTCCTCCTTCTGTATTCCCATTCCCATTCCTGCCTAGAGATGAAATCGTGACTTTTGTAGGTGCTTTGGTGTGGTGGTCCTAGAAATCATTAGTGGAAAGAGATACAAGGATGTTGACTACCAATTAGTCACTCAAAATCTCCTTGATCATGTAAGTATCTCATAATTAAGGGTTGGTTCATTCAACCCGTTCTTTTCATTTATGGTTTTAATGATGAAGGTATCTCAAACACTCAATGATTTATTTTGTATTCAGTGAGACCTTAAGCTTAGGTGAGAAGTTCTTACTAGCCTTTCTGTTGTTATGTGTATGATAGGCACGGGATCTACATGAGAGTGGAGCGTATCTGAATTTAATGGATGAGAAACTAGATCCTAGTGAATATGCAGTAGAACATGTTGTGGAGATCATCAAGATAGCATTGATGTGCACTCAACCACCATCAACTAGACCTACAACTTCTGAAGTGGTTATATGCTTTTAAGTGAAAAATCTCTTCACTTATGTATGTATGTATGTATGTAGGTATGTATGTATGTATGTATGTATGTATGATTTTTATTAATACCTTATGTATATATATATGCAGGAATGGGAAGGATTAATTGAATTGATGGGAACTGAATCAAGAGCTGTAGGGGGTCTTGAATTTTTACACAAGTAAGTTATGGTTTGCTTTTTTTTTTGGTTTATAAGAAAGGGGCTAGGGGTAAAATTGTCATTTTACTAACGGTGCGAGTAAGAGGGACCAAAATCACAACAAAGGGAAACAACAAGGACTAGAAGGTCAACTAAAGTCTTGCCTTTTGAAGGATCAAAGTCTTCAGTTGAACCAACTACAATTGTTAGTCCCTAAATATAGATTTCTTTTTTCTTTTCGTCCCTACAGTTTCCTTTTTGCATATTTGGCCTCTTCTCCAACGAAAATGACTATTTTTGGGTCCAAAGTGGAAAAAATCAGCTATACTCAAGGACCAAAACCTTTACAAGAACCTCAAAAATAAGGACCAAAATTGAAACACAACTTTTCATTACAAGGGTAAACATGTCATTTTCTAATCCAAACTTTTTTCCTTTATGTAAATATAAAAATATATATTTTTCCCTCCCTGAAACAAACCTCAACAAGATGAAGATTGGAAGCACGGTTGAGGACAAAAGCAAACTCACAATTGTATTGTCTCATAGTTTTCTCAAAAGCTTCTTTAATGCTCACAACCTGCATGTTAATCAATTTTTATAGCATGCTCACAACATATCTAGAAGTTTTGGAGGAAACGAGACACAAGCAAAAATAAATAAGCATGCTTATTTATTTAATTTACAATTTACAATACAATTGATAGATATATGAATCCATATGTTACTTAATTTTGTTCTTTTTTATTTTTAATATGTGCAGCATAGGGAGACATCAATGTCCTTCAAAACTATAGATGATGTCCAATTACTCTATGCAGTAAGTATTAAAGAAATAGCAATGCACTTTCATTCATTTGTTTCATATTTTTTTTCACATTTCTCTAATGATATTTTTCCTTGAGTCATAGAATGATTGGCTCATATCTTGTTTTTTGATATTTATACGCAGTTTTTTTCTTATGTCGGTGGTGGCGAAGTTCAAGATTAAGGGAGACTTGTAATCATGTTTGGCTTTCCTTTCCAGTAAGAAACAAAGTTGTATGATTATTTGTTAGTTTTATAGGAATGTATAACACATGTTAGCAATGTATTATTTTTGTTTAACATTTGAATGATTTTTTGTATGACATTATAATTTGTGCAATTTATTTTATATTATGCAATGGATTGTATTTTTTGTATATGGTATTTTATTTCTGTTATAAGAAATTAAATGAAAATTTAATTTAAAAATTAATAAATATATAAATTTTTTTTTTAAACATTTAAATTTACGATACGCAAAAATGTATGTCATCTTCATTTATGACATGGCCTTTCTTGACAGGGGCTTTCTTGATACGCATTGCGTGTCATTAACACGCGTGTCGTCTTCCTTTATGACAGGGCCTTCCTTGATACGCATTGCGTGTCGTAACCGCGCGTCGTAAATGAGCGTCGTAAATGCGCGTCGTAAATGCGCGTCGTCTCTCTTTATGACAGGGCCTTCCTTGACACGCATTTGCGCGTCGTCTGAGCGTTTTACGACGCGCAATGAGCGTCGTAAAAGGCCTTTTTTCTAGTAGTGCATGGTCCATTTGGGTTGCATGGCACCATGCAATTGGACAGACTAAATGAGAGTAATAACGCTTGGAGATTATTAATATATTATAAGTTCTAATATATTAATAATATTATTTGATTAGTTTGATCAAGAATTAATTTGTAATTAATTAAGTGATCAAAAAGTTAACTAATTAAATATATGGGTTGATTATGTAAATCATTCATATCTTGTATAGTGGGCTAAGAGGCTCCATGGATTATCAAGTTGGGTTCTACCCATAGGATGCTCCATGGATGCTCCATGGGAGTTACAAACCCATGGGTCATGGAAATGAAGAGTCATGACACATTAGGGTTTACATGGTGTAACCCTAGATGTGTCAGCACTATATAAGGATCCCATTCTCCACCCAAATCGGCTACACATAAGAAACAAGAGGGCTAGGCTGATTTCAAGAAGTGTGTATTCTCTCAAAAGTCTTTCCAAGAGCATTTGGTGTTGTGTGAAGCATTTGAGGCATCACACTTGGGGTGCTAGGCTCACAAGGTTTCAAGGAACATAAGCAACAACAAGGTAAGTTATTCTATCTTTCATTCAAGTTAAAATTGTTCCCCATGTATGCTAGATAGGAATATAACCTTGGAAATTCAACTTTGCATGATAATTAGACAAACATAGATCCAAGGTTATTAGGGTTGCATGTACACTTAGGAAGTGTTAGAATGCTCAAATCCCATCAGAACTTCCGCTGTAGAGGATATTAGGGTTACAAAAGATAAGAACTGTGAACGCTATTAAAATCTCTATCAAATCTTACGTTCAAGGATGCATGCAAGCATCTATAAATATTAAACCCTACAAAACAACTCACGGATGGACAGGCCCATACCGGAGACTAAACTAGACTAACTAACGAGCCCAAGACGCAACACTAACTGGACCTAACAGGCAGCTTCTCCTAGGTCCTTCATAGAGAAACACTTCCCAAGCCAGGACTGAACTTCCTACAGAGTTGGGATGTCATTTCCTATGAGTAGTATGTCATCCACATACAATACCAAAAAGCTAACTATACTCCCACTAGCCTTGACATAGACACAAGATTCATCTTCACTCCTAGAAAAGCCAACTTCCTAGACCTTTTCATCAAAGCAAAGATTCCATCTGCAAGGTGCTTGCTTTAATCCATAAATGGATTTCTCAAGCTTACACACTCTATTAGGGTACTCGTTGCTGAGAAAAACTTCTGGTTGACTCATGTAAACATCTTCAGTTAACTTTCCATTAAGGAAAGCGGGTTTGACATCCATTTGCCATATTTCATAGTCATGAAATGCAGCTATGGCTAACATAACCCTAATAGAATTAATCTTGGCTACTGGAGAAAAGGTCACATCATAGTCCACTCCAGGAATTTGAGAGAAGCCCCTTGCAACCAGTCGAGCCTTATAAGTGTGTACATTACCATCCAAGTTGGTCTTCTTCTTGAAGATCCATTTGCACCCTACAATTTAACGACCTGGTACATTCTCAACCAAGTTCCAAACTTGATTGTCATACATGGATTGTATCTCGCTATCCATAGCCTCTTTCCATTTCGCAGACTCGGGGCCTACCATGGCTTCCACATAGTTGTTAGGTTCATCCAGACCTACTAGTGTCTCACCTTCTGCAGTAATATGGAAACCATAGTAATGCTCATGTGCATTCCTAACTCTCGTGGAATGCCTCAGAGGTACACACTCGTCAATTGTCTCAACAGGAGTGTCCTCCTCAAGTTGAGGGCTAGGGTTTGAAGTTCCTTCACCACTTGACTCTTGAAGTTCATCAAGGTCAATTTGCCTCCCACTGTCTCTTTGGCTTATAACTTCTCTCTCTCGAAAGACTCCTCTTCTTGCTACAAAGACCACATTATCACTAGGACTGTAGAAGAGGTAGCCAAAGCATCTTTGTGGGTAGCCGATGAAAATACACCTCTCACTTCGGGGTTCTAGCTTTTCATGGGACTCGCGCCTCATAAAAGCCTCGCAACCCCAAATCTTAGTGTGGTCTAGTTTAAGTACTTTGCCAGTCCACATCTCGTGAGGAGTTTTGGCAACTTTCTTTGTAGGGACTAGATTAAGAATATGTGTGGCATTCTCTAAGGCATACCACATAATGAGATTGGTAGTGAAGCTCGACTCATCATGGAACGAACCATATCCAACAAGGTTAGATTACACCTCTCAGCCACACCATTCAACTGCGGTGTCCTGCGAGGTGTCAATTGTGAGACAAGCCCACATTCCCTAAGATAGTCGAGGAACTCTGAACTACGATACTCACCACCTCGATCGGATCGAAGCATCTTAATGTTCCTGCCTAATTGATTCTTGACTTCCTGTTTAAATTCCTTAAACCTTTCGAAAGTCTCCGACTTATGCTTGATTAAGTAGACATATCCATATCTACTGTAATCATTAGTAAAGTCAAATAATAACAATTAGCATCCTTTGTGGCATGTTTGAATGGTCCACACACATCGGTATGTACAAGGTCCAACAAACCTTCACCCCTCTCACAAGAACCTGTGAAGGGTGACTTTGTCATTTTTCCAAGTAAGCATCCGCAACTATCATCAGACTTTAGGTCAAATGAATCCAAGACTCCATCCTTTTGGAGTTGGCCTATGCGTTTCTTGCTTATATGTCCAAGACGACAATGCCATAATGATGCTTTATCCAAGTTATTATTATTAACAGAATGAATACACAATACATTATTTCGTAAGTTATCAACCACATATACTGTTTCATACACGCCATCACAAGGTAATGCTTTAAAATAAAGAACATTATTAAAGAAAGCATTAATCGAACCAACTTCATTATCAAATGAAAAGGTGAAACCTTGTTTATACAATGCATGAAAGGAAATAATATTTCTTGCCATTTCTGGCGAATAACAACACTTATTCAAATCTAAGCTAAACCCACTACTTAGCGATAAAGTGTAAACTCCAATCTTGGTGACAGGTGAAGCTTTCCTGTTTCCCATGATCAAGTTTATTCTTCCTTGCTCCACAATCTCACTGCTTCTTAGTCCCTGTGAATTAGAACAGATATGAATACCTCAACCGGTATCAAGGACCCAAGAATTAGAATGGGGTGAGTTATTAGATAAGATAGTGTAAGTACCTGCATGGTTGGGTTTAACTTTCCCATCCTTCACATCTTGCTGGTACTTTGGGCAGTTCCGCTTCCAATGTGCCTTTTCATGGCAATAGAAGCATTCAGCCTCTTTTGGGTCAGAAGAAGGAGTGAAGAAAGCTTTCTTGGTTCCACTTGAAGAAGAGCCATCAAGGGTCCTAACCTTGGTAACCTTCGAAGAACTCTTTCTCTTATTCCCTCGTCCTTTCCCGATAGCCAAGACAGGGGCGGAGTTTGTAGGAGTAGAAGTAGTAACAACCGCCTTACCCTTAAGACCACTTTCTGCGGTCTTTAAGATTCCTTGAGGTTTGCTGAGAGTGACCTCTTCCTTGTTCATGTGGTATGTCATGCGGAATTGATCATAACATGAAGGTAAGGAGTGCAAAATGATATCTATTGCTAGCTCCTCGGGGAAGTTCACATTAAGCTTCAGCAAACGGTCCACAAATCTTTGCATTTTCTGCATGTGTCCCGTGATGGGTTCACCATCCTTCATGCGAGTTGTTATCATGGAGGAGATGATTTTATTCCTCTCTTGACGAGCACTTTGATGGTATCTTTCCATTAAGTCTTGGTGCATCTCATAGGGGTAGAAATCTTCATATGATTTTTGGAGATCCGTGGTCATAGTGGCCATCATGATGCATGCCACCTTGGTGGCATCCCTATCATGTGCCCTAAACTCAATGATCTCTTGAGGAGTAGCAACTGTTTCATCAATCTCCTTAAGCTCCTTATCGAGGACATATTCTTTTTCCTCGTAGCAGGTAATCATTCAGCTGTTTCTGATCCACTCATTAAAGTTGGATCCATCAAAAGTGACTTTCCCACACAAGTTCATAAGAGAAAAGGAGCCATTAGGATTAGAGCCAGAAGAAGCAGTGTTTGCAGACATCGGAAGAGAAGAAAAGTTTAGAAATAGAGATAGTCCTTAATAAAAAACCCAAATGTAGTATTAAGGCTAGGACCCAATCACAATATATTATACTTAGAAGAGGTATCCCGTAATCTAAGTAATAACATATTTGAAAGGTAGGTGAATGACGATTCACCAATTTCCACAAAAGTCGAAATATTAAAATATTTCATTTGGTTCTTAGAAATTCCTAGATTCTTTTGAGATTCAATAAACTTTTCAAAGGCATGTTTCAATCTCGAGTGTGCCCTCCAAGTTTTGTGACTGGGATGCCGAGGATCACAAAATGAGGTTTGAAGTAACCATGCAAATTACTTGGTACCCTTAACAAATTACCCCTCAATTGATGTGCCGGTTAACCACACACGCTCCATCGATACAATGATAAATATTAAGTCACCCTTTACCTACCTTGTTAATTCCAAGTTAGTGTGCCGGTTAACCACACACGCTCCACCAACGACTTAAACAAAGTGTAAAGTGTAATTTCATGGATTAGCACCTTATTCACATTTTTCCTAAAGTAACTAAGATTGGGAATTTAATAAAACATTTAGTTAGTTTATAATATTCATCATACTTTAATGAGAATTTATAAGTCCTTGTCCTACCCATTCGGCTAACGACCCTCCACCAGTCAAGCAAGCCGTGGGTGAGAGTGGACACCCATTAAGTTGCCATTTTATAGGCAACAACCATATACCCACCTTATAGACCGGCTTCGTGAATGAGGCGTACTAGCGGTAAGACGACTTTAATCTTATACATATATATATATATATATATATATATATATATATATATATATATATATATATATATTATCAACTTATTATATTATAAGTATAAGGGTTGAATTTTAACTTTTTAAAATTCTAAGGGTTGGAACTAAAGTTTTAATCAAGACTTTACTTGTTCCAAAACATGAGGGAAAGTTTTGTAAACTTTCAAAACTTTTCATTTCTTGTAACTTATGAGTTTATTAGGGTATTAAAAATGAAGACTCTTCATTTTTATAACCCATGTGTTCTTTTAACGGTTTTTTAAACAAAGTGACTTTTGGTTTTCCATAACTTGAGGACAAATTATGGACTCCATTAGAACACATAAAGATCAAGAATTAATCTACCACATAGGTTACAAATAATTCCTATGATCATCTAAACATCATAAGATCAAGAACATGAATATGAACACTTTCATGAATAAAAAATTACACTTAAAACTTTGTAATTTTGATAACTAGTTGTTGTAAATGGATTAGCAAGGACATTACACCATCTAAAACAAGTTTTCAAGTACCAAAACAGTTTAGGGTAATGTTTCTAGTCCATTTCCAGCAACTAAAGTCGAAAATCTGCATTCTGAGGCTCCTACTCGTCGAGTGCATGAACCTACTCGGCGAGTAGGTTGAAGATTCACATGAAATCAGTGAGTCCCCCCATGGACTCGGCGAGTTCATCAGTTAGATTGCAAAAATATCGACTTTTTTCAACTATATAGCATAAATAACAAACAAACAAGCCTAGGCTCTGATACCACTGATGGGTTTTGAGCATTCTAACACTTCCTAAGTGTACATGCAACCCTAATAACCTTGGATCTATGTTTATCTAATTATCATGAAAAGTTGATTTCCAAGGCTATGATCCTATCTAGCATACATGGGGAACAATTCTAAATTGAATAATAGATAGAATTGCATACCTTGTTGTTCTAAGTGTTCCTTGAAACCTTGTGAGCCTAGCACCTCAAGTGTGATGCCTAAAATTCTTCACACAACACCAAATGCAAAGTATAAACTTGAGAGAATACTCTAACACACTCAAAATCAGCCAAGCCCTCTTGTTTCTCTAGTGTATCACTAGTGTAGCCGATTTTGGGGAGAGACATGGTCCTTATATAGTGTGTTGCATTAGGTAAAACCCTAATGTAACATGACTCTTCATTTCTCAATCCATGGGTTAACTCCATGGAGCATCCTATGGGTGGAACCCAACTTGATAATCCATGGAGCCTTTTAGCCCACTATATAAGATATGGAAGATTTACATAGTCTACCCATATATTTAATTAGTTATTCTTTTGATCACTTAATTATTTCTTGATCAAAACTAATTAAATAATATTATTAATATATTAGAACTTATAATATATTAATAAACCATATGTGTTATTTCTCTCATTTAGTTTATCCAATTGCATGGTGCCATGCAACCCAAATGGACCATGCCGGGTCGGGTTAAGTATTTACCAGAAATAGTTATGGACTTAGACACCTTATCCAACAGTGCCTAGGTATGGTAAACCTGGAACCAAAGAAGGTGGAGAGGTACATTTGGGGATTGTCACCCCAGATCCAGGGGCATGTCCTGGCTTCTAACCCAATCACGTTTGACAGTGCGAAGCGCTTATCTCAACGATTGATTGATCTTGGTTTTAAACAGGGTACTATTACCGCTGCTTCTGAGCCACCGAAGGAGGTAGAGGACCGAAGGAAACCATGGAACAAGAGAAAGGGTCAGGCTACGCAAGAGAACCCCAAGAGGCAATAGTTAGTAACAGCTCACACTGTTACTATCCCTACCACCCCCACACCAACAAAGCCACACATCGGCAACCTGCTGAGGTGCAATAAGTGCAACTTTCATCACCACGGACCCTGTCGTGAAATGCATTTCACTAAGTGCAACAGGAAGGGACACACGGTTCGCTTCTGCAAGGAACCAACCTCGCCGGCCGCTCCAGTCAGCACCAAAGACGCCCACCGAAATTCGCCCATTTCTAGTCCTTGCGAGCTATTACCGTAGATTCATACAGAACTTCTCCAACATTGCAAAACCCCTTACCACCCTGACTCAAACGGGTGGAGCAACGGGGCACTTCCGAAGGGACTGTCCGAAAGCAAACAATGGGAATGTTGGTAGAAGAGGTCGAGTATTCGCAATGGGACAAGAGGAAGCCGTTGCCGATCCCACAGTGGTTATAGGTATGTTTCTCCTCGATAACTCTTATGCATGCATTCTATTTGATAGTGGAGCGGAGAGGAGTTTCGTAAGCCACATTTTTAAAAATCTACTCAAACAAACACCCCAGTCCTTAAGCGAAACATCCATAGTTGAAATGGCTAACTGCAAGATAGAAAACGCTAAAGAAATATACTTAAACTGTACCCTTGCACTAAACAACAATTCTTTTCCAATCAACCTCATGTCGGTTTCAATAAAAAGTTTCGACATTATCATTGCATGGATTAGTTGAGTTCTCATCATGCAAACATTTTATGTTATGAAAAGGCCGTTCGCCTTAATATGCCAAATGGAGAAACCCTTGTTATTTATGGCGATAAACCCCGTACAAATCTTTGTATCATCTCTTGCGTCAAAGGTCAAAAATATTTACGCAAGGAATGTCATGCATTCTTGGCACACATCGTGGATGTAAAGTGAGGAATAGAAGACATCAAGAGCGTGCCTGTCGTCTGTGATTTTCCCGATGTATTTCCCGAAGATATTCCAAGAGTACCTCCTGCGAGACAAGTCGAATTCATAATCGACTTAGTTCCTAGAGCCACTGATGTAGCCAAAGCACCGTATCATTTAGCCCTAGCAGAGATGCAAGAATTATCCAGTCAACTGAACGAACTGCTCAACAAAGGATTCATAAGACCAAGCTTCTTACCTTGGGGAGCCCCAATGTTGTTCGTGAATAAGAAAGACAGATCGTTCAGAATGTGCATCGACTACCGAGAGCCAAACAAACTCACCATTAAGAACCGGTATCCCCTGCCACGATTAGATGATCTGTTCGATCAACTCCAAGGGGAAAATTACTTTTCAAAGATCGATCTGAGATCAGGATATCACCAGCTGCGAGTCCTGGAAAGTGATATTCCTAAGACGACTTTCTGAACAAGATACGGTCACTACGAATTTGTAGTGATGTCGTTCGGGCAAACCAATGCACCCGCCGTGTTCATGGAGTTAATGAATTGGGTATGTCGTTCTTTCTTGGACAAATTTGTGATCGTATTCATAGATGACATACTCATTTATTCAAGGAGTAAAGAAGAACATGGTCAGCACCAGAGACAAGTCTTGGAGACACTACAAACATAGAAACTTTACGCAAAGTTCTCGAAGTGCGAGTTTTGGACTAGGAAAGTGGACTTCCTAGGTCACGTGGTCAGCGAAGAAGGAATCCACATTGATCCTTCCAAAATCAACACAATTAAAAATTGGTCAGCACCAAAGACGCCGACCGAAATTCGCCAATTTCTAGTCCTTGCGGGCTATTACCGCAGATTCATAGAGAACTTCTCCAATATTGCAAAACCCCTTACCACCCTGACTCAAACGGGTGTAGCCTTCAATTGGGGAGAAAAGCAAGATGGTGCATTTCAAACTCTGAAGCAAGTCTTTCTCCCAAAGGGGACAGAAGACTTCGTAGTTTATGTTGGGTTTTGAGCATTCTAACACTCCTAAGGTGTACATGCAACCCTAGAAACCATGGATCTATGTTTATCTAAAATACATGCAAAATTTGATTTCCAAGGTTCTTAATCCTATTTAGCATACATGGGGAACTTTAATTATAAAAGTTTGCTAGAATTACCTACCTTGAAGTGATTTGGATTCCTTGAAACCTTGTGAGCCTAGCACCCCAAGTGTCATGCCATAAATGTCTCACACAACACCAAATGCACTTGGAATAAACTTGAGAGATATGTAGAACACTTAGAAATTGACTTGCCCTCCTTTGTCCTCTTAGGTCCCGATTTTGGTGTGTAACATGAAGCTTATATAGTGTGTTAGGGTTACACCATGTAAAACCTAATTGTCATGACCTTTCATTTCCATGACCCATAGGTTATATAACCACCATGGAGCATCCTATGGGGTTTAGCCCAAATTGATAATCCATGGAGCATTAGCCCACTATACAAGTATGAGTGATTTACACAATCAACCCATATATTTAATCAGTCTTCTTTTGATCACCTAATTAATTCTTGATCAGTACTAATTAAATCATATTATTAATATATTAGAACTTATAATATATTAACAAACCATAAGTGTTATTTCTCTCCTTTTAGTTTATCCAAATTCATGATGCCATGCAACCCAATTGGACCACACTAAACCGGGTCAAGTACATACCAGAAATAGTTATGGACTTACACACCTTATCCAACAGTCTCCCACTTGGATAAGTGTAATAACTATAACTGCAAGTATGACGTCATAACCGATCAGCAATCATAGCTCTTTCAAGGTCTCTTGGAACTGAGATGATGATGATACACCATTTAAGATAAGTGATCATATAATCCTCTATTCTAGATATCAGCCGAACAAATACATGGAACAATGTCTTACTTATTATCCGGTAGTTTGTTTCTTGATTTCTGATTTGTTTGATAAAGAACTTAATCAAACACATCAATTTAGTTCTGACCGGGCCCGGTACATATGTCAAAACAAAATCATCAAGGGGCCCAAATATCGCTTCTAATCCAAGAAGGAACTAATAAGCTTCGACTCACATGCTTGTTCTATTACTTGTTGAATCACACACAAAAGCACGTTGTATAACATCGAGTTACCAATGCGTTTTCATACGATCAATGCATAACCAACTCATAGGCAACATGTCATATCTCTAGGTTTGAGGACTTATATGATATTACCTGTCTCACGATCACTCGAGATAAATTCCATGAAGTGATGCCAGTGAGCATGGGTTGAATCCAATACTCAGAACTTATGAGCACTCATGAGTGTTGTAGCCATGTCCAAAAACTTAGACCTACGCAACCAACTCATGACAGTCTACATTCACACCTACTTCCAACATATGACTGACTATGGAGAATTTGAATAATATGTAATACATAACATAAATATTCTGGAAGTCAAAACATGTAAAAGAAATATAGTAAACGATTGACAAAATATAGCAACACTTTACTCATAAATTAACACAACTTTTATTCATCACCAAATGTCAATTACACTTTACAAATTTCAGCGCTATCTAACTACTAAAACTAATATCATCCTTTAGCCCTATGCGCCTCGCATGCTGGATATGCTTAAACCCTACTCAGTCCATTCATGAGGGGGTCTGTTGGGTTCTCATCCGATGATACCCTCTTTGCCACGAGGAGTCCTTCTTCTATTTGATGTTTGATGAAATGGTATTTTATGTCGATGTGTCTAGATCTACCATGATCCCTTGGTTCTTTCACTAAGGCAACAGCACTTTCACTATCACAGAAAATTTCCATTGGCTCCTTTATAGCTGGTACAACTCCAAGGTCTCCAATGAAGTTCTTCAGCCATATTGCCTCCTTTGTTGCTGTCACACCCCAAAACCACGAACGGCGTAAACGTTCAGGGGTGGAGGACATCATGTACAGTATCACAACAGTGTAATATAATAAACAAGCAACAACATCATCCATTGCATTATAAGTAAGGTTTAATACATGTGTGTTCTTTCATTGTAATAAGACACCAAAAAAATATACAATCAAAATAAAAGACAAGACTTGTCTACTCCGTCTTCTCAAAACCTGGCCTCCGTACCTGTCTACTGACGACCTGAGAATACAAGTTATTTTTAAAGCGAGTATCAGCTTTAAAGCTGGTGAATTCATAAGTATATAAGTGTCATTGTTTTGTTCGTTTGAATATCTGTTTAGAAAGACATGTAAACCTTTAATTGAAAATGTTGAGGTAAGTATGAAATCCCTAGAAAAACCCTTATTTTCTATAAGTATGAAATGTAGTCTTCTACCAAGACCCGAATGTTCTGTACGTATGAAGTGTAGTCTTCTACCAAGACCCGAATGTTTTGTAAGTATGAAGTGTAGTCTTCTACCAAGACCTGAATGTTTTGTTTGTAAAATGATAGTTTTTCCTTTGTGTTGACTAGTACTAAAAGTGCTTAGTCTAACTCATCATTTATGTGAATGTATCACAAAATAAAGTAAACAGGAAAAATGTAATATTGTAAGTGTTGTCACTGGGTACTAGGACTAACACAACATCGCATTAAGCGAAATATGTAACCTAATGAACATCCGAAGATTGTCCAAAACATGTATTAATGTAAGTGTCATCGTTGGGTACTAGGAGTAACACAATCATCGCAATAAGCGAAAGGTATAACCTAATGAACATCCGAAGATTGTCCAATTGTCATCTGTAGCAGCAGCAGGTGGGTGGAAGGGTTAGTCCCAATCGATCTACCTAATATAAACAGTAACCTTAGACCTCCGTAGATGGTCATCGACCACTGGTGCTAATCAGTGGGGTTCGGAATGGTAAGTCCCACCTAGCTATCCCATTGAACCGAGATAGGAAAGACGATTTACACAGTAAGTACTAATAAATCATCTTCGTAGTTCTAAGTACAAGTATCCAGGTAAGTGAATACAGGATAATGCACCTATGTAAAAGTGTTCCTGTATGGTATTCATGTATGTGTGTCCATGTAACAGGTAAGTATATGTAAACATAATCATGTATCAGGTAAACATCTGTAAGTACTCATGTATCAGGTAATGTACTATTATAGACTCATGAATGAACTGACTCTTGTGTGATTCCTTGTAATGGAAGTAATGTTTGATATCTTCAAACTATCCCTATGACAAGTTACTGTAATATAATTGGTTGATCATGTAGGTTTATACACTCTTACTACTCAAGGGTGTGGGAAACTAAATGAAAGATGTAAACTATAACATCAATACATATATAAGAATATAAGTGTATATGCATAGTTTAGTTCAAGGATGTAAAATGGTTTTGTAAGACATCTTATGGGTTTTAAACAATAATTAACAATGATTTGATGTCATTTTAATATACATTTCAAAAGTAAAACATTTGGTAACAATGTGCTTTTAAGATGTAAAACCATTTCATGCATCACATTTTGTAGCATGTGAAATCTGTTAAGTGACAAACACAGTTATAAAATACATATCGATGATTTAATAAAATGTTTGTTTCTACTTGTATTCCCCCCCCCCCCCCCCATTAAAGCATTTAAAATCATTTAGAATATTGATTAGGGGTATGAACTCACCTGTAGTTGGTGATCGGAATGAACTGAACGGTATAGGACGGCTAGGTGTCAAGCGAGGACTTGTGCACACATTACGATCCTAATGAACATATAATCACACATATATGCACTCAATTAGACTCAATGACTAATTGATAATGTTTAAGACATCCTAGACATAATTAACACTTTATATAAGTGTTTTAAGCCTTAAGGATTTCATCTGAGCTATTGTGGGACAAGGTATTTGTGTTTAGGGTTTCCAAAGGACCCTATATGAGAGTTTACTCTCCATAAACCATCACACATGGAGTTTACGGTTGTAAACTCTTGAGTTTACGGCCGTAAACTCCCAAACATGTGTGTTTGGTGTGTTTTGAAGCCCCAAATTCTTTCTAGAATTATCCTAACTTAGTGGCTAAGTCCTTGGAAGGGTTTAAGGTCTAGAAGTACTCCAAATAGGAGTTTACGGCCTCATGGCCATTCCCCTTGGAGTTTACGGCCGTAAACTCCCTTGGGGTGTTGTTTTTGTTGCTTTCAAGCCTCTTGCACTTGTGGGATATGTTCTAGACTTTTATTCCTAGCATATGAAGGCATTAGGCACACCTTAGTGCCCTTTTTAGGAGTTTACGGCCCAAGAACCGCCTCTTGGCCGTAAACTCACTTGGTTAAGTGATTTTTGGTGAGTTTTGGTCCTTCATTTTAAGTGGAACAATTTCTTGTAAAGGCCTAGGGCTTTAGGTGTCATGAAAACACCCTTTATGTCCATTTATATGGATTTTACGGCCTAAGATTCACTTGGGCCATAAACTCACCTTTGTTTGGTCATTTGATGTGTTTAAGACCTTAAACTACTTGGGAAAATAGTCTAGATGCGAGCCTTAAAGTCCTAGAGTCCTTAAATCACCATTTAGTGTTAGGAAATGGAGTTTACGGCCTATGAGAGTTCTGGGCCGTAAACTCCCAATCTTGGGTGGATTTTGGCTTGTTTTCTTGTCCCTAACATGCATACATAAACATCTAAGGCCTTATCATAACACAAGTGTCGGTTTTGGCTTCGTTTCGGGAGTTTACCACCCAATAACACCTTGGGGTGTAAACTCCTAGATCTAATGATTTAGCCATCTAAATCATGTTATAAGCATCTAATAAGCATTCTAATACTACTAGAAAAGGGTACTCACAATCTGGGATAAAAACCCGAAGATCCGTCAGAGAGAAAATGACTTTTCTCTAGTTGGAATTGTGAATAATGAATTAATTTAATTCAGAAAACTATTTATAGTCCTGAAACATTTTGACAGAAAATATTTCTATTCTCGAACATGGACTGAAACATTATGAAACATGAAATGTTCAAATTTCACAAACCCAGGAGCATCCACTCTCCTAATATCTCCTTAAACGTAACCCTAATGTACACAATCTTGTTTGGAAAAGTCTGAAAATCACTGAAACTGGACTGGCTTCTATTGAATTGATATTGTTCGTACAAAAGGAAATTTCGGGTTGTCACAGTTGCCTCGCTTGCCGCTATATACTCTGATTCGCAAGTTGAATCAGCCACTATCTCCTGCTTGGAACTTTTCCACGTAACTGTTCCTCCGTTTAAGGTAAAGACCCAGCCTGACTAAGAGCGGAAATTATCCCTATCAGTCAGGAAGCTAGCATCAATATACCCAACAACTCTCAAGTCATCACTCCCACCGAGGGTTAGGACCCAGTCCTTAGTCCTCTGCAGGTACTTGAGGATATTATTTACCGCGGTCCAGTGAGCCTTGCCAGGATTCTCCTAATATCTGTTGACCATGCTCAAGGCAAAGGCCACATCAGGACGAGTACAAGTCATATCATACATGATTGAGCCTACTGCGGAAGCATAAGGTACTCGACTCATTTCTCCTATCTCAGCCTCGGTACTCGGACTCTGAGTTTTACTCAGTCTGGTGTTACTCTAGATGGGTAACTCTCCTTTCTTGGAATCTTGCAAGCTGAACCTCTTCAGCACCTTATCCAAATAGGTACTCTGACTAAGTCCAATTAGTCTTTTACTCTGGTCTCTCAGAATCCTTATCCTTAGAATATAGGCAACTTCTCCTAGGTCTTTCATAGCGAAACACTTCCCAAGCTAGGACTTCACTTCCTGGAAGGTTGGGATGTCATTTCCTATTAGTTGTATGCCATCCACATACAGTACCAAAAAGCTAACTATACTCCCACTAGCCTTGACATATACACAAGATTCATCTTCACTCCTCGAAAAGCCAAACTCTTTGACTTTCTCCTCGAAACAAAGATTCCATCTGTGAGGTGCTTGTTTTAATCCATAGATGGATTTCTCAAGCTTACACACTCTATTAGGGTATTCTGTACTGACAAAACCCTCTGGCTGACACATGTAAACATCTTCAGCCAAACTTCCATTAACGAAGGCAGTTTTGACATTCATTAGCCATATTTAATAATCATGAAATGCAGTAATGGCTAACAGGACCCTAATGGACTTAATCTTTGCTACTGGTGAAAAGGTCTCATGATAATCAAGTCCTAGAGTTTGAGAAAAGCCCTTTGCAAGCAGTCGTGCCTTATATGTTTATACATTATCATCCATGTCGGTATTCTTCTTGAAGATCCATTTTCACCCAACTATCTTACGACCTGGTACATTGTCAACCAAGTTCCAAACTTGATTGTCATACATGGACTGTATCTCGTTGTCCATTTCCTCTTTCCATTTAGCAAACTCTCAGCATGCCATGGAAACCATAGTAGTGCTCATTACTGATAAGTGTTTCATCACTGATAAGTGTCTCACCTTTCGCAGTAATATGGAAACCATATTAGTGCTCAGGTGCATTCCTAACCCTTGTGGAACGCCTCATAGGTACAGACTCGTCAATTGGATCAACAGCAGTTTCCTCCTCAGGTTGATTGCTAGGGTTTGAAGTTCCTTCACCACTTGACTCTTGAATTTCTTCGAGGTCAATTTGCCTCCCACTATTTCCTTGGCTTATGAACTCTCTCTCTCTCTTTCTCTCTCAAGACACCCCTCCTTGCTACAAAGACCACATTCTCACTAGGTCTGTAGAAGAGGTAACCAAAGGATTTTTATGGGTAGCCGATAAAAATACACCTCTCACTTCGAGGTTCGAGCTTATCGTGGATCTCACGCCTCACGAAAGCCTCGCAACCCCAAATCTTGATGTGGTCTAGATTAGGTAATTTTCCAGTCCACATCTCATAAGGAGTTTTGGCAACTTTCTTTATAGGGACTAGATTAAGGATATGGGCGGCAGTCTCTAAGGCATACCCCCCAGAATGAGATTGGTAGTGAAGCACGACACATCATGGAATGAACCATATCCAACAAGGTTCAATTACTCCTCTCAGCCACACCATTCAACTGTGGTGTTCTGGGAGGTGTCAATTGCGAGACAACCACATATTCCTGAAGCTAGTCGAGGAACTCTGTACTAAGATACTCATCACCACGATCGGATCGAAGCATCTTAATGTTCCTGCCCAATTGATTCTTGACTTCTTGTTTGAACTCTTTAAACCTTTCAAAAGTCTCTGACTTATGCTTGATTAAGTAGACATATCCATATCTACTATAATCATCTGTAAAAGTCACATAATAATGATTAGCATCCCTTATGGCAGTTTTGAAGGGTCCAGTGCACTAGATCCAACAAACCTTTACCCCTTGCACAAGACCCAATATAGGGTGACATTGTCATTTTTCCAAGTAAGCATGATTTACAACTATCATCTGACTTTAGTCAAATGACTCCAAGAATCCATCCTTTTGGAGTTAGCCTATGCGTTTCTTGCTTACATGTCCAAGACGATAGTACCATAATGATGCTTTATCCAAGTTATTATTATTATTAGAAGAATAAATACACAACACATTATTTCCTAGGTTATCTACAACAAACACAGCTTCATACACACCATCACAAGGTAATGCTTTAAAATAAAGAACATTATTACAGAAAGCATTTATTCCACTAACTTCATTATCAAAAGAAAAGGTAAACCCTTGTTTGTACAAATCATGAAAGGAAATAATATTTCTTTCCATTTCAGGCGAGTAACAACATGTATTCAAATCTAATGTAAACCCACTACTTAGCAACAACGAATAAACTCCAATCTTGGTGACAGGTGAACCTTTCCTATTCCCCATGATCAAGTTTATCTTTCCATGCTCCACATTCTCACTTCTTCTTAGTCCCTGCAAATCAAGACATATGTGAATTCCACATGCTGTATCAAGGACCCAAGAGTTAGAATAGGGTGAGTTATTAGACAATATTGTGTAAATACCTGCATGGGTGGGTTTCACTTTCCCATCCTTAATATCTTGCTGGTACTTTGGCAGTTCAGCTACCAATGCGAATTTTCATGGCAATAGAAGCATTTAGCCTCTTTTGGGTTAGCAGAAGGAGTGACGAAACCTTTCTTGGTTCCACTTGAAGAGGAGCCATCAAGGGTCTTACCCTTGGTACCCTTCGAGGGGCTCTTCCTCTTTTTCCCTCTACCTTTCCCGATTGCAAGGACAGGGATGAAGTTCGAAGTAGGAGTAGGAGTAGTAACCACCGAATTACCTTTAAGCCCTATTTCATCGGTCTTTAGGAGTCCTTAAAGCTGGCTAAGGCTAACTTCCTCGTTGTTCATGTGGTATGTCATGCAGAATTGATCATAACACGATGGTAAGGAGTGCAAAATGATATCTATTGCTAACTCCTCGGGGAAGTTCACATTTAGCTTCAGCAAACGGTCCACATACCTTGCGTTTTTTGCATGTGGCCCGTGATGGGTTCACCATCATTCATTCAGGTTGTTATCATAGTGGAGATGATTTCATATCGCTCTTGACAAGCACTGTGATGGTTGCGGTCCATCAAATCCTGGTACATCTCAAAAGGATAGTAGTCCTCATAGGACTTTTGCAGCACGGTTGTCATAGTGGCCAACATCATGCATGTTACTTTAGTAGCATCTCTTTCATGTGACTCATATTCAGCGACCTCCTCATGAGAGGCAGACGGCTCGGGTACCTTAAGCTCCTTGTCGAGGACATATACCTTGTCCTCATACCAAGTGCCCATCCTGATATTTCTGATCCAATCCATAATGTTGGATCCATCAAAGATAACTCTCCCACAAAGGCTCATGAGAGAGAAGGAGTCAGTAGGGTTTGAGCCAGAAGCAGCATTGTTGGTTGACATCTGAAAAGAAGAAAGAAAGTTTAGTTTAGATAAAAGGATAGTCCTTAATAAAACACTCAAATGTAATATTAAGGCTAGGATCCAATCACAATATATTATAACTTAGAAGAGGGATGTCGTAATCTAAGCTATAACATATTTGAAAGGTAGGTGAATAACGATTTACCGATTTCCACAAAGATAAACGAAATATAACTTATTAGGTGTTAATTGGTTTTAGAAAATCCAAGATTCTTTTGAGATTCATTGAACTTTTCAATGGCATTTTTGAATCTCGAGTTTCCCTTCATGGTTTGTGACTGGGATGCCAAGGATCACAAAGCAAGGTCTGAAGTAACCATGCAAATTACTTGGTACCCTTAATGTTTTTCACTCAATCGATGTGTTGGTAAACCCACGCACTCCACCGACCTATGAAAAACCTTAAGTCACCATTTTCCTACCTTGTTAAGCCCAAGTTAGTGTGTCGGTTAACCACACACAGTCCACTAACGACTTAATCAAAGTGAAAAGTGTAATTTCATGGGTTAGCACCTTATCCACATTTTCCTAAAGTAACTAAGATTGAGAATTTATAAAAAAAAAATATTTAGCTACTTTATAATAATCATTATACTTTTAATGAGAATTTTAGAGTCATTTTCCTACCCGTTCGGCTAAGGACCCTCCACCGATCAAGGAAGCGGTGGGTGAGAGTGGACACCCATTAAGCTACCATTTTATAGGCAGCAACCTTATACCCCCCTTATAGACCTTATACCCCCACTTATAGACCGACTTCGTGAATGAGGCCTACTAATGGTAAAACAAATTGATCTTATATATATATATATATATATATATATATATATATATATATATATATATATATATATATATATATATATATATATTAACGTATAATATTATAGTTGAATTTTAACTTTTAAAATTCTCGGGGTTGGAACTAAAGTTTACTAGATGACTTTACTTGTTCCAAAACTTGAGGGCAAGTTTTGTAACATCACAAAACTTTTCAATTCATAACTTATGAGTTATTAAAAATGAAGACTCTTCAATTTTGTAACTTATGTGTTCTTTTATTGGAATTAATACAAAGTGAATTTTGTTTATACATAACTTGAGGACAAGTTATGGACTCCCTTAAAACACATAAAGATCATGAATTAAGCATTAAACAAGTAATTCAAATGATCTATCAAGAACTCAGAAGAAGATGAATATTCATATCAAAATTTCAAGAACATATGAACACATATAATCATGGAATTTTGATATTAGCCATTGTAAATGGATTAGAACAACCATTACACCATCTAAAACAAGTTTTACAACACCAAAATAGTTTAGGGTAATGTTTCTAATCCATTTCCAACAGCAAAAGACAAAAATCTACACTCTGCATGGTCAACTCGTCGAGTTCAAGAACTATCTCGCCGAATTGGTTGAAGATATGATTGGAGTCATCGAGTCCTTCGATGGACTCGGCGAGTTCCCTGTGCAAACAACAAGAAATTCGACTTTTTTTCACTATTTTGCATCAAGTATCAAACAAACAAGCCTAGGATCTGATACCACTGTAGGGTTTTCAACATTCTAACACTCTTAAGGTGTATATGCAACCCTAGAAACCTTAGATCTACGTTTGTCTAAAATACATGCAAAATTTGATTTCCAAGGTTCTTAATCCTATCTAGCATACATGGGGAACTTTAATCATAAAAGTTTGCTAGAATTACATACCTTGAAGTGATTTGGATTCCTTGAAACCTTGTGAGCCTAGCACCCCAAGTGTGATGCCGCAAATGTCTCACACAACACCAAATGCACTTGGAATAAACTTGAGAGATATGTAGACCACTTAGAAATCGACTTGCCATCCTTTGTCCTCTTAGGTGTCGATTTTGGTGTGTAACATGAAGCTTATATAGTGTCTTACGGTTACACTATGTAAACCCTAATTGTCATGACCTTTAATTTCCATGACTCATGGGTTATATAACCAGCATGGAGCATCCTTTGGGTTTTAGCCCAACTTGATAATTCATGGTGCATTAGCCCACTATACAACTATGAGTGATTTACACAATCAACTCATATATTTAATTAGTCTTCTTTTGGTCACTTAATTAATTCTAAATTAATTCATGATTAATACTAATTAAATAATATTATTAATATATTAGAAATTATAATATATTAACAAACCATAAGTGTTATTTCTCTCATTTTAGTTTATCCAAATGCATGATGCCATGCAACCCAAATGGACCATGCCAAATCGGGTCAAGTACATACCAGAAATAGCTATGGACTTAGACACCTTATCCAACAGTACATTGCAATGCATTCAAGCAAGGGCTAGGTTGTGTGCTACTGCAGCGAGGAAAGGTTATTGCTTACGCCTCGCGGAAACTAAAAACATACGAAGTCAACTACACCAGCTTGGAGCAGTAGTGTTCGCTCTGAAGATTTGGACGCACTACCTATACGGTACAAAGTGCACCATCTTCACAGACCACAAGAGCCTTCAACATATATTCGACCAGAAGGAGCTAAATACGAGGCAATGACGTTGGGTCAAACTACTCAACGACTACGAATGTGAAATTCATTATCATCCGGGAAAAGCTAATGTAGTTGGGGATGCCCTAAGCCGAAAGGAGTACTCTGGTCGAAGAGTGAAAGCGCTAACCATGACTATCCATTCACACCTGTCAATGCAAATCAAGGAAGCTAAACTGGAAGCCTTGAAACCCAAAAAATGTAACAGGTGAAGCGGTTATGAATGAAAACTTCGAAATCAAAAGTAACGGAGTTCGTTATCTCATGAATCGAATCTGGACACCGAAGTTAGGTGGATTCAGAGAAGCAGTTATGAACGAAGATAACAAGACTCGATACTCAGTACACCCAGGTTCAAATAAGATGTATCTTTCTGGTATCTACTTGACCCGACCCGGCATGGTCCATTTGGGTTGCATGGCACCATGCAATTAGATAGACTAAATGAGAGAAATAAAACTTATGGTTTATTAATATATTATAAGTTCTAATATTTAATAGTATTATTTAATGAGTATTGAACAAGAATTAATTTGGAATTAATTAAGTGATCAAAAGATAACTAATTAAATATATGGGTTGATTATGTAAATCACCCATAACTTGTATAGTGGGCTAAGAGGCTCCATGGATTATCAAGTTGGGTTAAACCCATAAGATGCTCCATGGGAGTTACAAACCCATGGGTCATGGAAATGAAGAGTCATGACACATTAGGGTTTACATGGTGTAACCCTAGATGTGTCAACACTATATACGGAACATATTATCCACCAAAATCGGCAACACAAAGAAAAGTGAGGGCTAGGTAGATTTTTAGAGTGTGTGGATTCTCTATAAAGTCATTCCAAAAGCATTTGGTGTTGTGTGAAGCATTTGAGGCATCACACTTGGGGTGCTAGGCTCACAAGGTTTCAAGGAATTAAAGTCAACTACAAGGTATGTATTTCTAGCTATCCTTTTTAGGATTAAAGTTCCCATGTATGCTAGATAGGATTATGAACCTTGGAAACCAAAATTTGCATGTATTTAGAAAAACATAGATCCAAGGTTTATTAGGGATGCATGTATACTTATGAAGTGTTAGAATGCTAAAAACCCATCAGTGGTATCAGAGCCCAGGCTTGTTTGTTGAATACTTGATGCAAACTTGTTTTTCAAAAGCCAAAAACTGTCTAGACAGGAAAACTCGACGAGTTCTGGCTAAAAACTCGCCGAGTTTGTGTGTTAAAGCATGAACTCGACGAATTCCCAGTTAAACTCGACGAGTTTGTCATCCAGTGAGCAGTTTTTGGAGTTTGGCTGCTGGAAATGAACTAGAAACATTACCCTAAACTGTGTTGGTGTTATAAAACTTGTTTTAGATGGTGTAATGGTTGTTCTAATCCATTTACAATGGCTAATATCAATTTTTCATGAATATATGTGTTCATATGTTCTTGAAATGTTTATATGAATATTCATGTTCTTATGAGTTCATGATCTATCATAGGAGTTACTTCTTTATATGATTAATTCATGATATTTATGTGTTTTAATTGAGTCCATAACTTGTCCTCAAGTTATGGATAACCAAAAGTTACAAAACTTGCCCTCAAGATTTGGAACATGTAAAGTCACTTAATAAACTTTAGTTCCAATCCTTAGAATTTTAAAAGTTAAAATTCAACCCTTATATATTATATTATAAGTTAATAATATATATATGTATAAGATCAAGTCGTCTTACCGCTAGTACACCTCATTCACAAAGCTGGTCTATAACGGGGTATAAGGTTGTTGCCTATAAAAATGGCAACTTAATGGATGTCCACTCTCACCCACCGCTTCCTTCATCGGTGGAGGGTCGTTAGCCGAATGGGTAGGACAAGGACTTATGAATTCTCATTAAAAGTATGATGAATATTATACAGTAGCTAAATGTTTTATTAAATTCCTAATCTTAGTTACTTTAGGAAAAATGTGAATAAGGTGCTAATGCATGAAATTACTCTTTACACTTTGTTTAAGTCGTTGGTGGAGCTTGTGTGGTTAACCGGCACACTAACATGGACTTAACAAGGTAGGTAAAGGGTAACTTAAGGTTTATCATAGTATAGGTGGAGCGTGTGTGGTTTAACGGCACATCGATTGAGTGATAAACTTTAAGGGTACCAAGTGATTTGCATGGTTACTTCACACCTCATTTTGTGATCCTCGGTCTCCCAGTCACAAAAATTGGAGGGCACACTCGAGATTGAAACACGCCTTTGAAAAGTTCATTCAATCTCAAAAGAATCTAGGAATTTCTAAGAACCAATTTAAAACCTAATATTTATATTTCGTTTTTCATGGAGGAAATCGATGAATCATCATTCACCTACCTTTCAAATATGTTATAGCTTGGATTACGGCATACCACTTCTAAGTTATAATATATTATGATTGGATCCTAGCCTTAATATTACATTTGGGTGTTTTATTAAGGACTCTCTTAATATCTAAACTAATCTTGTTCTCTTCTTTCAGATGTCTTCAAACAATGCTGCTCCTGACTCTAACCCTAGTGGCTCCTTTACCCTTATGAACTTGTTTGGGAAAGTCACTTTTGATGGATCGAACTTCAATGAATGCATCAGAAACATCATGATGATTACCCGCTACGAGGACAAAGAATATGTCCTTGACAAGGAGCTTAAGGAGATTGATGGGACCACTGCAACTCCACAGGAGATCGCTGACTTCCAGGCACATGAAAGGGATGCTACAAAAGTGGCATGCATCGTGTTGGCCACCATGACAACGGAACTCCAAAAGTCCTATGAGGACTTCTACCCTTTTGAAATGAACCAAAATCTGATGGAAAGATACCATCAAAGTGCACGACAAGAGAGGTATGAAATCATTTGCTCCATGATAACAACCATGATGAAGGACGGGGAATCCGTCACTTGCCACATGCAGAAAATGCAACGGTATGTGGACCGTTTGCTGAAGCTTAATGTGAACTTCCCTGAGGAGCTTGCAATAGATATTATTTTGCACTCCTTACCATCTTGCTATGATCAATTCCGCATGACATATCACATGAATAAGGAAGAGGTCACACTCAGCAAACTTCAAGGACTCCTCTAGACCGCAGAAACAGGTCTTAAGGGTAAGTCGGTTGTTAACACTCCTACTCCAAACTCTGTCCTGGTTTTGGCAATCAAGAAAGGTCAAGGGAAGAAGAGGAAGAGCTCTTCGAAGGGTACCAAGGCTAGGACCCTTGATGGCTCTTCTTCAAGTGGAACCAAGAAAGGTTTCGTCACTCCTTCTTCTGACCCAAAAGAGGTTGAATGCTTTTATTGCCATCAAAAGTCACATTGGAAGCGGGACTTCCCAAAATACCAGCAATATGTGAAGGAAGGGAAATTTAAACCCAACCATGCAGGTATTAACACTATCTTATCTAATAACTCACCTTATTCTAACTCTTGGGTCCTTGTTACCAATTGTGGTATTCATATATGTTCTGATTTGCAGGGACTAAGAAGAAGTGAGAATCTGGAGCATTGAAGAATAAACTTAATCATGGGGAATAGGAAAGCTTTACCTGTCACCAAGATTGGAGTTTATACTTTATCGCTAAATAGTGGGTTTAGTTTAGATTTGATTAAGTGTTGTTATTCACGAGAAATGGAAACAAATATAATTTCCTTTCATGCATTGTATAAACAAGGTTTCACCTTTTCATTTGATAATGAAGTTGGTTCGATTAATGCTTTCTTTAATAATGTTCTTTATTTTAAAGCATTACCTTGTGATGGTGTGTATGAAACTGTATATGTGGTTGACAACTTAGGAAATAATGTATTGTGTACTGATAATGTTAATGATAATAACTTGGATAAAGCATCATTATGGCATTGTCATCTTGGACATATAAGCAAGAAACACATAGGCCAACTCCAAAAGGATGGAGTCTTGGAGTCATTTGACCTAAATTCAGATAATAGTTGCAAATCATGGTTACTTGGAAAAATGACAAAGTCACCCTTCACATGTTCTTGTGAGAGGGGTGAAGGTTTGTTGGATCTTGTACACACGGATGTGTGTGGACCCTTCAAACACGCAACAAGGGATGCTAATCGTTATTATTTGACTTTTACTAATGATTCCAATAGATATGGATATGTATACTTAACCAAGCATAAGTCAGAGACTTTTGAAAGGATTAAAGAATTTAAACAGGAGTCGAGAATCAATTGGGTAGGAACATTAAGATGCTTTGATCCCATCGAGGTGGTGATTATCTTAGTTCAGAGTTCCTCGACTATCTTAGGGAATGTGGGATCGTCTCACAATTGACACCTCGCAGGACACCGCAGTTGAATGGTGTGGCTGAGAGGCATAATCGAACCTTGTTGGATATGGTTCGTTCCATGATGATTCGAGCTTCACTACCATTCTCATTTTGGGGGTATGCCTTAGAGACTGCTGCCCATATCCTTAATCTGGCCGTACAAAGAAAGTTGCCAAAATTCCTCATGAGATGTGGACTGGTAAAGTACCCAAACTAGACCACATCAAGATTTTGGATTATGAGGCTTTCATGAGACGCGAGACTCATGATAAGCTCAAACCTCAAAGTGAGAGGTGTATTTTCATCGGATACCTACAACAATCCTTTGGTTACCTCTTTTATAGACCTAGTGAAAATGTGGTCTTTATAGCTTGGAGGGCTGTCTTGAGAGAGAGAGAGAGAGAGAGTTCATAAGCCAAGGAAAAAGTGGGAGGCAAGTTGACCTTGAAGAAATTCAAGACTCAAGTGGTGAAGGAACTTCAAACCCTAGCACTCAACTTGAGGAGGAAACTCCTGTTGAGCCAATTGACAAGTATGTACCTCTGAGGCATTCCACAAGGGTTAGGAATGCACCTGAGCATTACTATGGATTCCATATTACTGCGGAAGGTGATACACTTATCAGTGATGAGACGCTGATAGGTCTGGATGAACCTAACAGTTACACGAAAGCCATGGCAGGCCCTGAGTTGGCCAAGTGGAAAGAGGCAATGGACAGCGAGATACAATCCATGTATGACAATCAAGTTTGGAACTTGGTTGAGAATGTAACAGGTCGTAAGACTGTAGGGTGCAAATGGATCTTCAAGAAGAAGACCGACATGGATGGTAATGTACACACTTATAAGGCACGACTGGTTGCAAAGGGTTTATCACAAACTCCGAGAGTTGATTATGATGAGACCTTTTCTCTAGTGGCCAAGATTAAGTCTATTATGGTTCTGTTAGCCATAGCTGCATTTCATGACTATGAAATATGGCAAATGGATGTCAAAACCGCTTTCCTTAATGGAAAGTTGGCTGAGGATGTTCACATGAGTTAGCCAGAGGGTTTTGTCATTACAGAGTACCCTAATAGAGTGTGTAAGCTTGAGAAATCCATTTATGGATTAAAGCAAGCACCTCGCAGATGGCATCTTTACTTTGATGAGAAAGTCAAAGAATTTGGCTTTTCTAGGAGTGAAGATGAATCTTGTGTATATGTCAAGGCTAGTGGGAGTATAGTTAGCTTTTTGGTATTGTATGTGGTTGACATACTACTCATAGGAAATGACATCCCAACTCCGCAGGAAGTAAAGTCCTGGCTTGGGAAGTGTTTCTCTATGAAGGACCTAGGAGAAGCTGCTTATATTCTAGGGATAAGGATCTTGAGAGACCGGAGTAAAAGACTAATTGGACTTAGTCAGAGTACCTACTTGGATAAGGTGTTGAAGAGGTTCAGCATGCAAGACTCCAAGAAAGGAGAGTTACCCATCCAGAGTAACACCAGATTGAGTAAGACGTAAAGCCCTTGTACTGAGGCTGAGATAGCATAAATGAGTCGAATACCTTATGCTTCGGCTGTAGGATCGATCATGTATGCTATGACGTGTACTCGACCTAAAGTACCTGGACTGCGGTAAAGAATATCCTCAAGTACCTACGGAGGACTAAGGACTGGGTTCTTACCCTCGGTAGGAGTGATGACTTGAGAGTTGTAGGGTATAGTGATGCTAGTTTTTAGACTGATAGGGATAATTTCCGTTCTCAGTCAGGCTGGGTCTTTACCTTAAACGGAGGAGCAATTTCTTGGAAGAGTTCCAAGCAAGAGACAGTGGCTGATTCAACTTGCGAATCAGAGTATATAGCAGCTAACGAAGTAGCAAAGGAGGCGATATGGATGAAGAACTTCGTTGGAGACCTTGGATTTGTACCAACTATTAAAGAGCCAATGGAAATTTTCTGGGATAGTGAAAGTGCAGTTGCCTTAGCCAAGGAACCAAGGGATCACGAGAGATCCAGACACATCGACGGAAAATACCATTTCATCAGACATCGAATAGAAAAAGGACTCCTCGTGGCACAGAGGGTATCATCGGATGAGAATCCAGCAGATCCCCTCACGAAGGGACTGACTCATGTTAAGCATCTCCAGCCTGCTCGGAGCAGAGGGCTGAAGGATGATATTAGATTTAGTAGTTAGATAAACTTGAAATTTGTAAAGTGTAATTGACATTAGATGATGAATAAAAGGTGTTTTATTTATGAGTAAAGTGTTGCTGTCTCTTGTCAATCGTTTAATATATTTCTTTTGCATGTTTTGACTTCCAGAATAATTATGTTTGGTATATCATAGTATTCGAACCTCCACAGTCGGTCATATGTCGGAAGTAGGTATGAATCAAGTCTGTCATGATTGGTTGCAAAGGTCTAAGTTATTGGACATGGCTACAACACTCATGAGTGCTCATAAGTTCTGAGCATTGGACTCAACCCACACTCACTGGAATCACTTCATGGAATTTATCTCGAGTAATCGTGAGACGGTAATATCATATAAGTCTTCAAACCAAGAGATATGATTTGTGCCTATGAGTTGGTTATGCATTGATTGTATGAAAACGCATTGGTAACTCGAAGATATAAAACGTGCTCATGTGTATGATTCAATAAGTAGTAGAGAAAACATGTGAGTCGAAGTTTATCTGTTCCTTCTTGGATTAGAAGTTGATATTTGGGCCCCTCGATGATTTTGTTTTGACCTATGTATCGGGCCCAGTCAGAACTAAGTTGATGTGTTCAATTAAGTTCTTTGTCAAACAAATCGGAAATCAGGAAACAAACTGTTGGACAATAAGTAAGACATTGTTCCATGTATTTGTCCGGCTGATATCTAGAACAGAGGATTATATGATCACTTATCTTAAATGGCGTATCATCATCTTCTCAGTTTCGAGAGACCTTGAAAGAGCTACGATTGCTGATGGGTTCCTGAAGTCATACTTGCAGTTATAGTTAATATACTTATCCAAGTGGGAGACTGTTGGATAAGATGTCTAAGTCCAAAGCTATTTCTAGTATGTACTTGACCCGACCCGGCATGGTCCATTTGGGTTGCATGGCACCATGCAATTGGATAGACTAAATGAGAGAAATAACACTTGTGGTTTATTAATATAATATAAGTTCTAATATATTAATAGTATTATTTAATTAGTATTGATCAAGAATTAATTTGGAATTAATTAAGTGATCAAAAGATAACTAATTAAATATATGGGTTGATTATGTAAATCACCCATAACTTGTATAGTGGGCTAAGGGGCTCCATGGATTATCAAGTTGGGTTAAACCCATAGGATGCTCCATGGGAGTTACAAACCCATGGGTCATGAAAATGAAGAGTCATGACACATTAGGGTTTACATGGTATAGCCCTAGATGTGTCAACACTATATAAGGAACATACTATCAACCAAAATCGGCTACACAAAGAGAAGTGAGGGCTAGGCCAATTTTTAGAGTTTGTGCATTCTCTCTAAAGTCATTCCAAAAGCATTTGGTGTTGTGTGAAGTATTTGAGGCATCACACTTGGGGTGCTAGGTTCACAAGGTTTCAAGGAATCAAAATCAACTACAAGGTATGTATTTCTAGCTATCCTTTTTAGGATTAAAGTTCCCATGTATGCTAGATAGGATTATGAACCTTGGAAACCAAATTTTGCATGTATTTAGAAAAACATAGATCCAAGGTTTATTAGGGTTGCATGTACACTTAGGAAGTGTTAGAATGCTCAAAACCCATCAGTATCTAGATCTCAAACAACTTTATTGGTGGCCAAACATGAAAGCAGAGATTGCTACCTATGTTGGCAAGTGCTTAACTTGTGCCAAGATCAAGGTAGAGCATCAAAAACCCTCAGGTCTACTCCAACAGCCCGAAATACCTGAGTGGAAGTGGGAGCAAATTACCATGGATTTCATAACCAAACTACCCAAGACACAAGGTGGTCATGATACCATTTGGGTGATCGTCGACAGGTCAGCCAAGTCTGCCCACTTCTTGCCAATCAAGGAGATTGATAAGATGGAAAGACTAACTAGGACTTACATCCGGGAATTCGTGAGACTTCATGGAGTGCCGATATCTATTATCTTGGATAGAGACACCTGATTCACTTCACAATTCTAGAAATCACTACAGAAAGCCTTGGGAACTAGGCTAGATATGAGTACAACCTATCACCCACAAACTAACGGATAGAGTCAGTGAACTATCCAAATTTTAGAAGACATGTTACGGGCTTGTGTAATAGACTTTGGTAAAGCATGGGACAGCCACTTACCGTTAGTCAACTTCTCGTATAATAACAGTTATCAAACTAGCATCAAGACTGCTCCATTTGAAGCCCTCTACGGCCGCAAGTGCAGATCACCTTTGTGCTGGGCGGAAGAAGGTAACACACAGTTGGCAAGAGGCCTAGTCCCTGATAATAACAATTATCAAACTAGCATCAAGACTGCTCCATTTGAAGCCCTCTACGGCCGCAAGTGCAGATCACCTCTGTGTTGGTCGCAAGTAGGAAACACGCAGTTGGCAAGAGGCCTAGTCCCTGATAGCACTCTCACTGGTCCCGAAATCATTAGAGAGACGACTGAGAAGATCATTCAAATCAGTGAATGATTGAAAGCCTCACGAGACAGGCAAAAGAGCTATGACGACAAGAGACAAAAACCCTTGGAATTTCAGGTTGGTGACCGTGTCCTACTAAAGGTCTCACCCTAGAAGGGCATGATATTCTTTGGGAAGCGTGGAAAGCTAAATCCAACATACGTTGGACCCTTCGAAGTTACTCTGAGGATTGGTCTAGTAGCTTATAGACTCCAACTACCACTCGAACTTAACAACGTACATCCTGTGTTTCACGTGTCTAATCTGAAAAAGTGTCTATCTGATGAAACTCTCATAATTCCACTCTAGGAGATCGAATTGAATGTAAATGTTAACTTCTTGGAAGAACCCGTTGAGATTATGGATAGGGAAATCAAACGAACAAAGAAGAGTCGCATACTAATAGTGAAGGTTCGATGCAATGCTAAGCGGGGACCTGAATTCACTTAGGAGCGAGAAGACCATATGAAACAAAATTACCTGCATCTCTTCCCTAGTCCATAGACGTTTACTTTGTAAATAATTTCGGGACAAAATTCCCTCTAATAGGGGGATGATGTAACAACCCGATATTTCAAGTCAATGTAATGCCATAAAGTCAAGTATTGTAACCTATTTTGAGATGATAATAAAAATAGCGACAAAATGAAATGTTCAAAAATCTCAATGTGAATGTACTAAGTGGTAGATATCATAACAAGGTTTTCAAAAAATATAAAGAGCACTAAAATCTGAGTCATAACGAAGAAGTTATGACCAATCGAAGATCCGCAAGAAAACTTGTAAAACATTGTTATGCATAAAACACGAAATTTGAATAAAATACATTTTAGCCTTAGGTATCTAAATGAAAGTCATAGATATCATCAAATCGTAAACGTACATAAAAAGCATGTCTAAATCTGACTTCATATGAGGGAAGTTATGATTTTTCTAAGTTTCGGATACAGCGGTAGACAGCTAAAAAGTCGAAATAGAGATCGAGCGACTTTTAGCCGACAAAACCTAAATGAGAATCGAAGATCTCGGCAATAGTAGTACAACAGCAAAAAGACATACAAAAACGCACATCGGATGAAGAAGTTATGAATTTTTAATGAACTTTTCCTGTCCCGGCCTGTTAAAAATGTAATATTAAAAATAAAAGTCAAAATTAGCCAATGAAGTCTAAACAAGAGTTGTAGAGTATATTCTCACCTACGCGTAGATATAAAGAACGTCAAAATCAGAACTTGTATGCGAGAGATATGAATTTACGAAATTCGGGACACGAAACCTCACACTGTCATAAACTCACGACGTGAGCTAATGACTGATGGGTGCCAGGGTCGGGCTATCATACGTCGAATCTATGTAAGGGGATAAGATCGAACGCACCATGTGAGCCACTCCATGCTCACGACATGAGCTCCAAAAATGCAACCTATTTAAAGGATGCAAGGGCACCAGGTTTTAGTTGCTAGTTCACTACTTTCTCTCCCAAATTTTGTCCTTCTACCCTCTCGAGACTACCCCGACGCCCCGGTTTCATATCCAAGCTCTGAAGGAAGTTCGAAGCCCCGAGATTTCCGACAAATTGACTTCTTTCTGATCGAAGTGCTTCCCGAGCAAAGTATCGTTTTCATCAAAATCTTCACTTCTACCAAGTGAGTTCATACCCCTATCACTGCACTTTTAAATGCTTTTAGGTGGGGGGGGGGGGGGGGAATACAAGTAAACACCCGGTTAAACTTGTGTAAAAACATCAATCATTTGTTATACTTTCATAATATTTTATTAACTATCATATGAAGTTGTTAACATGCAAAACATCCCATATCACAACTTTACCCTCATGAGATACAATATGTTTTATAAAGAGAAATATGTTTTATTTATATGTTTGTATAATACATCATACCAAGGGTAACAATTTCAACTATAACATTACGTTTATAAAAAGAAAATACATATCGTTATTATGCCTTTATCAATATTGTAAAAGGGGTAATCATTTTGGACATAAACATATACATTTCAAAATATATGACTTAATTGAGAATATGTGAGTCATTCGTCTTCATCGTACCTATCAAGGTATACAAGAAAACGTTGTATTATAACTAGAGTCTCCGCCCGGAGAACGCGATAAGTGTGTATAGATCTATACGGGACTGATGATCCCACACCCTGACTGTTAGCTACAGTCCACGGGGTGACAAATATCATAACGCTTCGATGCCTGAAGAACATCGCTACAGGAAAATCCATCATAGTACGATTATGAAAACTCACAGGATAGACAATTATTATGGTATTATGTTTTTGCTGGAAAAATAATATTAAAGTTATTTTTACGTGAAAATACAAACTTCTTATAGTTTTGTTTACTAATAAAATTATACATTATCATTTTAACTATGACATATTTACTTACAAGTTAGAGTCTTGGGCATTTAGGATTGCTTTTCAACTTTAGGAAAATGTAGGATTTTCCTGGTTCAATATATTCATTTTATACAACTCAACGATTCATAACTCATTTTATAAGAAAATATCGGATTTTCGGGAAAACAAATGTGAACTTTCGAATGACATGCATTTATGCAAATATCTACTTATGAACTCACCAACTTAATTATTGACACTTTTTCTTTGAAATAACTTATATTCTCAAGAAATCGCTAAACACCAGGTTAGCAACTACTTTTGGGGACTAATGCTCTGGCGTTAGTAACATCTTTTGGAGTATCATATTGTATTTAACTTTTGAAACATGTAATACAACAATTATGTAAACTTTTAAAATATATATTATGGTGGTGTATACTTTCTTTACTATTCAATTGTTGTGATACTATACATGATGTCCTCCGCCCCCGAATGTTTCCGCTGTTCAGGTTTGGGGGTGTAACACCATTAAAGCTCCACACGACAAGTTAGCGCCTTCCAAGTTGTCGACTTGCCCTGGGTAATACATATAAATTTAATATTTTTGGTTTTAAAAAACAAATATACATTGTAACAACATTAAATTACGAATATATCCTTCAGGTAAGCTGAGAGAATACAATGTTGACACAAATTTAATGTTTTTGGTTTTAAAAAACAGATGTATGTTGTAAAATATGTTATCATGTTTGTATCAGAATTGTGATTCCACTTCCACGGTTCGAAAAATCAATCTAAATAACCATGGATTCAGATTATGATTAACCGTTGAAAATTATGTTGACGGTACTACTAGTCTTAGTTCTAAAGCTATGTGAGGAGAGTGTTGTGTAGTGTCATCACAATAATACGTGTTAGTGGGGGCCTTAGGGGTGTGCTTTGGTATGGCCGCACATGACCTCCGATTGAAAATTTCCTTTAATCTTGTATTAAAAAAAAAAAAATACTTTAATTAACGTATAGTTGCATGCTACTAATCTCATTCATGTTATTATAAATAAAAATTAGATTTGGTAAATATATTATAAATATCAAAGAGAAATTACATATCAATATAAAGACATTTTGATCACCACACTAAAGCTCCAAAACCCAACTCGAAATTTAAAAATTATATTTAAGATTTCAGGTTACAATGAGTATATGCCAAGTGTTATGGTTTTAATTGAGGAATGAAAAAGGAGTCAAAAAAGAATCAGTTCAAGTGATATATTACCAAAAACAAAGTGTCAAAATTATATGACAACAAAGAACACATTCAAGTGGGAAAAAATATTCAAAGATAATACTCTAAATTTTGATAATACTTAATATAATGAGAAGGAACATAGATAAGATGGGACACTACAAGTGAATAAATTTGTAATCTAATAATGAACACATAAAATATGAAACTACAATATGAAACTATGTGTATTGATAATATAATGAGTAGTGTGAGCATTTATTGAGTTTTCTAAAGACTATCGAGAGCATAAGCTTGAGAAGGCTTTGAATTGTTCTTGAGATATAGCTTATGATTTAGGAATTTATGTGGTGTTTCTTGTGAAAATTAATAAAAGTTACTTTTCTATAAAAGAAAAAAAGAAACTTTTTTATGAGAGTAACGTTGAGTCATTAAAACTAATACATGGACTTTCACCGTAACATTCATTCATGATTGATTATTTTTGTGCATAATCGATCAAACTATTTGTTTATCGGAACAATGGTTTAAGAAATATAAGAACTATAAAGATATTTTTGTTTTATTATTCATAAAAAAAAATTGAACTCACTTAGTATTCAGAACTAAATGTAACTTACAAAAATATTGAAAGAATATTACAAAATGGTCATATCGCAAACATCGATATTAATGATTTGTTTATTGAACTAGAGTTGTTACAAGAAAAATGTTAACCGAACATAATACAACTAAAACATACCAAATTTCATAAAAATGATAAACAATTATCTACTTTCATGTCTATCATACAAAATTTTGTTGACTGTTCCAATTACAATTGTGATGAGGTATGATAATCGAATAACATGACTTATAATTAGTTCCATTCTAAGTCTTAAGTATTCCAGTCAAAGACTTGAAGATCAAAAAGTATTAAATGCAAGAAGTAAATGCAAGGAAAACAACATGGATAAATTTAATTATCATCGTACAACAAGTGAGATGGCAAACGGGCAACAAAGTGCGCCGCTAAGCCTTTTTGTATAGCAAAACTCTATCTTTTAAAGACTACACTCATAGAACTAGGGGATATACCATTGCAATGCATGATCCGTTGTACTCTATTAAGAAGCTCTACCGCATCCGCCGCGAGGAAACCAAACGTATCAAATGCAAATGGTATGAACACGTGTTGATTTTCCATGCATGATTTCTCATGCTTGGTGACTTTGCCTGTAGCAGCTTTTAAAGCAGCCAGTCCTGCCGTGAAACCCCCCGCCCTCAAGCCCACGAGAGGGGATACCCCTGTAAGGTCCACACATGCATGTTTTCCTCCGACCCATCCAAAAATCAAAATATCAGCCGGTCTAAGGGTTGACCTTCCTTCTGCCGGGTCAGTCTAGAAATTCACAGGTGCCTCTTTCTTAGCGGAAACTCCGGCACGCTTAAATATTTCGAACAAAACATCTCTAACCATATCGTGATGGTATTTGATCCCTGAGACTTCTTTACAGTGAACTGCATGCTCTCCAAAGGAGTCCAAACATGCCTTGCGACACACCGGACATATCTCGTCAGCTGGGAATATTGGAATCATGAGTCGATATTTGAGGATAGTACGATACTCCACAAGAGACATATGTTGGCCAATCCCATCTATAGGGATAGCAACAAGAAAATCTTGGGCATGTGGTGCACGTAAGCATTGGAAAACCGCTTTCTGACTGGCCATCATGTCAAGATGAACTTCCATATCTTGGACAATTTTATGAAAAAGGGAACTCGCCAGCGTACTCTGGGATTTAGGGGGGGGTGTCTGTAGTAGTAAAACTGCTAAGGTCAGAATCTACTAGCTTGTTACGAAGAGAAGCCAAGGCACCATAATAATCAGAATCCATATCATATATGCCGCTATCCCGTAAGATGTGGTCTTGCAATACCCAAGTTTGGGCCCTTGAGGCAACAAAAGCATATGAAGTAGCCTCTACTGCCGAGTAGAAACCCAAACCACCGAAACTAATGGGTAAGGAAGCAATGCGCCATTGTATGTCACCAAAGAAAGGGCCACCGCAAACCACAATGTCCTCAATGGCCCAGTGCAACCCATTGTCAAAGAATATTGTCGCTTCCTCCATGTGAACGGGTTGACACGTCCTCAACCCAAAGAAAAGCTTAGCAATACCCATACAAGACCGAAGAAGAAGGAGCTCACTCTGGGGGTCAGACAATTGAGGAAGAAGGCGCATCAAATTCACAGCGTTTTCGGCTCTCTTTATGGCTAAGCTGCTAATGAGACTAGCATCTCTACTAACAGCTCCCCCAAGAAGTTTCACCCCTAAATGCGGCCTCCCGATGTCAGCCGGGAATAGCCCCTCACGTTGCTTCCTACCGTCGCACGAGGCCAAAAGAGCTCTGTTTTCTTGATATTCGGTTGAAGGCCCAATTTTAGGCAAATCACCGTAATGATGTCTAACGCTTTGGCCACCTCCACCGAATCTCCAATAAGTGTGCCATCATCAAGGAACCATGCATGGAGAAGAAGCTTGCAATTGTTGCTAATATTATGCAAGAGCGGGTGTAACACAAGGGCAAAGAGAAGTGGTCCCAAGGGTCTCCTTGTTGAACCCCAGTAGTGGACCAAATATGTGTGCTATCTAGATACAACCTTGCTGCTTGACCATAAAGGAATTCTACCCACAAGGATATAGAAGGACACCTCAATCTAACCTCATGAAGCAATGCAGATATGTCAACAAGGTTAAAGGCATTAGAGAAATCCAAGGTAAGCATGGAGAGAGATCCGTCATCATGGCGCTCGCTCAACACCATATTGGCGCTATGTAATATGGCCTCAGCACCACCGGACACCCCGACCTCGAACTAAAAATCATTGAGACACTTGGTCATTTCCTTACCAACACCTTTCATAGCCAACTTAGAAACCAAACGTCTCCATATAGTACTTACAGCAATAGGTCGTACTCCCTTGTCAGGTTTTAAGAGCGGCGTGAGAGGATCAGAGGCAACAAATTCTGCTAAACTCGATGGGAATCTCCCCCCAATCAGTATTGATTAACCACATATGTAATAGAACGCAGGAGGTCGTTAGCTATAGCCGAACCTTCACCACAAAGGGCATCCAAAATAAGTTGAGCTCTCAACCCGTCTCTCCCACACGAGGTACCTTTAGGGAAGGATTTAATTTCCCCAAGGACATTGTCTACATCTACTACAAGGGGAGGTTCTTAAAATATGGTGCTGGTCATGGAAGGTGGTGGCTTGTATGGACGCTTATCCTCCAATGCCTTCGTGGTATCACCCCCAAATGGAGCAACCCCCGAAGAACATAAACATTCACTACTATTGTAATATGTCCATCGACAACCTTACGAAGACATTGTCTGACATTGGTGTTGCCCGGTGTTCTTCCATCCTGAATGTACTTGTCTTTTTTGCCTTGCTGCTTTAGTCCCCCAAGGAATAAATAAAGAACATGAGGAATGTTTGATAGAGAAATCAGATGTATTGATGTTTTCCAAAATAACATAAAACAGTCTTTCTTCATAATTAGTTGACCTACCTTTATATAGGAAATACAAAGAATACTAAGACCCATGGAAATAAATGGTACATTATAAGAGTTTATCAATGGGGTCGTGCATATGAAAATAGATCCTTGTTGATATGATTCCCATATCTAACATTATACAAAACGACAAACTTCTCTGTTACATCGAATATGGCACATTCTTTGGATGGCATATCTTCATCGGATACAGACTTCATTGGATCACATCATTTCTTCAGATAGACTGCACATCGGATGGGTTGGTCACTTCTTGTACTATCAGTCTTCCCTAAGTGATCTTAGCCATATGGTCATTATTCTTCATTTTGAAAGGTAAATTTGTTAGCCTTTCATAACCAAGTTCCAACTTAAATCCATCATTGCAACAATTGTATAAATTCTTCCTTGACATCCTCATGAGCATAAAATTTTAGAGTCCTCTTAGTCATCTTCTCAAGCACATTAGTAAGGACCAAGTGCTTCTATTTGAATTCAGAAGCAGTAGTAGAACTGAAGGGCATGTTTTCTATATCTCTTCTTAGGAGATATTAGGATATTGAGGCAACACACCTATTTTGAAAAGGTGATGGAGCTCAATGTCAATTCTCCCAAGCTCCTTGTAGTCATCCATGAAAGTTTTTGTAGCATTGATGGCACTCATTATAAGGTCACTCTTATCTTGTTTACTGTAGAAGTGGTTGGTAATAGTTAGAATATCCACAGGATTCATCACTGCGAACTCAACATTGGTTATAATTATCTTGGGGTTGTTAGCTTGGATGATATGATAGGACCGAATACGAGGTTTGAGCAAAACTCGATGAATGACCTTCTTTCCACAACCTTTAATGGAGGTGATCCTTTTTAGGGACCAAACGTAATTTATTGATTTGGCATGGGCAACATGAAAGAATCAAGTCTTGTCCTTTTCCAAAACTATTTGATCTTTAATTGGGGCACTCGAATTTACCCTTAGGAACTTGGTATAATAAAGAGCATGAAGAGATAGGGGAAGATATAATTACTCAAGATCTGATGTTAGAAAGTTGAAAGATTGGTAGAGCACACTTTGGTGATCGCAAAGTCAATCTTGAGGACTCTAATGAGAAATCCTAGTTCTGTATCATTTGAATTTTACTTGTAATATGCGATATAGAGGTTTGGTTTCGTAGTTATTTGTCTAAGCTTTGTAGAATTAGTTAATTTGTTTTGTATGTTGTCTTAGCTTAGGTGTCATGACTTCATTGGTTTACTTATATAAGGGATGTTAGTTAGAGATAGAGTATCTTTTGAAAGAGGTTCTTATGTCATATGTAATTAAACTTCTTTTACTATATAATTGATATGTGCATATTTAGTCATATATTTTGTCTAATATCTTAATACTTTTTGGCTTTTTTGTCTCGATTAATGGGAAAAAGGTACTTAATTATGTTTAAATTGTATTTTCAGCCTAAAATACATACTCAAGTTAAAAAGGAAGCGGGATTAGCATTCGGAAGCTCGAGAGTTGAAGAAAGAAGAAATCAAGCTAAAAAGGTGAAGGACTCAGCGAGTTGATCCCTAACTTGTTGAGTAGATAGGAATATTCGCGAACAAATCAAGACTTGTCGTACACGGGTTTTAAGTGATGGACTCGTCGAGTCGGTCTATGGACTCGACTAGTAGTCCCTGTTTTCAGAAAACTATATAAAGGGCATTAATCCCCAAAGCCAAGGACTTTCCCTGGATCTTTTGGTACTTATCTGCGATTGGAAGGATTGCTGAAGCTCTGGAAGTCGAAGATCAACCCTAGAGACCAATTTGGAAGAGATTAAAGGAAACATATATTCTCTTTTGCTTAATCTATTGCACAAAACTATGTTTTACTTATGGATTTCGTTTTTGATATTACTTGCTGTAGAAATGAGCTAAAAACTCATCACTTCTGTTTAGGGTAGATTAGCTTATTAATATGGATTGATTTTATGGCATGGATTATTTGATTTGGTGAAATTGTTTTGTTAAGCCTGTGAACAATCCTTATGTGTTGACAATAACTATTTTATGTTAATTATCAAGTCTATTAAGTTGCATGAACATCCTCTTAATTGCTTGCTTCATATGATTCATGTGAAAACAATATTATATGCCTAGTATTAGTGAATATGAACCTAGGATTAATTAGAAAATAGGTAAGTTAATATGTAAGCTTGTGTGATGAACAACCACACAAGATGTGGATTGAATTAGTAATTTAATTAGCTACAATTACAAGTCTTACTTAACCCAAACCAAAATACTCGGAAATTCATTAGTTTAACCAATTGGCCGGTATTTAAATTAATATGTTTTCTAAGGATTATTAATAATGAACATGAATCTAATCACATTAATCGGTAGCCAATGACAAAATAATCCATTACACTTGCCATAAAATCAACTATAGAAACAAGTGAGTCGAACCTGAACAAAAGTCTCTTTTAATATTGAATATAATTACTTGTTATTTGCTTTAGTTGTTAGTTATCTTAGGTTAAGTGTTAATTAATTGTTTAATTTTCTAGTCTTGCAAAACTAGAGAAAACCCTTCTTTTTATTGTTAGTTTTTAATTAGATAATTCTAGTAGTTACTTTAATTGTTATTGTTTCCTATGTTCGATACCCTGCTTGCTTGAGCTATATTGCTAAACGATAGGTACACTGCCTTTCCTGTGTTTATTGGTGTTTGAAGTAGTAGGATTAAAACTAGTTCATTTTACACACATCAATTTTTGGCACCGTTGCCGGGGAACAGTTTGTCGTTGTCGGGGAACAGTTTTAAATAGTTATTTTAATTGCTAGAGTTATCGATCCTTTGTGTAAGATTTATCTTGCACAAAGTTACCATTTTAGTTAATTAGTTATCTAGTTTAAGTTCTAGTTTGTTTTAAAGAAAATTAGTATTAGTTCTCTGTTTTAGCCTTAAACTCGTCGAGTCCAGTCGAAGCTACTCGACGAGTCCATCACATTTTTATTTTCATTTTTTTATTTTGTTTTGGTCTTTTTACGCATGTTTACCTATTTTCTTTCAGGTATTTTATGGCTCGTGGATCAAATTCATCTTTGGTACCACCTCTTGAAGATCCGGAATCAGCATTGAGGAAGAACGAGGATAAAAGCGTTGAAGATACTAACCAGCTAAAGAAGTCACCTTTCAAGGACCTTAAATCGGGTTTTGGAAAGATGAGAGGAAAGAAAGTGGGTGAGTCCAGCAGTCAAAAGAGCGAACAAAGTAAGATAGAAAGTTTTGAACATAATCCCATTCCAAAAGAAACCGAATACGAAACAAAAACAGAAACCAAAGAAGAAAGCGATCAAGAAAGCGAACCCGATAACACCATGGCTAACATCGCAGATATCTCCATTAGCGAATACAACAAGAGGATGCATGACGATACCGGGCCGGGACTCGTGCAACCCGTGAATCCAGCAACTGCTACCTTCGAGCTAAAAGGTTGCACACTCACCCAACTCAAGATCATCCCATTCTACGGGAAAGATCATGAACACACATACAAGCATATTGACGAGGTCAACGACATAGCCGACTACTTCAACATCTGTAATGTGCCTCGCGAGATTATTTTGCTTCGTATGCTACCAAAACTACATTTAAGGGAGCAAAGAAATATTTGCTGAAATCACTCCCTCTAGGATCCATCACCATATGGGCTAAAATGCATGATGAATTTATTGATCAATTTTCCCTCCCTCAAAAATAGCAAAGTTGAAGAAAGTCATAGCCAATTTTGAGCAACAACCAGGCGAGTCACTCTATGAGGCGTGGGATAGATACAAAGGCTTGTTGAGAAACTGCCCACACAATAACCTAAACATTTAGGAAGAAGTCTCCATTTAATATGATGGAGTAAATGTTACAACTAGTCATCTCCATGACTCCCAAGGACCACTCACGTAGATGACACTCGCAGTTATAAAGGAGCTAATTGAAGACTTCTCTAAGCACTCTAGTGAATATCATAATTCAATGAATGACTTGACTCGTGGGACGGTAAACTCGATTTCCAATAATATGGTGGCAGTAATGGATAAATTAGATAGCTTGGACCGAAGAATGACAAAGACGGATCAATCCATCCATGCCATCCGGGTGGGATGTGAGAATTGTAGCAGGCCTTTCCTTACCAAAGATTGTGATCTAGACGAGCATGGGAACCGAAAAGTGCAAGTGTGTTAATCTAGTCGCGATAGATTTGATGAAGATTGGCGAAAACCAAAAAAAAATAGTGGCTACCATACGACAAGTACAAGAAGGCAAAGGAAGAGAAATATATGATGAAGACAAGAGGGTTTTATCCAAAGGAGGAGCCGGTGCAAGAAAAGAAAATGGAATTTGAAGATATTCTCACAAGATTTGTAGCCACATCCGAGAAAAGGTACAACGAAACCGATGCTACAATAAGAGAACAACTAGCCATGATGAAAGAGAAACAAGCATTGATGAGGAATCAGAAAGCTTCTATTCTTAACATTGAAAAACAGTTGGGCCAACTTGCACTACAAATCAATCAAAGAGTGTCACACCCCAAAACTGAGAACGGCGGAAACGTTCAGGGGTGGAGGACGTCATGTACAGTATCACAACAATGCAAAGTAGTAAACAAGCAATAACATCATCCATTGCATTAAAAGTAAATATTTAATACATGTGTGTTCTTTAAAAGTAATAAGACACCAAAATATGAAATCAAAATAAAAGACGAGTCTTGCCTGTGCTCCGTCTTCTCAAAACCAGGCCATCGTAACTGTCTACTAGTGACCTGAGAATACAAGTTATTTTGAAAGCGAGTATCATCATAAAGCTGGTGAATTCATAAGTATTTAAGTTTCATTGTCTTGTTTTGGAAATTGTTATGAATACAATGCAAATCTTTGCATGAAACTTTTGATGTAAGTATGAAACCCTAGAAAATCCCATATTTCCTATTAGCTATAAAAATAGTCTTCTACCAAGACATGTATGTATGAAAGTAGTCTTCTACCAAGATCTGTATGTTTTGCTGTAACAGGATGGTTTTCCCCTTTATGACTACTATTAACAATATATAGTCTATCTCCTCGTTTACGTGAATGTAACACAAAATAAAAGTAATAGGGAAAATATAACCATAAAAGTATTATCCTTTTGCATTAGGATAAACACGACATCACGACTGCCGAAATGTATAACCTTGAACATCTGTAGATTGTTCATTTTCCTCTATAGCTAGCAGCAGGTTTAAGGAATGGTTAGTCCCGTAAAGGTACTCCTAATATAAGTATTAACCGTAGGCATCCGTAGATATTCATTACCTTTGTTGCTAACAGGTGGGTTCCGGAATGGTTAGTCCCGTCTAGTTATCCTTTTGAACTAGGATATGCAGAACAATTTACACATAATGTACTAGTAACTCATCATAGTGAATCTAGGTACAGGCATCCATGTAAGTGTATACAAATAAATGTATATATGTAAATGTATTCATGTAAGCATATCAATGTAGACATATTCATGTAACATGTAATGTATAGTGTAGACTCATGAATGAACTGACTCTGGTGTAATTCCTTGTAATAGGAATAATGTTTTGTATCTCCTAACTATCCCTATAATAGTTAACTGGAAGGTAATTGTTCATCCAAGCAGGTTTATACACCCTTGCTACACAAGAGTGTGGGAAACTGAATGAAGGATGAAAGCTATCATATCAATACATATATAAGAACATAAGTGTATAGATATAGTTTTGTTCAAGAAGATGAAAATGGTATTGTAAGACATTTAAGAGTTTTGAACAATAATTAACAATGACTTGATGTCATTTTAATTAAACATTTCAAAAGTAATACATTTGATAACCAAGTATTTTTAAGATGGAAAACCATTTCATACATCACATTTTGAAGCATGTGAAATCAGTTGGATGAAAACACAGTTATAAATCACATGTGATTGATTCTATAGCATGTTGTTTTCTACTTGTATCCCCCCCCCATTAAAGCATTTAAAATCATTTAAAACATTGATTAAGGGGTATGAACTCACATGTAGATGGTGGTTTGAATGAACTGAACGGTGTAGGATTGCTAAGTGTCAAGTGAAAACTTGTCTACACCCAAAGATCCTAGTTAACATATGATCACACATATATGCACCCAATTAGTCTTAAATTACTAATTGAAAATGTAAAGACATCCTAGAACATGATAGACACTTTATATAAGTGTTATAAGCCCTAAGGATTTCATCTAAGTTGTTATAGGTCAAGGCTAGTGGGTTTAGGGTTCCAAAGGACCCCATTCCTGAGTTTACTCTCCTATACCATAACAAGAAGGAGTTTACAGTCGTAAAACTTTGAGTTTACAGTCGTAAGCTCCTAAGCGTAGGTTTATTTGGTGTTTTGGAGTCTTACATGTCCTTTAGAAGCATTGCTACTTGATGGTTTAGTCCTTGGAAGATATTACGACACCTTTCAACTCCTTTGAGGAGTTCACGGCCCTGGGACCAATTCCCTTAGAGATTACGGCCGTAATCTCTCATGGGTATGGTGCCCTTGGTGATTTGAAGTCCCTAACTTAACTAGGAATGCATCTAGGCTAGTGTCAAGGCTTATGGAGAGTTTAAAGCATACTTTGGCCCTTTATTTTGGAGTTCACGGTCCAAGAACTTCTTGGACCATGAACACCTTACTCTTGGTGTTCTTGAGTGTTTTCTAGTCCCACATACATTAGGATACGAGTCTAGGCCAATTTCATTGCAAAAGGAAGGGACTAGGGCATCATTTGTCCCTTAAAGAAGGGTTTACGGTCCAAGATGTTCTTGGGCCGTAAACTCTTTGATCTTGTGGTTTTGGTAAGATTTCTAGTGTATTAGACACATAACAAGCTCTATTAGACAACTAGATGGAAGTACTCACGTTTTGGGACGAAAATCCGAAGATCCGTGAGAGAGAATTATGCTTTTCTCTAGTTGGAAATGGAACTAATGAATAAATATGGTTCAGAATCATATATATATATATATATATATATATATATATATATATATATATATATATATATATATATACTCCTGGGATTTTTGGCAGAAAATATTTTATTCATGCAATGAACTCTAATATCATAGAGTTTTGAAATAACAGAGTTGCACAAACCCCTAGTGCATCCTCTCTCCTGATATCTCTTTGAGAGTAATTCCTGAAATACTCAAAGTTATACTAAAAAGTCTGAAAATTTACTGCAACTGTTCTAACTTCTATTGACTTGATATTGTTTGTACAGAATAGAAATTTCGGGTTGTCACAAAGAGCACCGAGTGAAATTCGAAGTAATACTGAGAAAAATCTGAGAGACGCTTAAATTAACATCATGACGACTAGAAGTGGAAAGATAATCACCCCTCTGATTCCTATCATGAATGAAGATCCAAAAAAAATGTACGAGGAGCAGAAAGAAGACCCAAAAATGCAAACAGTCGACTCGACTCGAAGGGTCGTGGAGAAGAACTCGACGAGTCCACGCTCTGAACAAAACACTATCCTTCCTTTAAAACCATATCAACCTCCCTTGCCATTTCCAAGCGGAGCTAGACAAGAGAAGTAGAATGAACATTATCAAAAGTTCCTGGAACACATCAAAGCCTTCCAAATAAACATTCCTTTCATAGAATCGGTTGCACAAATGCCTAAGTACGCAAAATTCCTAAAAGAACTATTCACAAATCGAAAGAAGCTAGAATAGGTGTCCAAGGTGGTGCTTAATGAAAATTGTTCAGCTGCAATGTTGAACAAGTTGCCAAAGAAAATGGGTGAGCCTGAGATGTTGACTTTTCCATGCTAATTTGGGAACCTAGCCACTAGTTATCATATGTCATACTCTTTTTTTAAAAAGTTGAACCTTCCAGTGCCAAAACCGATTCGTATGGCAATTCATCTAGCCAACTAGTTGGTGGCATTTCTAAGGGGAATATGCGAGGTCTTATTGGTGAAAGTTGATAAATTTGTAGTCCATGCGAACTTCATAGTGCTAGACATAGAAGAGGACCACCAAGTGTCGATCATCATTGGAAGACCTTTCCTAAACACCGCGAGTGCCATAGTAGACATGAGAGAATCCAAACTTACCCTTTGAGTGGGGGACGAGTCAATCACTTTTGGATTTGATAAGGCCATGAAGAATTCTAAGTATAGCGATGACACGGCCTTTTTGGTGGACAATTTGGATGAGCTAATGGAAGAATGGAAGGAGGACAACTCAAACGAGCAAGCCATTGCCCTTGAAGATAACTTCGATGCTGAAAGAGACCTGAAAGAGATTGAAAGAATGCTTGAAGAATCCGAATACGAAGAAATAATCAGAGGCTCTGAAAATTCGACTCGTTGAGTTGGAGACACTAACTCGACGAGTCCATCCGGGAAATCGCAATCAGATGAGAATGATTGCGTGGACTCGATGAGTCCCCTCTCTAGACTTGACGTGTTCAGTGTCAAAAATACAAAATTAGAGCTGAAAACTCTTCGTGAACATTTGGAATATGCATTTCTCGAAGAAGGTGATCAAAAACCTATTATCATTGCTTCCGACCTCACTAAATCCGAAAAGAAGAGTTAGTTCAAGTTTTAAAGAAAAGGAGGAATGCCATCGCATGGAAAATTACCAATATAAAAGGAATAAGTCCTTTATATTTCTCCCATAAGATAATTCTTGAAGAAGGTGCGAAGCTGGTAGTGCAACACCAAAGGCATTTAAACCCGAACATGCAAGAGGTGGTCAAGAAAGAAGTTGTCAAGCTCTTAGATGCAGGGATAATATACTCCATTTCCGATAGCGCATGGGTTAGTCCCATTCAAGTAGTGCAAAGAAAGGAGGGATGACGGTCATCATAAACGAAAAGAACGAGCTTATACCTAAACGATGCCACTTGCAAATACCACTTTCCTCTCCCTTTTATTGATCAAATGCTTGAGCTTTTATCGGGCCATAGCTATTATTGTTTTTTAGATGGGTTTTCATGTTATTTCCAAACCCCCATAGACCCAATGGATCAAGAGAAGACCACTTTTAGTTGTCCAAGTGGAACATTTGCTTATTGACGCATGCCCTTTGGGTTATGCAATGCGCCGACGACTTTCCAAAGATGCATGACCGTGATATTCCATGACATGGCGGAAAATCCATGGAAGTATTCATGGATGATTTTTCTATTTTTTGCTCTTTTTTCATGATTGTCATGCTAACCTCGACTTGGTGCTTGCTAGGTGTGAAAAAGACCAATCTACTATTGAACTGGGAGAAATGTCAGTTTATGGTGAAAGAATGCATTGTATTAGGCCATAAAGTTTCCAAGGTGGGGATTGAGGTGGATAGGGTGAAAATTGATACAATTGCTAAAGGGCTTTAGGAGTTTTCTAGGTCACACGGGTTTTTACCGCCGCTTTATTAAAGATTTTTCAAAAATTACTAGACCTTTAGCTCAACTACTTTTGAAAGATTCACCTTTTAAATTTACTAAACAATGTTTAGCATCTTTTGAAATTTTGAAAAAAAAATTAACTAACGCCCCGATCATTATTGCCCCGAATTGGAACTTACCGTTTGAAATAATGTGCGATGCAAGCGACTTTGCCTTAGGAGCCGTACTTGGCCAACGGGTTGACAAGCACTTTCAACCCATTTAATATGCTAGCAACACCCTAAATCCTACCCAAGAAAACTACACCACAACCGAAAAACAGTTACTAGCTATGGTGTATGCCTTTGACAAATTTCGTCCCTATTTAATTTTTTCTAAAACTATTGTGTTTACTGACCATTCTGCTATAAAGTACTTGTTTGTCAAGAAGGATGCAAAGCCAACGTTAATATAATGGGTTCTGCTACTTCAAGAATTTGACATCGAGATGAAGGACAAGAAAGGGATGGAAAATGTAGCTGCTGACCATCTTTCCAGATTAGAAAATCTAGAAATGGAAGATATAGATGACAAGGATATTAAAGATAGCTTCCCAGAAGAGTATTTGATGGGTATAATGGGGGAAGAACCATGGTATGCCGACATTTCAAATTTCTTAGCTGGAGACTTTCTTCCAAAAGGACCTCTTTTTTATTTCTGGAATGAGCCTTATCTTTTTAGGAGTTATGCGGATGGGATTATTAGAAGATGTGTATTTGGCAACGAAATCCATGACATATTAGAGCATTGCCACAATAGGCCGGTAGGAGGACATCATGGGGTACACTTCACTGCTAAGAAAGTTTTTGACGCGGGGTTCTATTGGCCTACTATCTTCAAGGATGTTGCTACTTACATGAGGGAAAGTGATGCTTGCCAAAGAACGGGTAATATTTCGGCAATGAATGAAATGCCTCAAAGTAATATTCAAGTTTGTGAAATCTTTGATGTGTGGGGTGTGGATTTCATAGGACCATTTCCTTCATCCGCAGGCAATAAGTACAAACTTGTGGCAGTGGTTTATGACTCAAAATGGGCAGAAGCGCAAGGATTACCAACCAATGATGCTAGGGTTGATGTGAAGTTCCTAAAAAAATTATTTTCTAGATCTAGAGTGCCAAAAGCTTTGATAAGTGATAGGGGAACCCACTTTGCTAATGATTAACTAGCAAAAGTGTTGCAAAAATATGGTGTACGCCATAGATTTTAGACACCATATCATCCACAAACAAATGGGCAAACCAAAATTACAAGTCGAGCACTAAAAAGGATATTGGAAAGATCGGTGGGTAGAAATAGAAAAGAGTGGGTTGATAAATTGGATGATGCACTTTTTACCTTCCGAACCGCATTCAAGACACCCATTGGAACCACACCCTATAGGCTAGTATATGGCAAAAATTGTCATTTACCCATGGAGCTTGAACATAAAGCCTATTGGGCTTTTGCAAATGAATGCTTTGGAACAATTAAGGAATGATCCTTAGACTAACTCATTGATTTATAAAGACAAGACCAAAAGATGGCATTATGCAAGGTTGAAGGGTAATAAGGAGTTTGAAGAAGGGCAAAAAGTTTTTTTGTACAATTTAAGACTAAAGCTCTTTCTAGGAAAATTATGCACTCGTTGGTTTGGGCCTTTTACAAGCAAGCATGTAAATCCATATGGGGTGATTGAGTTATGGAGCAAGGATGGTTGAAGTTTTAAAGTCAATGGGCATAGGATCAAGAAATACGAAGAGGGAATGCCAAAGGATGAAGGACTAGAAGAAGGGTTGGACTTGGAGAAATTCGCTGCAACGTAGAGCGGGAAGGAGTCCAGCTAAAGACTCCTAAAAAAGAAGCGCTTAAGGGAGGCAACCCGCTGATTGAGTTTGCTTTCTTTGCCCTTTTATTTTTCGTTTTTTTTAGTCTTTTATTTTCTTTTATGTGTTTTCTATGTATTTTCAGTCTAAATCGTCTTATTAGCTTTAACTGATTGCTTGAGGAAATGAAAAGTCTGAGTGTGGGGTGTGGGGGTGTGGTGCAATTTATTTAAAGACAGTAAAAAAATTTCAATTTTTTTTTCACACAAAGTAAAAAACTCGCCGAATTGGGAAACCTACTCGACGAGTCCATTTGAAAATGAGTCGATTTAAAAATTCCCAAAATTTTTTGAAATTGCGACTCTACTCGTCGATTCAGGACACCTACTCGACGAGTAGACTTTATAACAAGTCTTACTTAACCCAAATCAAAATACTCGGAAATTCATTAGTTTAACCAATTGGCCACTGTTTAAATTAATATGTTTTTTAAGGATTAGTAATAGTGAACATGAATCTAATCACATTAATTGGTAGCTAATGACAAAATAATCCATTGCACTTGCCATAAAATCAACTATAGAAACAAGTGAGTCGAACCTGAATAGAAGTCTCTTTTAATATTGAATCTAATTACTTCTTATTTGCTTTAGTTGTTAGTTATCTTAGGTTAAGTGTTACTTAATTGTTTAAGTTTCTAGTCTTGCAAAACTAGAGAAAACCATTCTTTTTATTGTTTGTTTTTAATTAGATAACTCTAGTAGTTAGTTTAATTGTTACCGTTTCCTGTGTTCGATACCCTGCTTGCTTGAGCTATATTGCTAAATGATAGGTACACTGCCTTCCGTGTGTTTATTTGTGTTTGAAGTAGTAAGATTAAAACTAGTTCATTTTACACACATCAACAATCAAATTCAGATCTTATTTACCTTGATGTGTTCATTCAGTTTCATTTTAGCAATCATGATTTATGTCTTTTAGAATCTAAACTATCCTACAAGTGGTATCAGAGTAGGAATTTTTGTGATCTATTTTCAAATCATTTAGTTCATCCGTGTTCTTCGAGTTCTTCATTTGTTTTGGTAATTTTCGAGATCTATTCTACATTTTTCGATCAAATTATAATTTGATTTGGAATTCATTGTTTTATTACTCATTTTTTTCAATTCTAATTGTGCTCATTGATTTTATTCTTAGTAAAACTTTTCATCTGGAATCATGTTTAAGGAACATATTCATGCGATTTCTTTCAGTTTGTCAAGTATTGTTGGTCCTTTTACTCGTATTCCAATTATGTTCCTTGAAGATTAAGAAATCTGGGGCTTACACTTTAAAGAATATATCTCCAAAATTGAAATGCAAAGACCCTATATTTGGAAGACAATTATCATAGGTTCTCATAAATGAAATAAGAAAAAGTAACATGTTCTTACTCTTTTTGATTTTGTTGATCTTTTTAAGAAACATAAGGATCTTACAGTAAAAGAAAAGGAGAAGATCGTAGGAGATTTAAAAGACAAAAGAGATTTACATTGTGATATCTAATTTTTCCAGGTATTTTGTGACAACCCGTAATTCCTATCTTGTAAAAGTCAAATTTATCCAATAAAGGTCAAACTTTTTTTTTTCTTTAATTATCTTGTGGTTAGATTAGATTAATGAGATGAATGCGTTCAAACCTAGTATACTAAGGTGTTGTGTGTTAAGTGAGGAAAATCATTTAGATCGTGGACCACAAACCTGCATAGACCGCAAACGATCCTTGGGCCATGAACGAGCCTTCGGGCTGTGATCAAGCCTTCGGGTCGTGAACGGGCTTCGGACCGTGAACCCACAGTTTGTGGCCATGAACTCCCCTCCTATATATAAATGTTGGCTGATTTACCTCAATTATTCCTTTCTAACCACAAACACAAGGCTTTTCACCCAAGGATCTTCTACCGAAAACACCTTCCTCTCAACTATCATCCTTCTCCTTTGAATCTTCATAAGATATTGTTAAAGATCTTCAAGTATTCTTCATCCTTCAAGATCTTTGGGCTGTAAACATAAGAACAGCAAATGTACTTGGGTCGTGAACCCTTTCATCCTCTCAATTTGTCAAGAACATCAAGCCTTGAACCCAACATCTTCAAGATCTTTCGGCCGTGAACACTTGCATCTTCATCATTTCACTAAGAACAATCACTAGAGTGTGGGCCGTGAACTCCTTCCAGCCTTCCCTTTTTGATTCTAACACCCTCTTTTGTAAGTTTACCTTACAACTTAATCCATTTCCTTGCTATATTTATGATTATGATCACCAAATGTATACCTATATGTCTTAATATGCTAAATAGGATTCATTTGTGCTTTGGGATTTCGCCCGTGAACTTATCATCCTATATCGAACATTTATTTAAATCACCCACATAAGGTGAGTTCATACCCCTACAAATTACATTTTTAATTCTTTTGAATGCTTTTAAGTGCTTTTAGGGGGAGAATACAAGTAGAACACAATGCTATTGTGTTAACCACTTACATGTCAAAGCATCAAACTAAAGGATTTCTTATACTCAAATACTTGCTAAAACCATTTCAAAACTATTCTTAAATTTCTATTTTTATCAAAATCATATTCGTGTATCTATTTATGTATAAGTATGATTTACAAGACTTAGGACTACTGTTAAATACCGTAACTCCTGTTCCTTGTTTGGTTGTGGGCTTAGGGTAGGATCACTAGTCCGAATGTTGGCTAAATCATAATTATACTCATTGAATACATACATGAATTTTAAACCGCATTTTTAAAGAGCATACTTAATTAAGTTACCAATGTTGATCAATTGAGTTTGTTCTACAAAACAATAACAGTTCAAACAAACATACTAGTAAAGTATAATAGGTATAGTTTAGGGGATCACTGCATACTATTTCTAGATCAGAGAAACATACATGATTCAATATGTACATACTATAACAAGAATATGAAGGAACATACATACTATAACAAGAACAAGAAGGAACGTACATACTATAACAAGAATAAGAAGGAACATAAATACTATAACAAGAACAAGGAACATACATACTATAACAAGAACAAGTAACTAAAATGTGAGATACTATTTCATGGCATAGCAATATCCTTTCTATGTCACGTTTTATAACCAGAGTCTCCAGAAGAGAGAGCGTGAGTTTATGTATAGATCTATACGAGATTGACCATTCTACAGCTTACTGCTAGCTATAGTGGGACTTGCAGGTCTACGAATGACAAGTGCCATACCATTTCGACGTCTAAAGAATGTCGTATTTTGTACTAGTGTATTAAGTATGGTTATAACCTTATAACATTTTAACCTTAATTAAAAATTTGGTTTTAAGGTAGTTAATGCATCAGTAGGGTATTTCCTACAACACTACTGTAAATCTTCATTTTCCATTACATTCATACAGTGATATTCTCACATGAGAAATGCATAATAGTTTTCAAGTAAAGATAGTTACCTATATGGAAAAACATACATTTATACTATTTCAAGTACAAACATACATTTTACTTTTTATTCAAGAGAACGGAACATACAAAACAGTTGATTCAGGGTAGAAGACTACTTTTCATTTTAGTAGAAAATATAGGATTTTCTAGGAAGTATACAACCATTTTCATCAAACAGTTACAAACATTTTCATCAAACAATTACAAACATTTTCATGAAACAAATTCAAAATTTTGACACTAAAATACTTATGAACTCACCGACTTAAATGTTGATATTCTCTTTCAAAATAACTTGTATTCTCAGGTCACCAATAGACAGGTACAATGGACCAGGTTTTGAGAAGACGGAGCATGTTCAAAACTCGTCTTTTGTTTTGATATATTTTTGGTGTCTTACAACTATACACAAAACACACTTGTATAAACTATATTATTAATGCAATGGATGTTATTGTTTGTTTTACTATTGTGCATTGTTATGATACTATACATGACGTCCTCCTCCCCCGAACGTTTCCACTGTTCTCGGTTTGGGGGTGTGACAGATTGGTATCAGATCATTGTTTATAGTGAACTGAGTATATCAACCCATAAAAGATATACAACTATAAACACATCAGGATTAAAACACTCTGACCATGAGTTCAAACTTTAAAATAATAAAATATTTTACTAAAGTATACATACATGCATTCATACTAGGACAGTGTCATACTAGATCAAAACAAAAGTATTGCGGTTGTTGAACAGCACAAGTAGGCTTGGGGACATATAATCAGGTCTAGGATGGATATAGCCTGATCAACTATGTCTACCCGAGAAGTGATTAGCATGTGCCTAGGAATGGTTGTGGTGTTGCAACAAGTCTAAAAACTTACCAACTCTACTATAATGATACGCTAGAACAGAACATGAACATGAAATACTATAGGAGTGTTTGTTGTACTATAATTACTTATGTGAAAACTAAAAAGGTATTTACTAGTAGGTCTATAGTTGTTGAGTGGATACGCTTATGTTACATGTTACTAAGATGTTATAGACTTAGAATTTATGATCTTCGCTTTAATTATTGTTCCTTATGTGGTTGTGGACTTAGAGTTGGGTCACTTATTCGAAGGTCTAATCTATCTTAAGTTGTGTATAGCTGGTATGCACTACGTAAGTATAGAAGTAACTGTTAATTATCATCTTATAATTATCTTTAGTAGTACACATATTATATGTTTCTTACACCCTTATTCTCGCATAGATAACATGGCTGGATTTCATCTACCTGGCTGTTGGATGAGATGTCTAAGTCCATAACTATTATTGTTATGTACTCAACCCGAGTGTAGCATGGTCGATTTGGGTTGCATATCATCAGGACAATATGTTAGGATGGACTTTTGAGAGAAGGTAATTTATGGTTTATTAATATATTATACGTTATAATGTATTAATATGAAATCATATGCTTTAATTAGTATTAATTAAGAATTAATTTGGAATTAATTTAGTGATCAAAAGAGACTAATTAAATCTATGGGGACTAATTATGATAATTAGTTATATTTATATGTGTTGGGCTTATGGTCCTTGTTGGACCAACTTTATGTATGGATACATAAAGAGTTGGGCCACATGAACCATGGATCATAAAAAACCTATGGGTATGGATTTGGGTTATACCCATGAATCTTGAAATACCACACATAGAAATACATGCGTCATGACCTAAAAACGCCATGTGTGGTTACACATGAAGTTCTTGGAGTTCATAGGTGTTTTTGGGTGCATGGAATTCTCTCTCAAGCTCTACCTTTGTCCATGGTGTGTTGTGATTCCATTTGAGGCTTCCACACTGTTGGGGCTAAGCTCCTAAGGCCAAATACATCAAGACTTCAAGCCACATGAAAGGTATGTTACCCTAACTAGTATCTTATATGGTTTATGTCAAATGTATGCTAGTTATAGGTTTAATGCCTTGGAAACCATTTGCATGTGTAATTAGTGAAAACATAGATCCAAGATATTTAGGGTTGTATGTCCACCATAGGATGTTGTATTATAGCAAAACTCAACAGTGGTATTAGAGCCATTGGTTGTTTTCTATTATATTTGATGCAAATATTTTTTTTTTTCAAAGTTGAAGAAAAAAAAGAAAAAAAACATGAAGGTTGTCAAATTTTAAGATAATTACTTGATTTTATGAAAAACTAATTATTTGTAAAATTTGAGTCACTTTACTACAAGAGTTGAATTAGGTCAATTTATTAAAAGATAAAATGATATGATTATTTTATTTATTTTAAAAGGGTGATATAAATGTTTTTAAGGAGTTATAAATTTTCTCATAAAATTTTGGAACTCAAACGTCTTTTTTAAAAGTAATGATCTTAAGAGTTTTGAAACTTCCATAAGTTATGGATGTGAAATGTCTCGTTCATTAATTCTTTAGGTTATGAATTCCAAGAGTCTTCAAAGGTTAATTGTCAAAGTTTCAAGATTTGTATTAGTTTATATGATTATCTAATTTCTTGAAAATTGTTGACGTGAATTCTCTTTACTTATGAGTTTAATCTAGATCATAAAAAATTTATTTGATTATTGTGTTAATTGGAATCTTTGATCTTAATGGCTTTTATGAACTCCATAACTTGCCCTCAAATTATGGAAACTGAAGAGGTTTTCTTTTTAAAGTGTCATTCAGTCTCATAGGTTATGAAAATGGAAGAATCTCTATTTTTAATGTCATCATAAAATGATTTAATTTCTTCCATAACTTGTCATCAAGTTATGGAAATTGAAATTTTTTTCATGAAACCTTAATTAAACTCATAAGTTATGAAAATCCAAGAGTTTTGAAAAGTTTCAAAACTTGTCCTCAAGTTTTGGAATTTGTAAAGTTACCCCCATGTATACTTTAATTCCAAACTAGACCTTAGAATTTTAAAAGTTTAAAATTCAACCCGTATACTATTATTATAATTTTAATTATATAGATATGTATAAGATAAAGTCAATATTACCATTAGTAGTCCTCATTCATGAAGCTGGTCATTAACGGGGGTATATGGTTAGTGCCTATAAAATGGCAGTTTAATGGGTGTCCACTATGACCCACCATTTCCTTGACTGGTGGAGGGTCGTTAGTCGAATGGGTAGGATAAAGACTATAAATCTCCCTTCATTAAAAGTATAATTATAAATACTAAGTAACTAAACACTTATAAATTCCTAATCTTAGTTGCTTAGGAAAATGTGAAATGGTGCTAACCCATGAAATTACACTTTGCACCTTTGTTAAGTCGTTAGTGGAGCGTGTGTGGTCAACCGACACACTAACATGGGACTGAAAATGTGTGGCGAAGGGTAGCTTAAGTTTATCATAGATTGGTGGAGCGTGTGTGGTTAACTGGCACATCAATTAGGTGATAAAGTTGAGGGTACCAAGTCAATTTGCATGGTTATTAACACCTTGTTTGTGATCATCGGCATCTTAGTCACAAACTTGAGAGGGCACAATCGATATTCAAACATGCCACTGAAAGTTCAATGTATCTCAAAAGATCTACGAGTTTCAAATCCAATTAAAACTTAATTATATATCATTTTCATGGTGGAAATTGGTAAATCGTCATTTACCTACCTTCAACTATTTTGTAGCTTGGATTACAGCATCCCTCTTCTGGTAATAAATAGGTTGTTGGATCCTAGCCTTAATATTTCATATTGGGTGTTATATTAAGGACTTTAAATCAACTAAACTTTAATTTCTCCCATTATAGATGTCTAGTTAAGAAAACTATGGTCTTCCCAAATCTTTAGGAACAAGCTTTCCTATTGAAGATGATATCCCACATGGAAGGTGAAAGATTAATCCCTTTGTTATGCATTAATGGGACTGGAAATCATGATTCACGACCTTCACCTCCTCCAATTATTCTCCCTATCCCACAAGTTTAAATACTTGAAAAGTTTAAGGTCACTCAATCCCTATCGGTAAGCATGGAGAGTCGGGTGTCGAAATCTTGAGGTAGCTGGCTGTTGACTTGGTTCTTCAATCACACCCTGATGACAGATCAAGACATGACCCTTAATGATCTTACCTATTTGCTTGATGCTGCTAAATTATAAATGATTTGGGGCACTAGTAAAGCAAAATTTGATTGGAAGATCAACTTCCCAAACTTCCATGGACATTGACAATGGTAACATTAGAAGTCCAGAAAAGCTTTCTCTTCCCAATGGAAAGGGATCGGCCATGGTCAAGTCATTTGACCTAATGGTAAAGAGAAAGGATAAGTCTGAGATAGTCTCATGTACCATTTCCAAAGAGTCCATATGTTTCTTTTGCCAAAAGAAGGGGCATTGGTTGCGAAGCTGCCAACTTTACCTGAAAGATCTGGTAATGTCAAAAGTTTGACTCTACTTCAGGTAAAGTCCATTATCTAACTTTATTAAGTACCTTTTGGAGATTCTTAAAACATATGTAATCTAATTACATTTTGATGTTTTATAAAATCAAAGGAAGCTTAAAGAAAGAGTATGTTGATTCTGATCGCGAAAATGGTTCGGTGATCAGAATTTTGAGCAACTGCTTAAGAGTTACGATAGATTGCTTAGGAATAGATATCAACATAGTTTTCATATGTATTTGCATTGTAAGGATAAGATTTTTCCGCAAGTTTTAAAATAAAAAAAAAGTTTTTATTTATTTATTTTAAGTATCCTTACAATAGCATTTTGTTGTTTATATGTTTCCATGGAAAGCAATATTGGAAAATAAAATTTGATTCTTTCATTTATGGTAGTGTCATAATTTACCAAATAAGGAAAGATTCTCATCACCCAAGTTTCAGTTGGATTGAAACTTGGAATCATGCAAGTTGTATTGTATGATGAATGAGAGTTTTCATCTATGGGAAATTAAAACTAAGACCCTGTTCACATGTATGTGTGAGTCGAGTGAAGGACTAAAGAATTGGGTACACTTGGTTGTGCGCTGATCACGTTCACCACAAAGGTCAATACCATTATTCGTCATGATTTACTAAAGTTTAGTAAATATGGTTATGCTTACAAGTTTAAGTGTAATTCTGAAACATTGGAAAACTTTCAATGTATGGCAGAACGGATGAGAAGAATCAAATAAGGAAGAAAGATAAAAGTTCCTCAATCTGAAGAGATGGGAGAGTACTTGAGTATCTTGTTTGATGACTATCTTAGTGATTATGAAACCATATCACAATTGATTCTCTAAGGACACCTTAGTGCATTTGTTTGACTAAGGAGAGGAATCATAAATTGTTGAAATGGTTAAATCAAAAGATAAATCGTACTTCGTTCCAAAATCAAATCTTAGAGTCATACTCTAAGATTGTAACTTGAGTGACATAATCTAAAAAAAGGTTTAAAACACTTGTCAAATGTAGAGTAAAATGTTTTCTTACTGTAGTATATTTGAAATTGGTAAGTTGTGATGTTTTGGATAAAACAAAGACCAACTAAGACCAATTGTAAGAAGTGTTTAAATTGATAAAAATCTGCACTAACTCTTGAATATTTGTTTTGTCAAGGAATAGTTTTTGACAAAAAGAATCTTATATGTCAAAAAGATAGTGGTTTGTAACCTATTGTGTTGACATATTCTTGTGATTAAGGTTATGTCAAATTCACATGGATAGGAACACTTACACCATAAAAAATCTAAGTGTCATAAGGTTTATCTTCGATTCATGAAAACGATGGTGAGGAAACGCTTTCTTAAGTGGATTTTAAGTAGATAGAAATTGTGATCTTTGCATTCTCAAAGTCGTTAGTGGAGCATGTGTGGTTAACCGACACACTAACATGGACTTATGAGAATTGGCAAAGGTCTAAACAATTGAGACTATGATTAAGGCATCCCTTTTCATAGTTCTGAAATTGTTTAGACACACACGTGAGCTATCTAAGAATAGGTGTATGATTTTGATAAAGTCTTGTCAAAGCAATCTCGTATCAGAAATCTGAACTTTAGTAAGAAAGTCAATAAAGTATTGACTTCTAGAAGTCCATCTGTTTTATGATACATGTCAAAGCTAGTGGGAGCATAAGTGTTATGCTAATAATCATCATGTTAGTGGGAGCATGATAATTATGATAAGTATTGCAAGTTAGCAATGTAAATTATAGAAAACGAAGTTTCAATTCTTGAAGTTGCAGGGGTTGGAAAAGTTGTTTTGCTATAATTAAGGGAGAGGGTATACTTCATTTCAATTCTAAAATCTTAGACTGAGATTTTAATCACCTTTAGTCAAGGATATATATATGAACTTTATGTTGGAATGGTTCAACATAAGAAAATTCTATATATTGAGTTCTCAAAATTCGATTATAATTATGGCATCCCTCCTCATAGTCAAATTTTAAGAACAAGGCAAATAAAATTTTTATAGCATGCATCGTGTCCCATATGCTTAGGGTATAGGATCGATTACATGTGCTATAATATTTATCCTTTCTAAATTTTCCAAATGCCTGGGGCATTTAGAAGGGAAAAGGTTTATAATTGGATATGACTAAAATGATTAAACAATTGTCGAGGACAAACTAAGGTTTACCAAAGGTTGGTTGCTCAGGGATAGTTGGAAGTATAGTGTTAATTTTGGAAGGACCATATTGACATATTCTGAAAAGATGCAACTCTTGTTCAGAAGTGATAGTCAAAATGGGAATATCGAAATATTCTCATAGGTGGATGTTATTCAATATGTGTAAGATTGGAAAAATGAATGCAAGAAGGATGTTCAAAGCAATGTACTTTGAATATGAGACTTTGTTTCCATAAAGTTGATCTCTATTGGAATAATTTGTAATGTATGGGGACAATTCTTTGTGACTTTGTGCATAATCATTACAGAGGATCATTGCATATAAGTTGAGAATCTAACATATTACAGTAAATGGCAAGATTTTGGTATTCTTACATTTACAAAAAAGGATTTGGATTGTGAAATGAGCATCATTGGAGTCATGTTCAATTGATCTATTTCAAAAAAGAAAGGACCATAGGTAAACATATTCTGCATGCTTGGTGCATGGCATGACTATTGTTTTAATTCAAGTATAAAGGTGATAAAATCGAAACAATAAATAATGAGTAATCAATATAGTGCTTAGATAAAAGGATACTTATTTACACTCAAGAGTTTGGGGCCATACAGGATTAATATTATTCTTATGTTTCACTTTACATGTTTTGACTTCCGGAATAACTAGGTTGTTCTTCCTGAATGACTAAGTTATCAAACCATCCACAGTCGGCCATATGTTAGAAGTAGATATGAATCAAGACTGTCATGAAGTTGGTTTGTAGATGTCCAAGGTAGTGGACATAGCAAGAGTTGTTGCAACATTCATGAGTGCTCATAAGTTCTGAGTATTGGATTCAACCCACGCTCATTTGAATCACTTCATGGATCTTATCACGATTGAATCATGAGATGATAATATCTTACAGTGTTCAAACCTAGAGATATGAGTTGTTACTATGAGTTGGTTATACATTGATTGCACGAAAACGCATTGGTAACTCGATGTTATAAAATGTGCCTTTGTGTATGATTCAAATGGTAGTAGAACAAGCCACATGAGTCGAAGTTTATCCATTCCTTTTACCCTTAAAGGGATAAAATCGATATATGTGGGCCCCTCGATGATTTAGTGATGACACTTTTGAGTGCTTGGCCAAGCCAGAACTGATTTGATTTGTTCAATCAGTCAGTTGTCATAAATCAAAAATCGGGAAACAACAAATGGATAGAGAGAATGATTATAATCCATGTCTCAGTCCATATGATATCTAGAATGGAGGAATATATATCCCTTATCTAACGGACGCGTCATTGATTTGTTCAGAGTCGACAGTAGCTTTAAGAGCTACGATTTCTAGTCGGGTTGTGAAGTCGTACTTGCAATAATAGTTTTAGACTTATCCAAGTGGGAGACTGTTAGATTAGATGTCTAAGCCCATAACTATTATTGGTATGTATTCGACCCAAGTGTAGCATGGTCCATTTGGGTTGCATATCATCGGGACAATTTGTTAAGATGGACTTTTGAGAGAAGGTAATTTATGGTTTATTAATATATTATAAGTTATAATATATTAATATGAAATCATATGTTTTAGTTAGTATTGATCAAGAATTAATTTGGAATTAAGTTAGTGATCAAAAGAGATTAGTTAAATCTATGGGGAATAATTATGATAATTCGTTATATTAATATGTGTTGGACTTATGATCCATGTTGGACCAAGTTTATGTATGGATACATAAAGAGTTGGGCCGCATGAACCATGGATCATAAAAAACCTACAGTTATGGATTTGGGTTATACACATGACTCTTGAAATACCACACATATAAATACATGCATCATGACCTACAAACGCCACATGTGGTTACACATGAAGTTCTTGGAGTTCATGGGTGTTTTTGGGTGCATGGAATTCTCTCTCAAGTTCCACCTTTGCATAGTTTGTTGTGATTCCATTTGACGCTTCCACACTATTGGGGATAAGCTCCTATGTCCAAATACATCAAGACTTCAAGCCACATGAAAGGTATGTTACCTTAACTAGAATCTTATATGGTTTATGTCAAATGTATGCTAGTTATAGGTTTAATGCCTTGGAAACCATTTGCATGTATAATTAGTGAAAACATAGTTCCAAGGTATTTAGGGTTGTATGTGCACCATAGGATGTTGTATTATACCAAAACCCAACACTGGCCACCTGTACTTTCCGAATCAAGGTAACGGTGGATGGCTTGAAGCTGAACCCGAAGAAGAGAACCCGGTGGTCCCAGTAGAAGAAGACCCCGAGGAGAGTTCTGAAGAAGAGAACGAAGAGGATGAGCAGGAAGACTCTGAATTAGAACCCGAGGTCTATAACTTTCAGTTCGTTTGGTCGTTATGTTGTCAAGCTTTTCCCATTATTGGTATTTGTAGACCTATTACAAGGCCAAATTTTCATGAACTCTATACATCTATAATACCAATAATATTGGCAGGCATCCAATCCTCTTGGAAAATCCTTATCCAAATTCTTTCATATTTCAAATGATAGAACTCAATTGCAAAAACTTCATTTATTACATGTTGATCTATGGTGTGTTAGATCAAGGATCACTCTCATTATTCTCAATACTAAAAGCTTATTGTTATCTTCATCTTTGTAAACTTACAGTTGAAAGATGCCTCCTCGTAGATCAACCAGACAAAATCCTCCGATAACTCCAAGTCAACCACCAACTCCTCCAAAATACGATCCTGTAGTTTCCAAGCTGCATTGACTGTGGCTGTAACGACAGCCTTAACTCAAATAAACGCTAGCGGTACTAGCAGAGGTGGAATAGGTGTTAACTCGAGACAAGGTGATAGTCATGGACACCCTAAGGAGTATTCATACAAAGACTTCACCAACAGCAAACCCAAATCCTTTAATGGCAGTAGAGGAATTCTCGCTCTATCGTAATCGATAGAGAAAACGGAGTCTATCTTCAAGATTTCCTCCTACTCGGAAGGAAGAAAAGTAAAATTTGCTACCTGCACCTTCTCGAACAGAGCCCTCACATGGTGGAATGGCCATGTTACTTACTCTAATAGTCGCTAATGTGATGGGCTGGGAAACTCTTAAGGATCTTATAACAGAGGAATATTGCCCGAGGGATGAACTTTAGAAACTTGAACAAGAACTTTGGAGTCAAACCATGAAAGCCTCAGACATAGTAGCCTACACTGCCAGGTTCAGTGATCTGGTGGCTTTATGTCTGAGGAAGGTCCCCACTAAGGGCATGAAGATTGAGAGGTACATATGGGGGATGGTACCTCCATTTCAGGGGAATGTGTTGTCTTCAAACCCCACTACCTTCGACAGTGCCAAACAATTGGCAAACGACTCATTGACCATGGAGTCCACACACCAACAACAACCCCTTCTATCCCAGAACCAACAAAAACATCTGACACCAAGAGGAAGTTTTGAGATAGGAAGAAGAACAACTCAGCACAGAACTCTACCAAGAAACAACAGATTGTGGTTGTTCATGCCGCAACAACACATGCTGTCACTGCACCAGCAAAACAATATGCTGGGAGTTTTCCAAAGTGCAACAAGTGCAACTTCCACCACAACAGACCCTGCCAAGAGATGCATTATGCTAACTGCAATAGGAAGGGGCACACTGCTCGTTTCTATAAGGCACCGGCAAGACGAATCTCCTAGGTCCCGAGTACTAGAGCAGGCCATGCCTGCTACGGGTGCAATGAAGTTGGGAACTGCAAACGAAACTACCAAAAGGCTGGGAATACTGGCAGAGTTGGAAGAGCTTTGGCGATAGTCTATGAGGAAGCTATAGCAGACCCTATGGTGGTCACAGGTACGTTTTTCCTCGATAAATCTTATGCATGCATACTATTTGATACTGGAGCAGAGAGAGTTTCGTGAACCAAAAATTTGCACACTTACTTAAACAACAACCATGAGCACTAAAAGAAATGTTCACCGTAGAAATACCTAACAGGAAAACTGAGAGCACTAGCAATATATACATAGGATGTACCCTCTCTCTAGATAGCTATTCGTTTCAAATCGACCTCATACATGTCTCATTTAAAAGTTTCGACGTCATTATCAGCATGGATTGGTTGAGTTTTCATCGTGTCGACATCATTTGTTTTGACAAATCCGTTCGTCTTAATCTACCAAATAGCGAAACCCTAGTTATCTAAGGCGACAAACCAGGCACGAAACTTCGAATCATCTCGAGTACACAAGCCTATAAGTACTTACGGAAGGAATATAATGCATTCCTTGCTCACATGGTTGATATGAGCCAAGAGGTAAAAGACGTAAAGAGCATCCCAGAAGTACGTGACTTTTCGGACATCTTTCCCAAAGAACTGCCAGGATTACCACCACAACGTCAAGTCAAGTTTAGAATCGACTTAGTTCTAGGAGTTACCCCTGTAGCCAAATTGCCTTATCGAATAACACCAGCTGAGATGCAAGAACTATCCAGTCATCTAAATGAACTGTTAAGCAAGGGATTCACTAGACCAAGCTTCTCACCCTGGGGAACACTGGTCTTGTTCGTAAAGAAGAAGGATGGATCATTCCGTATGTGCATCGACTATCACGAGCTAAACAAACTTACCATTAAGAACCGATACCCTCTACCATGTATAGACGACTTGTTCGACCAACTTCAGGGAGTGAGCTACTTTTCAAAGATTGACTTAAGATCCGGGTATCACTAGCTACGAATGTTAGAGGAAGATGTTCCCAAAACAGCCTTCCAAACTCGTTATGGTCACTACAAGTTCATAGTTTTGCCTTTCAGATTAACCAATGCGCTTGCGGTGTTCATGGACTTAGTGAACCGGGTGTGTCGCCCTTACTTAGATAAGTTCGTTATTGTATTCATCGATGACATACTCATCTACTCACGTTTTCAGGAGGAGCATAGTCAACACCTACGACAGATCTTAGAAACACTACGAGCAGAGAAGCTTTATGCGAAGTTCTCTAAATGCAAATTTTGGATTCGAAGAGTCGAATTCTTGGGTCACGTGGTTAACAAAGAGGGAATACACGTGGATCCTTCCAAAATAAAGGCCATCCAGAACTGGTCAGCACTAAAAACGCCTAGGAATTCATCAATTTCTAGGCCTCGCTGGCTACTATTGTAGGTTTATTCAGAACTTTTCAAAGATTGCGAAACCACTTACCACATTGACCTAGAAAGGGGTGACCTTTGAATGGAAAGAGAAACAAGAGAAGGCGTTCAAATGATTAAGCAAGCCTTATGGAACGCAACGATATTATCCCTCCTAGAAGGGATAGAAGATTTTGTGGTGTACTATGATGCATCCAACCAAGGGCTTGGCTGTGTTCTTATGCAATGAGGAAATGTCATCACCTATGCCTCAAGGAAGCTTAAAACACACGAAGTCAACTTCACCACACATGACCTTGAGTTAGGAGTAGTAGTATTTGTTCTGAAGATCCAGATACACTACCTGTATGGTATGAAAAGCACTATCTTTACTAACCACAAAAGCCTTCAAAATATATTTGACCAAAAGGAGCTCAACATGAGACAATGACGGTGGTTCGAGCTACTCATTGACTACGAATGCGAAATTCGTTATCATCCCGGTAAGCCAATGTAGTAGCTGACGCCCCAAGTCGGAAAGAATACTCAGGTCGTAGAGTCAAGGCATTGATTATGAAAATCCATTCACATCTGTCCATGCAGATTAAGGAGGCTCAACAAGAAGCCTTAAAACCTGAAAATATGGCAGGTGAATCCCTTAGATGGATGGATAAGAACTTAGAAGTCAAGGGTGACGGAGCCTTATACCTCATGGATCGAATCTGGACACCGAAGCTCGGTGGTTTCAGAGACGTTGTCATGAACGAAGCGCACAATACTAGATATTCCGCTCACCCAGGTTCAGATAAGATGTATCTGGATCTCAAAAAGGTATATTGGGTGCCTAACATGAAATCAAATATTTCTACCTTCGTGGGCAAGTGTCGTACTTGCGCCAAGTTTAAGGTCGAATACCAAAAGCCCTCAGGTTTACTAAAACAACCGAAGATACCTGAGTGGAAATGGGAGCGGATTACAATGGACATCATAACCAAATTGCCCAAGACAATGGGTAGTCTCGATACCTTATGGGTGATCGTAGATAGGTTAACTAAGTCCGCACACTTCCTTCCAATCAAAGAAACCGACAAGATGGAGAAAACGACAAGAACATACATTAGGGAGATTGTACGACTGCATGTTGTTCCCACATCTGTCATCTCTGATAGAGACAGTAGATTCACTTCAAGATTCTTGCAGTCACTACAAAAGTCCTTGGGAACTAGGTTGGACATGTGTACAGCCTACCACCCATAAACTAATGGACAAAGTGGGAGGATGATACAAACATCGTAAGACATGTTGAGAGCTTGTGTGATCGACTTTGGTAAAGCTTAGGATATCCATTTGCCATTGTTCGAGTTTTCATACAACAACAACTACCATTCTAGTATCAAAGTTACTCCATTTGAAGCCCTCTATGGCCAGAAGTGTAGATCCCCTCTATGTTGGGTTGAGGTGGGTGACACACTACTAGCTAAAGGACAAGTTCCTGACAGTACTCTCACGGGTCCGGAAATCATTTGGGAAATGACAGAGAAAATTTTTCAGATTTGTAAACAATTGAAAGCCTCTAGAGACCGACAGAAAAGCTATGCTGACAAAAAACGGAAACCTTTGGAGTTTTAGGTTGGTGACCTTGTCCTATTGAAGGTCTCACCCTGGAAGGGCTTGATACACTTCGGAAAGCGTGGTATGCTAAATCCAAGGTATGTTGGGCCTTTTGAGATTCTCGCA